>NC_050575.1:421053385-421370568 GCF_011100635.1 Trichosurus vulpecula | reverse complement strand
CTTAAGATCTGACAGTATCTTGATTTACAGAATCTTAGGCATTTGTCCTAGATAGGATCATTCTTCTATAAGGGGAAGCAAGGATCAGATAGATAAGTGACTTGCCTAAGATTATTCAGATGTTCTGACACCAAATCCAGTGCCCTTTCTATATCACCACCCTAACCTTCTCCTAGAGATAACCTTCCCTTCCTGGGTTATATAACCTAGGAAACCAGGAGGCATCTTCCTACTACTGTTCCTGACCCTGTTCTATCCCTTCCCAAATTCCATGAAGTCACAGCTGATTCAATGCGACACACATTTATTAAGCACCTACTATGTGCTAGGTGATAGGAAAACAGAGACAAAAATTAAACAGCCCCTGAGTTTGAGATTGTATTATCTTCTCCCATTAGACTGTAAGTTTCTTGAGGGCAGGGGTCATAGTTCTTTTTAGTTTTTGTATGCATAATGCTTAGCACAATAGCTAGCACATAGTAGGTCCTTACCAAATGTTCATTGACTGAAGAGCTTACATACTACTGTGTCATACCACATACACCCGGATAAGTACAAAAATAAAATAATTGAGAGAATGGATTGGAATGGAAAGAGACTTGGGGCAGGGACACCAAGCAGGGGTGTATTTATGGCAATAACCCCAGGGGAAGGTGACACCAGGGTAGTTACAGTGTTGGATGGATGACAGTGTCATAGATTTAAGATGTTACAGAGGAAGAATCAACAGGACGAGGTGACAGATTGGATATGGATGGTGACAATGAGGAGTCAAAGGTGGTTCCTGGGTGGGGGGAGCCTGGGTGACTGGGAGCATGGTGGTACCTTCAACAGGGATAGGGAAGTTTAGAAGGGGAGAGGGTTTGAAAGGAAAGATAATTAGTCCAGTTTGGGGAACGTTGACTTTCAGATATCTACAGAATATCTAATTTGAGATGTCCAACGGTCTGTGGAGATGTATAACTGGAGGTTAGGGCTGGATAAGTAGATCTAAGAGTCATATGTGTAGAGACGAAAACTGAAATCATTAAGCTCATAATAAAAATAACATTGGTGTGGAAATAAAAGGCAGCTACGTGGTTCAGTGGATAGAGTGCAGGACCTGGAGTCAGAAAGACCTGAATTCAAATCCTGCCTCAGATATTTACTAGCTGTGTGACCCTAAGCAAGTCACTCAACCTCTGTTTGCCTTAATCTACTGCAGAAGGAAATGACAAGCCCTTCCAGCATCTTTGCCAAGAAAATCCCATGGGCAGTATGGTCCACAGGGTTATAAAGGGTAGGACATTACTGAACAACTGAACAACAACAAAAGAAATGAAAAATTGTAACTTGGGGTCATTGAAAGAGCTGCCCGAGCTCCCCAAAGCATCTGAGCCCCATTTCTTCCCCTTCTTCACTTCTTGGACCTACTTATTGACTCTCTGCTGTGCTTGTTTCAGACTGCACTGGTGGAGTAACTCGCTAGGCTGTCCTTCCAACTTCGTGTCATCATTGGAACAAATGGCATTCTTTATCCACTTGGGTTTTCCCATGTAAATAGTTAGGCTGAACTGATTTCAGTCCCATAAATCTCATGGAGGAGACTCATGGTATTCTGGAGCCTAATAGAATTGGTACAACAATACCTACAAACAGGAGCATCTAGTGAGCCTACCCAGCCAAAGAGAATCCACCATCCATCAGTACTCTGAACAGGACACAGCAGCTGTCTTCACTGAGTTGTTTCAATCATGTCAGACTCTTGTGGATCCAATTTGGGGTTTTCTTGACAAAGATACTGGAATGGTTTGCCATTTCCTTCTCCAGCTCATTTTTCAGGTGAGGAAACTGAGGCAAACAGGGTTGAGTGACTTGCCCAGGGTGACACAGCTGGTAAGCATCTGAGGCCAGATTTGAACCCACAAAGATGGGTCTTCCTGATTTCAGGCCTGACACTCTACCCACTGCGCCATGTAGCACAACTCATAATCCACTATAACATACCTGACAAGTGCTTCTCCTGCCTCTGTCTGACCTCCAGAAAGGGGGAACTGACCACTTTCCAACAAAGCCCATCCCAGTTTGGGATTGCTCTCATTGTCAGGAAATTTCTCCTAAAATTAAGCCTAAATCAGTGTTTATGCAACTTCTAACCATTGCTTCATTCTCAGAGATGAAACAGAACAAGTATAACCTCTCCCACGTGTGATAGTGCTTCAGATGCTTGACATCTATCATAACCCTCTGGGTTCAATGGGCTTAGTTCCTCCAACTGATCTTCATATGACAATAACTCAAGGTCCTTCACCCGCTGGTTGCCCTCTTACTGTAGCCTAAGATTCTACTCTCTTTTTTGACAGCTACATCCCACTGCTGCCTCATAGTGAGCGTAAAGTCCACTAAGACCCCCTGATTGTTTTCAGAATACTTGCAGCCTAAGCAAGCTTACCTCATCTTAAATCTGAGAACTGAAAATAAAATAAAATCAAATTTAAAATAAATAGATTCACTCACTGAAAAAATAAAAGAACAAATTTATTATTTTATCAAAATCACTAAATTTATTCTTTTGAAACTAGAAATAAAAATGAAAGTCCATCAAGTCAAATCCCCTCCTTCTGCATATGAGGAAACAGACTCAAGGAGATTGTAACTTGTCCAATCTCATGCAAGTGGTAAATTTGGCTCAAGTAATATAAAGGAAAATCAAAATCCTTCCCTCAAGGAGCTTTTATTCTAGTAGGAAGGTCAACCTTCCTCAGAATACGGGCAAGCCCAACCAGCTAAGGGGATAAGGGAAGGCTTCCTGTAGGAGGTGGCACTTTGGCTGAGCTCTGAAGGAAGTGAGCGCCTCGAACAGTGCAGAGCCAGAACTAGGATTTTTGTGTGTCTAGGACAAAGGGAGCTCCTCAGACTCCTTCGTTGGCATTCTCTATGTTCCATTACCTAAGAAGAAGTCCTGGCCTCCCTGTCTTAGTTATAAAGCTGGACCCAGATGCTACTGCTCTCAAAGACCTTACTATCTAATCTCACAATGAAGATTCCTCTTGTACAGCTAGGACTGGATGGCC
The DNA here is from genome assembly GCF_011100635.1 of Trichosurus vulpecula. Taxonomy (NCBI): domain Eukaryota; kingdom Metazoa; phylum Chordata; class Mammalia; order Diprotodontia; family Phalangeridae; genus Trichosurus; species Trichosurus vulpecula. Next base: position 421,367,515 of record NC_050575.1, on the reverse strand, counting down.
ACTGAGGTCCTTTCCAACCACCTCTCCAGTTCTGTGATTCTGTATTGGAGCAAAAGACAAGTCCACAGATAACTTTCATGCAATGGTAAGAGACATGGGGTTTGAATCTGGGCCGTGCCACTTGCTGCTAGTGTGACCTTAGACAACTCATTTCCTTTCTCTGGCTGTGGTTGGGCTGGATGATCCTTTCCTTGCCTCAAGACCTATGGATGAAGGGCACAGGAAGGCTCAGCATGGCACAGTCACTGACTCTCATATTTGCTACTTATATGTCCTTGAGCAAGTCTCTTAACTTCACTAGGTCTCAATTTCCTCAGCTGTAAAATGAGGGGTATGGCCCTGAAGCTCCCCTCCAGCGCTCCATCTGTGATCCTCTGGTCCCTTGTCTTAAGGCCACTGCCATTTACTAACACTAATGACTGACCGGAGGTCTGTATCAAGTGGGGAAGTATGGGTGAGGGCTCTGTGAATATCTCTCCCAGGGCTGCACTCCCCCTCCTCTGTGCTTGTAGCTGGCTGGTCCCTGGGGATCGTGTCAATGGAGGCCTGCATTCCTTCTCCTCCCTCTTTAGGGAAGCCTCTTTTCTTTCCCCATCCTCTAGCTCCAAGCTCCCACTGGGGCAGGCCCAGACTGGGGAGGGGGGTGCTACAGGTACTGAGCCCTGAGGGCTGTGGAATGGAGGCTCTAGCAGACTGCCATTCTTGGTAGCTTTTTCTTACAGTAACTTGGAGACACTTCTGGGTCCTTGCATAAGGCAGCTTATAAGGACTTGTGCTCTGCTTGTTTATGAAAGCAGGGCTGGAAAGGAACAAAGCTAGCAGCACCAGGGGCTTGCCCCACCCCCCAGTCCTTTTGCATACATTTTTAAAGGAATAATTCACTCAACTCCCCTGCGTCCCCTCCCCAGGTCAATATATTGAACTAAAACACCTTATATGGCAATCCTGCCAACGCACCCTACGTTATCCCTTTTAGGGGATCTGCTCGGAGAAGGTCCGCCTCTGAAGTTTTCTATTGCTCTGGTATTTATAGCAAAGACACACCAGACCCAGGGCCCTGAAGCCAGGAATTCCTGCAACCTCGGTGAGTAGCCTTCTCTGCGTCCGCCTGTCCAGTCCCCTCTGGGACTGAGGGAGGGAGGGAAAGAGGGAGGAGGAGGGTGTAGGAGTTTGTTGGGCTATTTGACTTGGTGACACTAAACCTTTAATGACAGGATCAGGACTCCAAAGTCAGAAGGGACCTCCAAGGCCAAGTGAGTCTAACTAACCCCAAGGGGTGGGGACTTGTCCAAGGTCCTGCAGCTGGTAACCAAGATTTGAATCCAGGTCCTTGGACTTCAAGTCCAGCACTTTTCCCCACTGCATTATGCATTTAGAATGGGGGAAGGGAAGAGAAAACTCGGAGGTCATCTAGGCCAGTCTCCTCACTTTATAGATGAGGAAACTGAGGCCCCAAGAAGTGAAGTGTTTTCCCCAAGGGACAGAGATGAGATTTGAACCCAGATAGCTCTTTCCCCAACACCAGTCCCTCCTCATGACTTGGGCTCAGTCATTCGGTCAATTATCATTATTAAGTGCCTGCATTCTGACAGGTACATTTAAGGGTGCTGTGGACAGCTACCTTTTTAAGGCCTTACTCACTTCTATAACTTCTGAGGTCTCAGTGCTGGCCACTCACACAGCAGCTCCAGGATGGAAACCTGCTGCTGGGAACAGTGTTAGACAAGTGAGACAGAGCCAGGCCATCCCAGAGGATGTGGGGTCCAGTCCTGGCTCTGCTCCCACCTGGCTGGGGAACCTTTGCCAGGTACTTCTCAGTGCCTATCACACAAGGGGTTGAACTCCTCCAAGGTCTCCCTTTGGGAGATGGTGGGCTCCCCCTCCCTAGGCATCATGAACTGAAGGCTTGCTGCCCTTTATTGGACAAGGAACTCTCCACCAATTCACCACCTAGCCTGAGATGGTGTGATTCTGTGATGCCCTCATGTCCCATCATTCTGGAGGAAAACATGATATGTACCAGATATAGGAAGAAGGGCTTGCCCATTTGGAAGATGCTAAAATCTTTTTTCTGTGGAAAAAACACTGGATTTAGTCATGGGACTTGGGTTCAAATCCTAGCTCTGAAATTGACATCTCTCTGTACTGCCATTTCTCCATCCATAAAATGAGAGTTGGGCTAGTTGAGGCACATTGGTATATTGACTAGAACTCTGGCCTTGGAGTCATTAAGACCTGAGTTTGAATCCCACCTTGGATACTTATTAGCTGTATAATCCCAGGCTAGTCACCACCACCCCCCACCCTGGTAAATGAGGAGGCTAGAGTCAATGACCTCTGGGGTCCCATGAGCTAACTATTTTGTACTGGACCTGTGACTTCCTTGGTGAAAGGAAGTCCTTGTGGGAAAGCTTCCCCCCACAGAGCACAGCTTTCAGTCTTAAAGAGTTGGTCCAGTGACTTGCCCAGAGGTCAGAGGTGACACTGGAGCTGAGATCTTAGAGCTGCTGAGCCAGCTCTCTCTTTACTGCTGCCTCTGACAGTGACAAGAACAAGGAGGCTAGAAGGAAATGCCAGCTGATGCTCACAGAGCATGTCAAGGTTGGCAAATCAATGGGCAGATGTGATTTCCCTTGAGCCTTGCAATGATCCTGTGAGATAGATGGTACTATATTCTCCATTTTGGAGATGAGGAAACTGAGGCTTGGGTGTTAAGGTCTCAGGGTCAGATGGCTAGCAAGAAACAGAGGCAGGATCCAAACGTAGGTCTGACTGATCCCATGGAGCAGAAGGTTTTCAGCTTCAAGACCACCATTCTCATTAGCTGAGGGATAGTAGAGAAAGCAAAGGGCCTGGGTCAGGAAGTCCTGAATTCAAACCTGGCCTCAGACGCTTGCTAGCTGTGTGACCCTGGGCAAGTTGCTTAACCCTGTTTGCCTCAGTTTCCTCATCTGTAAAATGAACTGGAGAAGGAAGTGGCAAACCAGTCCAGTATCTCTGCCAAGAAAACCCCAAAATGGGTCACTAAAAGTCAGACAGGACAACTAAACAACAAGAACAAAGCTCATTGGTGGGTGTGATGGCACGGGGAAGGCTAGTGCTGCCATGGGTCTTGCTGCCACTGGACGTTCCAAGGCCACCTCGTAGAGTGGGGCCACAGGGTGATGTGGAGAGCTCCCTTTTGTTCCTCCTGCCCATGGCTTGGCAGGCCTCTCGGCTTTCTGGGAATACGACGAAGGTCATAAGACACAGTAGAAAGAGCACTGTCTGGAATCAGCAGAGATGGGTTCAAATCCTGGCACATCTACTATGGGTGTGACCTTGAACAAGTCACTTCCCTTCTCTGGCCTCTCTGGGCCTGTTTCCTCTTCTGAAAAATGAAGAGGTCAGACTAGAATCAGGACTTCTTAATCAGGTCTGTGAACTTTCTAAAAAAATTATTTTGACAAATGGCTTTCAATGTAATTTATTTCCTTTTGTAATCCCATGAATTTTATTTTATACTTTTAAAGACATTCTTCTGAGAAGAGGTCCATAGTTTCAGCAGACTCTTGGCTTCAATAAACCCCATAGTTCATCTCTATGCATGTCTGACATGAAAGTTGTTCTGAATGAGTTCATAGCTGGTGGTATGTGGGACTTCAGAGGAAATGTCCTGTCTAGATAATCTCTTGGATGAGCAAGATTTCCATGTTTGGGAAAGACTGGGCTTCTGTTACCCTCCCAGAAGCTGGATTTCTGTTTGCCTCAGGCTTGGCTGCTGGACTGACAGACCCTCTGCCTTTGGATTTCCTCTTGGCTGAGGGTGAATAGATTAATATAACTGGTCCCCATGTATCTGAAGACCATCAGGGGGGCAGGGCAAGAGGAGAAAAGTCCAGATCCTTTCCTTTAATTGTAGTATTTTAGAACTAGGAGAGGCAACATAACATAGAGGACTGCCCAAATCTAGGTCTGTCCTCAAAGCTAGGAAGACCTGGCTGGGTTCAAGCCCCACCCCCAGCATATACTGACAGTGACTCTGATCAAGCTATTTCCCTTCTCAATAATCTAGGCAACTCTCTAAAATGGTATTTTGCAAAGAAAATGCCAACTTGCATTGGTGGGAGTTTCCTTGCCTGGGAATTCCTTATACCAATTAAATTAAAAATCCAGTCTCCCCACCCAACCTGTACTCCACCACCTAGATCTGCAGAGTACCCTTCAGACCTACAAAACTGGCAAGTTGTTTGGACTAGAAGGAACCTTGAGATAATAATGACAACCACCAACATTGCTAGGATAGCCGGGAAACTTAGAAAGCCCTTTGCATTCATTATCTCATTTGATGCCCACCATTACCCTGGGAAAAAGGGATTGTGGGGAGAACTGCCCCCTCTTTACACATGAGAAAACTAAGAATGAGAGGGGCTGAGAAACTTGCCCATTGTCACACAGCTGGTAAATACTAGTAATTGGATCTGAACCCAGGTTTCCCCAGCTCTAGGACTGGCAGTCTGGCCATTGTCCAGGACTCCCTTGGCTCTGAGCCTAGGGCTCTTTCCACCAAAGTACCATCAGGGCACTCCCTGGCTAGGAGAGCTTGAAAGGCATCTAACCTTGCAGTTTGTAGATGATGCAAGGTTCAGAAATGAAAAGACTTCTAGGATCACCAGCTCTTGAGCTGAACAGAGATGATGCAAGGTTCAGAAATGAAAAGACTTCTAGGATCACCAGCTCTTGAGCTGAACAGAGATTACTTGGTCCAACTCCTAAGGCCCAAAGAGAGTGTGTTGCGCAGCCAGATGGGGAGAGAGGTTACTTGGCTCTCAGTCACCAAGTCACAGAAACTTAGAATTGGAAGGAACCTCAGCAGCCAGGATCTAATGCAATCCATGCCTTTAAAAAAAATAAGTCATACACAGGCAGCCAGCAAACCATCACTCAGCCTTGGCCTGAAGGCTTCCACAAGAGGAGGAGTTCCTAACAGCCGAGGTAACCCAGGCCACTTTTGGACAGCTCCTGATCCTCCCTCTGCCTGTCTACAATATCTCTCCCTTGATCCTGGTGTTGCTCTCTGGAGCCAATCAAAACAAGACTATTCCATATTCCTCACTACAGCCCTTTATAAAAGAGCTTGTGTGACCCTGGGGAAGTCCTTTCCTTCAATTTCCCAACCAATGAGAAGAGGGGGTTGGCTAGATGGTCTCAGAGGTCCTTTCTAGGAACATAGGAGAGTCATTATTTCTGCAAAGTAATCATAGAGTCTGAGAGCTACAAGGGGCACAGAATATCTCAGGGTGACTACGAAGAAAGTACTTTGTAGTCCTACAGTATGGTGAGTAGAAGACAACCTGAAGTGTAGTTTGAGCCGATCTCAGATTCAGGGAGACCTAGATGGGTTCAAATCCTCCTTCAGACATGTACTGGCTGTGTGACATTGGGCAAGTCACTTAACATCTGTCTGCCTCAGTTTCCTCATATGTGAAATGCGGATAAGTAGCCCCTACCTCCCAGGACTGCTCATAAGGAAAAGGCAGTGGAAAGAGCATGGCTTAGAAACAGAAGACCTGGGTTCAGATTTTGCCTCTAATGCTCCCATGTGACATTACGCAAATTATGTGTCTCTATTTTCTCATCCATAAAATTGGTCTTCAACTCTAACTCAACGAACACATTTCAAAAGGCTGGAGAGTTAACCATGTAGCAATGCAAAAATGGCCCCTCGAGCTACATGAGGGTTTCTAGCACCCCTTTGGGTCCATCAGCTACTTAAAACCACTGCTTCTGAGCCCCCATTTCCTTTTGAATCTCTCCTCCACCTGCTCCCAGACAGCCCAATTTAAGCAGATAATATCACAATACAGGAACACAGACATTTACTTTAAAGGAGAAGTAAACAACAAAGGGTTAAATCAGACAAGGAATCATCCAGGCACCATGCCCCAAATCAGCTGCCAGCACCTGAGTGTCTCTTGGGAACATTAGTGAGCTCCAAGTTAAACACTGTGTTTCTCCAATGCAATGAATGGGAGGTTCATTGGTTTCATTCACTCATAGGTGTTTTGAAGAGGTTGGTATCTTGCCAGGATCTCCCTTGCCCTGCCTCCCCTTGGTCCACCACTTTTGGTCAGAATTACAGAACTTTTCAGGGAGAAGGAACCTCAGATTGTCATCTAGTCCAAATCTTTCCATTGGCTGGTTTATTTTAGTTTTTCTGTTCTAAATTGATTCACCATCAATAAAAACAAAACATTTTTTAAAAGAGCTTATGTAATAATAATAATAATAATAATAATAATAAACTAGCATTTGTATAACACTGTAATGTTTGCAAAGTGCTTTATAGGCATCATTTTATTTGATCTTCACAATAAGCCTGGGAGGTAGGTGCTGTTATTATCCACATTTTGCAGACAAGGAAACTGAGGCTGGGAGAGATTGTCACTTGCCCAGAATCAGAGAGTGAATAAGTATCTGAAGCAGGATTTGAACTCACATCTTGCTGACTCCAAGTCAACTGGGATAACACATACAACTCTTTGAAAACCTTAAAGCTCCGTATAAAATGCTTACTGTTGTTATCCACTGTGCTACCTAGCTGTGAATAAATTCCAAGTTATTTACAATTTATTAAATGAGTATTCAATTTTTAACAGAACAACAAAGCATCCTCTTCTCTTCCTCGTCCCTTTCTGATGACTCTTTCTGCTTTCATTTAAAAATATCATTATCATCATCACTGTTATTATCATAGCCCAGGTTAACCCTACCTGCCTATGTGCCTCTGAAAGGACCCCAAAATGGCTCTTAAGGAAGGAAAGTCAGGAAGGAAATTAACTCCAAGACTAGACAGTATATGACTAATTTCTCCAACTAAAAATATCTTTTCCCTGCTCACTTCTCAGAGTTATTTGGTCTGATTTCTTCTTGTATTCTTTACATTTTAACTTAACTCATAGGATTTAAAGGTGAAAGGGATCTTAAAGACCCTTCATTTTACAGAGGAGGAAACTGAGGAAGGGAAACTAAGTGATTTGCCCAAGGTCACAATCAAATAACCACAAAGATCACCATCAAACCCAAATCCTCCGACTTTAGGTTAGACAGTTCAATTAAATCCAACAAGCATTTAGTAAGCAACTACCGTACGAGAGGCACCAGAGATTACGACAACCCAGCAAAATATCGACTATGGGAAATATGTTTAATGTTCAAAGATGAACATAGAATCAAGAAGATAGCACATAAACCAATATTTGCCATGTCACAGCTAGCTCAAGAAAGTATGGAGTTGAATTGATGATATATGTGACAAAATTGAATTCAAGCTCAAAAGTATCAAGAGATGAAAAAGGAACTTATGTAATACTGAAAGTTACCATTGATAATGAGAAAACATAGCTATTGAGCTTTTACACACTCAGAAATGTAGCAACTATATTTATAAAGGCAAAGTTGAATAATTTACCAAAAAAAGAATTATAAAATCAATGAGAGTGAGAGATTCCAATAACCCACTAACGGAGTATGATAAATCAAATGACAAGAATGATAGAAAAGTTACTTAGCTCTTTTTGTTGCACTGTCCAATCTCCAATATGTACCTATCTTATCTCTGCTGTCACTTCCCTAATAGGCCCTATGCTTCTTGAGGGTAGGCATTGTTGTTGTTGTTTTTTTAATCTTTATCCTTACTCTCTAAAACAGGCCTGTCCAACCTTAGGTTTTTATTGAAACAGTAGGCAATATATTTTGATTTGCCATTTTAGTGAGAGCTCTGTGGTTGTAGCTTGGCTTCATTTACTAAAGCATTTATGTAAATTTCTATGCTTGTAGTGTAATACAGGGAAAATTAGGAACCCCTGAGAAACCCCTAGCTACTGACAAGCACCCCCAGAAAGAATGGACTCAGATATCTTCAGCATTTAGAAAACCCCCTGGGACTCCATGACTCCACCAAGGAATGTAAATGAGATTATCCCACTAGTACGATAACCTGACTGAATCTTTTGATCAGCCAGGACCTTTGTTCCTGTTCCACTGCCCTGTACCCCCACGTATCCTACATAAGCCAAGCTGTCACCCCAACACGGGGCCATTGATTTGTGGTTCCAGTACCCCAGTGGCCGCCAGCTAATAAATTCTCCACTTAAAACTTATACTCTGTGGTGTCTCGCTCGCTTCTGGTACAACAGTAAGCAGGCCTCAACATCGCACTGTGGGGCCACATGTGGCCCACGGACCACATTTTGGACAGCCCTTCTATAAAACAATGCCTCGTGCAAAGTAGATGTTTAGCAAATTGGAGTACTAATCTACGTCTTGTCACTGGAGCCAGATGGCTCTGGAGGAGAGTGAGGCTAGTGACTTTGAACAGCCCTGCCTCATTTAAATCCAATTCACTTGCAAGTCAAGACATCACCTCCCTGATGTCATTGGTCCTCCTTGAGGATGGAGGACAAACAACAACAAGAATCCAAACAAAATGTTCTTTGGTCCCTGATATAACAATAATGATAAACACAAATTTGCATTAACCACATAGCTTTTTTTTCCAAAGGAGGAAACAATGGCATTAACCTTTGCTCTTCAACCTGCACAAAACAGCTTTGTGCAGGAGTGAGTATTAGTATATCCATTTTACAGATGAGGAAACTGAGGCCCAGAGAGATAATAGGATCTGCTCTTACATCTAGTAAGAATCTAAAAGCAGACTTTGAATGTAAATCTCCCTGACTCCATTCCAGTGTGCTGTCCACTATGCTGCAATACTTTGCTAAATATGTCAGTCCTACTTCTCAAAAATGGGTCTCCTGTTTCTCACATGGTCCCTAAGGTGCGTTACAGCTCTAGACTCATGATGCTGTGATCTCCCATTGCCATGGCTTTGCATGAGCTGCCCCCATGCCTGGAATTTCTCCTCACCTCTGCCTCTTAGAACCCCAAGCTACTTTCAAGGTTCAATTCAAGAGACATTTTTTCCTTATCTGATTCCACTGGTTGTTTGTTACTGCCTCCCCCAGACCTAGCCCCAGCCCCAATCATGTGTATTTCTTTTGTGTATGTATTGGACTGTAAAAATATCATAGCTGCCTAGGAGAGTGTAAGCTTCTCAAAGACGGAATGTTTCCCTTTTGCATTTGTATCTCTACTGCCTTGCTAAATTCCTAGAACACAGTAGGTGCTTAATACCTGGCTTCTGAATTAAATTGACTTCAATAGACAGTGACAACTGAGGACCAGCCCAGCTTAGTTCAGACAACTCATCACCATCTCGAGGTTGTCTCCAAGATGAATTTGGGGTCCATGGGGTCCAAATCAACTGCTGAGTATTAGGGGGGAGGGGTGTAACTTTTATTAGTTGGAGAGATCATTAAGGTCAATTCCATTTAACAACTACTCATTACACAACTTCTCTATATAAGGCAGTGTGTATAGTTGGGAAGATGAAGATGACAGACCATGTCCTCGAGGGGTTTATATTCTTCTGGGGGAGGGGTTTGTTTCAGTCCACATACCTGGAGGAACATTGACACTCAGGAATAAGCTGGGAGGAGAGTGACTAGAATAGTGAGGAGGCTGGAGAACATGCCGTATGAAATTGGTTGAGATATCCTCTTTCTGTTCCACCCTCCTTCCCCCTCTCCTTTCTTTCCTGTACCTTATAATGGCCAGGATCCTGTCTTCAGTGGGCATTTGTTAAGCCCTTTCTATATGCCAGGCACTGTGCTAGACACTGGAGATTCAAAAACAGACAAAATTACAATGGCTACCATTTATATAGCACTTTAAGGTCTGCAAAGCACTTCACCTGTGTTGTCTTATTTGATACTCTAAACTCTTCCAGAGAAGTGCTATTATAATCCCCCATTTTATAGATGAGGAAACTGAGGCTGAGAGAAGTTATTTACCCAGAGTGGTACAACTGGTAAGTGTCTGAGGCAGGATTTGAACTCAGATCTTCCTGAGTTCAAGTCCAGCTCTCTGACAACTAACCACCCACCTGCCTCAAAAAAAAAAAAAAGAATGAATGAATGAAAAAGAAGGAAAGAAAGAAAGAAAGGGAGGGAGGGAGAAAGAATGAAAAGAGAGAAAGAAGAAAAGAAAGAAAGAAGGAAAGAAGGAAGGAAGGACAGAAGGAAGGAAGGAAGAAAACTATCCCTATTCCCAAAGAACTTACATTCTGTTGGGAGATAAGGTGGAATGGGTATAATATTTGTATCTTACCATGTTTTTGTGGAAGAGAAAAGTTGAATGCCCTAAGGTCTCAGAAACCTGACTCTGGGCCTATTCTCCTCTAGCATGGCCCTTTTCCTCTGAACACTAGACAGAGTTCCTGACCATAGGGAAACTGATCTTAGGGTGGGTGGGGACAAGAGGCCAAGACTTCTTGCTCTGTCTGAAACCCTGGGTTTGGATTTGAGGATTTCTGACCACAGATCTCCCTGGCGTTCTCCTAGGTGCTGCTGTCCTCTAACCTGCTCATCCAGTCCCATCATGTGTGAAGAGGAGACCACTGCGCTCGTGTGTGACAATGGCTCTGGCCTCTGCAAGGCGGGCTTTGCTGGGGACGATGCACCCCGGGCAGTTTTCCCTTCCATCGTGGGTCGCCCAAGACATCAGGTCAGTGTCCAAATATTTGTCTGTCACCGCTTTGGAGGGGTTGAATATTAAATGTGGAGGGATGAGGGAAGATCCTATAACTCCCTCCTCCCATTAACTAATACTAGGCAACTAGTTTGGAGTAGTGGATAGAGAGCCAGCCTTGGAGTCAGGAAAACCTGGGTTCAAATCCCACCTCTGCTCTATACAGGCTGTGGAACCCTTGGCAAATCACTCAACCTCTCCATGATCTGGGCAACTCAATGACTACTAAGCTGTAGAAGATGCCAGCCTGAATTGGTAGAGGGAGTTCCCTGTGCTATGGGCAGCTAGGGGCACAGACCAAGCCTGGGGTCAGGAAGACTCATCTGAGTTCAAATGTGGTCTCAGACACTCACTAGCTGTGTGACCCTGGGCAAGTCACTTAACCCTTCAGGGCTATGTGGTCCAACTCTTTCATTTTACTGAAGCTCAGAGATAAGTTACTTGCCCAAGATCAGAGCAATGTTCATGCCAAGCTGGGATTGGAGGCCTTGCTTCCGATTCTTGGTTGGGTAAAACACCATCAGGTTTGAGAAGACATGAATTAAACAGCATAAAGAACTGAAGAAATGTTGGGTTCTATTATGATGATTATATCTGTGACAGATGAGACTTCATGTCAAAATGAGCCAAGCATGGTAAGGAGGAGGAGGAGGAGGAGAGATCCCAATCATTGGACTCATATGGGATTAGGGGTTCTGAACCTTTTTTATTTGGTAGTTTGATAGGCAATGAAGAATAGCTAATGCTTTTTTTTTAAGTTGTATTGATGACCTTTATTCTTCTATCACAGTCATTGCTGGTTCTACCCCTCTCAATTAAATAAACCCAACCTACACAATGACTTCATCCAACAGCATATGCAGCACTCCACATCCATAGCCCCTCACCTCTCCAATGAAAAAGAAAAGGAGTGTTTCCTAATCTCTTCTCCAGGACTAAGATCGTCATTGCATAGATTGGGTTTGTTTTAACCATTGAAGCCTTCTTGGTTTTGAGCAGAGGATAGCCATGATCAAGGATGATGATGACGATGCTGCTGATGCTGATGATGACAGTAATGGCTGACATTTATATGCCAGGCACTGTGCTAAGCACTTTAGAATTATCTCATTTGATCTTTACAGCAACCCTGGGAGGTACAGCTATTATTATCCCCATTTTAAAGATAATGAAACAGAGAAAAACAGAGGTTAAGTGACTTGCCCAGGTTCACACAGCTAGTAAGAGTCTCAGGCCAACTTTGAACTCAGGTCTTCCTGACTCCAGGCATGGTGTTCGATAGAACATGCTGTGCTACCTAGCTGGAAGGAACTAGAGAACACAGAGCTGGAAGAGAACCTAGAACCTAGAATGTAAGAGGCATATATGAGTATAAAATTCAACTACCAGAGATTGCTTCAATTCTCTGGAACCAAATTACTGCCTAATTATTTTAGGAAGGATATTGACAAGCTGGACAACGTCCAGAGAAGGGCAGCTCAGATGGTGCCATAGAAAAATCAAATGAAAGAACTGGGGAGCTTTAACATCAAGAAGAGAAAACTAGAGGAGACAAGATAACTGTCTTCAAGTATTCTTGGGGCTGCCATGTGGAAGAGAGATCCAGTTTGTTCTTTTTGTCCCCAGGGAGCAGAGCCAGGAGCTCTGTGGGGAAGCTGCAGGGGGAGATTTCAGCTAATGCCTGAGGGACACAGCCAGAGACTGAGAACTGTTTGAAAACAGACTGGTCTGCTTTGGGTGGGGAGGGGATCCTAGAAGAGCCTGGATGACCCATCACTTGGCAGAGTGCAGAGAAGATCCTCCTTCCTCTCCCTTCCTCCTTGTATTAACCAATGAGCTGCCAAAGCTCCTTCAACTCAGAGATCTGGGATTCAGGGACTGTGGAAGCTCTCATGCCCTTGAGGAATTAATAGTGCTGCTAGTTGGATCTGAATAAAACAAATGAACAATTAGAGAAGAATGCAAAGCATGAAAGGGCTTGGTCTTAACTTCTAGACTGAGTGCTGCTGTAGGTCTGCTTGGAAGGAAGCCTATTGTCTTTATGAGGAGGCTTCATTTTCCATCTTTGTCTAACTCTTTCTCTCTTCTTTGGGTTACAGGGTGTGATGGTAGGAATGGGCCAAAAAGACAGCTACGTGGGGGATGAGGCCCAGAGCAAGAGGGGTATCCTGACCCTCAAGTACCCCATTGAGCACGGGATCATCACCAACTGGGATGACATGGAGAAGGTACTGGGGCCACTTCTCCTGAAGGCAGTGGTGGTTTTTTAAATAAGTTGATTTATTTACTTTTAATTTTCAACATTCATTTCCATAAATTTTAAATTTTCTTCCCCTCCCTCCCCTTCCCCCACCCCAAGAGGGCATGCAATCCGATATAGCCTCTCTATATACATTCCTACCAAGCATATTTTCACATTAGTTGTGAAGGCATGTTGTCCTGACCCTGTGTCTGCTTCTGAATAGTTCAGAGCTCTCTGGCCCCAGATCTCTTCATCAGGCTCCACTCTCCCCATTTTGTAGAAGAAGAAACTCGTACACAGAAAGAAGAGAGGATTTAGTTCAAGCCAAGGATCTATTTAACTATAAGAATAGACCCCAGAAATCATGGTCCCAGGTCACCTAATTTTTTAAATGTCAGAACTGGATGACACTTTGGAACCTAGAATGTTAGAATTGAGAGAACCTTGGACAGAGAACATAAAATGTCAGACCTGATAAGAATCTTAGAATATAGACTATCAGACCATGCAAGCACTTTAGAACATCAAATATAAAACATAATAGCTGGATGGGACCTTAGAACATAGAATAAGAATGGGAAGAAACAGAACACTAAATATAATGACAAACAACAACAATAATGTCTAACACTTATATGGAGCTTACTGTGTGCCAGACACTGTGCCAAGGGCTTCATAATTATTACCTCATTTGATTCTCACAGCCTTCAGAAATAGGTGCTATTATTATCCCCACTTTACAGACGGGGAAACTGAGGCAAACAAAGGCAAAGTGACTTGCCTAGGGTCAGTCAACTAGGAGGTGTCTTCAGCCAGATTTGAATTCAGGTATTCCTGACTCCAGGTCCAGATCTCTATGCACTGCGCTACCTGGATGAAAGGAACTAGGAAATAGAGACAAAGCTGGAAGAGAACTCACTATATAGAATGTGAGAGCTGGGAGGAATCTTAAACTATAGAACATCATTACTGAACTGTATCTTCGAGCGTGGAACACAGAATGGCAGAGCTGAAAGGAGCCTTAGAACTTAGAACAGAGAATATCAGGGCCGGAAGAGACCTTAAGACATAAAACATAAAATGTCAGAGGTGGTAGTGACCTTAGGACTTAAAACACAGAAACTCAGAGCTGACAGAGACCTTTGGACCTAGAACATAGAAGAGCAGAGTTCAAAATGACCATAAAACAAAGAATATCATAGATAGGAGGGTCTTAGAACATAGAACAGGGGATGTCAGAGCTGGGAGAAGCAGGTCCCAGGGTCTCAGCTCTGTTCTGGGCTTCATCTTTGCATGGACTGCAGCATTGTCACTGCATTTCTGCCCTGAATCCTCTGATTTAGTTGGAGCCTGCTTGCTTGTTGAAAGTGACTTCTGTCTCTCCTAGATCTGGCACCACTCTTTCTACAATGAACTGCGGGTAGCACCAGAGGAACACCCCACCCTGCTGACTGAGGCCCCTCTAAACCCTAAGGCAAACCGGGAGAAGATGACCCAAGTAAGAGGGGGAGGGAGAGCAAAAATGGGGAATGCTTAGGTGCCATCATGAATACTCATCTAAGTCATATCTGTCTCTGTGTCTCTGTGTCTCTGTCTGTCTCTGTCTCTCTCCCCTTCTCTCTCTCTGTCCCTCTTTCTCTCTCCTCCCTCTCTGACACAACACACACACACACACACACACACACACACACACACACACATTTACACATTTTTTTCAGAAGGCTTTATCAGTGGACTGTAAGGTGTGGCAGGTCCTGTTAAGGTGGGAATGGAGAAGACCTGAGCCCGGTGATACTGGGTGTCCATATTAGAGTTGGTCACCAACTGATGGCCAAAGAACTCATGAAACCACCTGCTAAGATGGGGGTTTGATCTTCATTGGTAATTGGAGAACCCACCCACATCCTTCATCTCTATGCAGATTACATTCAGATCCATACACCCATCTCTAAACTTTCTTCCTGGCTGCCAACATCTGTCATGAAATGTCTGCTTAACATCTGCTCCTGGATGTCCCATAAACATTTCAAACTCAGTATGACCCAAACAAAGCTCATTTGCTTTCCCCCTAAACCTGTCCCTCTTCCAACCTTCCCTACTTCGTTTGTGGGCACCCCCATCTGCCTGTCACCCAGATTCTCAACTTTGGAATCAGCCTCCATCTTCCCTCTCCCTCACTCCCCAGAGCCAATCAATCAGGTCTCGTCCATTCTAACTCCATGTGCCTCTTGCACTGCCCCCTTCTCTGCACTCCTATACTCATCACCCTCGGTAAGGCTTTCATCCCCTCTTACCTCAATGGTGACTCCTAACTGATCTTTCTTCTTCCATTCTATTCCTCTCCAATCCCACCCAATCTTCTGCACAACTTCCAGAATGATCTTTCTGAGGCATAAATGTGGCCAAATCCCTACCATTCTCAAAAACTGTTAGCAGTGAACAAGACAAAAGATAACCAAGGTTGTCATTTAAGGCTCTCTACTGTCTGGCTTCCACTTGCCTTATTTGATAGAAACTTCTCACACTCTCCACTTCAGCCAAACTGGTTTATTAGCTATGCTCCCCAGTCAGGGTTCCATCTCTAACCTCCATGCATTCATTCAAGCTTTCCCCCATACCTAGAAAGCCTTTCCTCCTCTCGAAGTCCTTGCCTTCCTTCAAGGCTCAGCTCAAGTGCCACATCTTAAAAGAAACCTCCCTTGGTCCCTTCTGTTATTATTGCCCCTTTCCCCTCTTTCTCCTTCTCCTTTTCTTCCTCCTCTTCTGCCCCTTCTCTTCCTCTTCTCCTTACCTCTCCTCTCCTTTTCCTCTCCTTCCCCTCCTCCTCTTCTTCCTTTCCTGCCCTTTCTCTTCCTCTTCTCCTCACCTCTCCTCTCCTCCTTTTCCTCTCCTTCCCCTCCTCCTCTTCTTCCTCGTCTTCCCTTTCTCTTCTTCTTCTCCTCACCTCTCCTCTCCTTCTTTTCCTTTCTTTCCCTTCCTCCTCTTCTTCCTCTTCTGCCCCTTCTCTTCCTCTTCCCCTTACCTCTCCTCTCCTTTCCCTCTCCTTCCCCTCCTCCTCTTCTTCCTCTTCTTCCCTTTCTCTTCTTCTTCTCCTCACCTCTCCTCTCCTTTCCCTCTCCTTCCCCTCCTCCTCTTCTTCCTCTTCTTCCCTTTCTCTTCTTCTTCTCCTCACCTCTCCTCTCCTTCTTTTCCTTTCTTTCCCTTCCTCCTCTTCTTCCTCTTCTGCCCCTTCTCTTCCTCTTCTCCTTACCTCTCCTCTCCTTTTCCTCTCCTTCCCCTCCTCCTCTTCTTCCTTTCCTGCCCTTTCTCTTCCTCTTCTCCTCACCTCTCCTCTCCTCCTTTTCCTCTCCTTCCTCTCCACCTCTTCTTCCTCTTCTGCCCCTTCTCTTCCTCTTCTCTTCTTCTCCTCTTTCCCCTCACCTCCTCTTCTTTGCTTCCTCTTCATTCTCCATCATCCTTGTGGTCTATCTCCATTTTGTATCTGCTCAGGACAACATAAGCTCTTAGACATCAGGGGCAGTTTGGGGCTTTGTCTTTATATCCCAAGAAGAGCACCAGGCACACAGTAGGTGTTTAAGAAATGTATATTGAATTAAATTGACTTTCTGCCTCCTGTCCACATTTCAGATCATGTTTGAAACCTTCAATGTCCCTGCCATGTATGTTGCTATCCAAGCTGTTCTGTCTCTCTATGCCTCTGGCCGTACCACTGGTAAGTTGCATTGACTTCCCTGCCCTTGTGGTGCCATGAACTTGGGGGGTGAGGGAAGAGGGGAAGGAGAAAGAAAAGACAGCAGATAGAGAGGGGAGAGGTAAATCTGAGCTCCTCGAGAGGAGATTCTCCTCACTTGGTTGGAAGACTAGACTTGACAACGAGACTCATGTTGAACTGTTTGCTCCTAATCTATGATGTAGGGACTGGTTTACAATCTAGTAGGAGAGCCAGGCTCTCTTGCTGGTGTTTCAGTTAACTCTGCAATAATAAGGATTAGAGAAAATTTGTGATCCATGTAAGGACACAGAGAAACCCAACCCTCCAAGTTTGACCAAGGCTTTCAGCTCTTCCTCACTCTTGCCTTTCAACAAATGACTGAGAAGGGTCAACCCCTGGGCCTCAGTTTCCTCCTTTGTCATATGCTTTCTAAGTTCCCTTCTAGTTCACTGATTCTCTGAATTCTAAGGAACATGTTTATTCTGGTCTCCTCCCCTTCCCTTAGACCAGCTCACCCTCTGGTGGACATCCTAATGAGCAAGAAGGTAGACACAGTAGAGGAAGTATGGAGGAGGGGGAGACATGTACCTACTGTGTGCCTTACACAAGAGAGATGAGAGACGATTGCAGTATTCCAGGAGCTGCTTCCTTCTCTCTGCAGATTTATACAAATTTGTACAAGGGATAACCAGCCAAAGGGGAAAACTCATCTTTTTACCTCCTGCTCCCCAGGACAGTGCTGAGGAAAGCCCTTTTGGAACCTCAGAGCAGAGCAGAAACGAGAGTTGTTATTATTGTCGTAATATTGGAGCCTCTGAGAATCCTGCTATGATTCTTAATATAAAGTGATGAGAACATTACAATGTGTCCATGGAGTTGTGCTTTGTGGGCACTGGCTCCCTCACTGCAGATGGTTACCCATCTCTTGGCTTCTCAGCCTGGATGATCCTCCTCTATGCTCTTCCTAGAATCTTTCCCAGAACATCAAACTGACATGCTGAAAGCCTTTTCCCATTTGAATCTTTTTACATCCTGGAAGACACCATGGAGCACATCAGCTGTCCATCTGTACAGTAACTATGTGGCATAATAGACAGAGTCCTGGGCTTGGTGTCTCAAATCCCAAGTTCAAATCTCGCCTCAGACGATTAATCAGCTGTGTGATCTTTGGCATGTCATTGAATTTCTCTTAGTCTCAATGTCCTTTTCTGGAAAACGGCTATAATAATTTCACCTACCTCCCAAGGTTGTTGCAGGGATTAAGGGAGTGGATATGTGAAAAGCCCTATACAAACTTTAAAGTGCCATATGTTAGCTGTTATTATTACCCCTCACTCTTATCACATGACTGACCCACCTCCCTTTCTGATCACTTGTCCTTTACACCACAACACGTGTGAGACAAGCAATACCTGTAGCCATAGTCAAAGGTGTAGTTGTCATAGTGTATGAGTGTTTGTGTGTACGTCCTGTGTGTGTGCATATGCTTATGTGAACTCATGAAGATCAGGCTACTTGGGTCATGGGGTGAGGCATCAAAGCTGCTGGAAGGAGAACCCATATCAACTGAATCACTGGTGTTAAAAGGATTCATGTGGACCACAGGTTAGAGCTGGGTGGGACTTCAGATATCATTTCATGTAACCCCTTCATTTTACAGCTGAGGGAACTGGAGATCAGGATGAGAGTCAGGAGTCCAGGAGTCATACAATGATTGATCACAGGGAGATAATTGGGGGAAAGTGCTAAAGAGAGTTTCATGGATCCCATTTCCCTTGTTCACAGGCATTGTCCTGGACTCAGGAGATGGGGTCACCCACAACGTGCCCATCTATGAAGGCTATGCCCTGCCTCACGCCATCATGCGTCTGGATCTGGCTGGCAGGGATCTCACTGACTACCTCATGAAGATCCTCACAGAAAGAGGCTACTCCTTTGTGACTACAGGTATGGGGGATGGGGAGAAGAGGGAGATTCAGTGAAGGCTTTAGGGAGATGATAAATAAGCAGGACTGCTTTTTAAAGTTTATTTTTGCATCATTGTCATTTTCTCTAACCCAACCACAAATTGACCTCTCTCATAACAAAAAAAGCAAATAAGAAAAAAACAACTGATAGTGTTATTATATGATGATGAATGTAACAGTCTTTATCCCAGTCACCTACCTCTTGGCTGAGAAGACAGATATGTCTTTCACTAGCTGATCTCCTGAACTAAGATTGTTCATTAAAATTACTCAGACTCTGGAATCCTTTTAATGTTGTTTTCACTCATGTTCTTAGGATCATTTTGTACATTTTTCTTCTGGCTCTGCTTCCTTGCCTCTGCATTGATTTATACAGGTTTTACAAGGGATAAATATAAAATATTTCACTTAGATATAAAAAACAACTTCACACATGTAAACTGCAAGAGGCATAGATAGACAGTAGTTATTCTGAAAAGGATCTAGGGGTCTTAGAGGACCACAAGCTCAATGGAACTCAGCAGTGGGATGTGGCCAGTACTAAAGCTAATCCAATCTTGGGCTTCACTAGGAGAGGCTGAGCTTCCAGGAATAGTCCTCTGCTCTCATCAGACCTTCTCTGAAGTACTGTATTCATTTATGGGCATCTGGATTTAAGAAAAGCATTGATAAAAGCATCCAGGGGAGGGCAACCAGGCTGCAGAAAGGCCTTGAGTCCATGCCATGTAAGAAATGATTGGAGAAAGTGGGCAGGTTTAGCCAAGAGAAAAGAAGACTAGGGTGGGGATAGGAAATACACCTTCAAGAGGACAAGAACCAAGAGTAAATATAGGGACATTCTGAAGGCACAGACTTTGGTTTGATGTCAGGGAAGACTTCCTAACAATGAGGGCTGTCCCAATGCAGAACGGTGTGCTTCCAGTGAGAGCAGACTCTCCCTCCTTGGAGCCTTCCAAGTAGAGGCTGATCAACCACTTGCTGTCTGTGTTATAGCGGGGATTCTTTCCTGACTACACTAACCTAGATAGATTACCACTAAGGTTCTTTCCACCTCTCAAATTCTATAATTCTTTAATGTCTAACCATGTTCTCTCAAATCTTTTTCATCATTTCTTTCTGAAAAATAACATTCTGATATCATAGTTGGTTCACCCATTCCCTAACTGATGGACACTTTCTTTGTTTCCAGTGAAGAGAAGGATTTTAATAGTCACAGATGGGGTACGTTAGGCCCAAAGGGTTTATAACTGGTGACCTGAGAATTTAAAGGCAATCAGTAAGTAAGAAGATCTTTCCCACCCATTTGAATAGGCTTCAAGTGGGGCTCCAGGTAGGGCCAAGGAAGGGAGGTCTGATTAGATCTTTGCTCCTAAGTAGGCCCCAAACCCCTAATTACTAGGTGCTAAACCAATATGGGAGTGAAGCACTCAGGGCCTTAAGGGGAGTTGCTAAGACCAGAACCAATGGTATGTGCTTAAGTTCTGGTTTATCAGATGACATTCTAGTCAATCAATGATGTCTAAGGACTGCATAAAAAAACAGTAAAAAAAGTCCCACCTGAATTACCAATGCACTGAGTCCTGCAGCCTTTGGGGATGCCTTTGAGGAAGTGGGGAAGGGAAGGAGATCAAAGAGAAATAGGGAAACATTTGGCTCTTAAGAGACCATATTGAAATAGGTGAAGTTCATGATCAGCACCTTGCTCCTCTTCTTCTCCACTTGCCCTGTGACTTCATTTTGTCTTCTCCCTGCCCTCAATGGGCAGTGTCTCATGATCTGGATCCCTTCCCTGTCCCACCCCATCCCCCCAAATTCAAGCTTGTGTTCCTGTGTTAGCTGCAAGGAGAAATCTGATAAACCAACTCACACCAAGATATTAATGCCAGATAAAGACTTAAAGAATCTCTTGAGAAGGGAAGGAGCCATAACCTACAGGTCAAAAACATTAAAGATGATGTTTTAGACATCAGTGCTAGAGATATTTTCCTGCCCTCAAAATTTATTTACTTTTTCATTATTATAAATATCACAAATGTCAACAAATATGAATGTATCCTGACAGGAAAAGTGGGTTTTTTATGATACTAGGAGTCTCTATCATGCACTGATTCATTTTTTTAAGTATATGTGAAATTTCCCATGGCAATACCAGTGATGCCCTACTTCTGTGTGCTCCCTGAGGAGCTTCCTTCTGCTCTTCTATAGAGCTTTTAATGTTTCACTGGTACCATTTTTTTCTCTCCTTTTTTTTGTTATCACTGTCACTGTCACTCCCCCAAATAAAAGCCCTCCCTTGAAAGAGATCGGGGTAGAAGAGCAAAAACAGTTCAGAGACATTGGCCACAGCTAAAATATAGGCCTCATTCTTAGGCAGGGGAGAGTTTTGAGAAGGGCCTTCCTGGCCTCTTTCAAATAATACCATCGAGGCAGCTAGCTACTCAGCATAAATGTAGATTTGACAATGGCTAGCACCCAAGCAGCTCCTACATACCACTAGTGAAAGGAGTCCATCCCCCCAGAGTTTTCTGAGGGAAATTAGGTGATAATTATGAGGGAGAAAGTCTTTGGAATTTTTTTTCTTGGGATCTCAACTTTAATCTTTTGGGATGGCAAAGACAAATGAGATTGGAAATCATTTTGTCCATGATTTCATGATTGACAACGATAATGACATTGACATATTACACAATTTCATTATGACTCTAATGTTAAGTAATTGATGGGATTCATAGTAAGTGTCCCACAGGTCCCAGAATGAACTTGAAGACTAGAAAAAGTGATCCCTCTGTCCCCTCTCATTTTGATTCTCCCATCAGCTGAACGTGAAATCGTAAGAGACATCAAGGAGAAACTGTGCTATGTGGCCCTGGACTTTGAGAATGAGATGGCCACAGCTGCCACCTCTTCCTCCCTGGAGAAGAGCTATGAGCTACCTGATGGTCAGGTCATCACCATTGGCAATGAGCGCTTCCGCTGCCCAGAAACCCTCTTCCAGCCTTCCTTCATTGGTGAGACCCTGCAAGATAGAGAAGTGTGGAAGGGACCACGCAGGGGGTGGGTTGCAGAGAGGAAGACTGAATTATTCACATATGAAAAGGGGAATCTAATCCTATAGCCTAGATAACTTCTACTCTGATAATTATAGGATTTAAAGCCAGAAAGGACCTTATAGGTCCTCTCATCCAACACTCATTTTACCCATGAAGAAATTGAGAACCAGCAAGAGGGAGTGACTTTTTCCACAGAGGTCACCCAGTTCAGTAATTGAAGAAGGTGGTTGTAGACACAAATTTCTCAACTCTTAGTCCAATGCTCCTTCAACTATACATTAACTACTGTGTGGAGAAGCAGATGGTGAACGAAAGAGGAAGAACTTGGAAGGCTAACTTCCTTTTGGGAGACCTTGGAATAAGCTACTTTCTAATATGGCTAAGCCCCAATTATCTTAGAATACTGAAACTATCTCTCAAAGAAGAGTGAGGATAATTCAGAAAACCAACCCCAGGAATAGGAAATGAATATCCAGGAGTTAAGTCAGTTGTATAATACAGAAAGTACTCAAAAATCCATCTCTTGGACTAGCAGCTCTCTGGGCCAATCAATTCATCAATTAACAGACACCAATTGAGTACCTACCATGAGCAAGGTAAAATGGTGAGCACATAAGAAGATAAGACAAAGTCCCTTCCCTCCTAAAGCTTACAATTCAAGGTAGGGAGATAAGATGGAGCTTTGTTAAGAATTAACTAACAATATTTGATTCCATTCAGCAGACATTTATTAAGCAACCGGTCTCTGCAGAGCATTCTGATAGGCCTGGTGGTATAAAAACAAACGGAGAAAGGATCCCTGCCTTCCAAGAACTTACATTTCTTGTGTGGAGTGAGGAAGGAGAGAGCATATGTAATGTCTAAACAGATAAACAAATACAAAATAATTTTAGGAGGGAGAAAACACTAGTGACTGAGGGTATCAGGGAAGGCTTTCTAAAGGCAGAGGAATCTGGGATTAGCCTTGAAGGCAACTCCAGATTCTAAGATAGAGAGATGAAGAGGTAGTGCATTCCAGGCATGGGACTTGGGGACAGGACAGAGGATGACAGAATGTGAAAAGCCATAGAGATGGAAGAAAGAGTGTGGAATTGGTAGAAAAGCGAGCGGGCCAGTGTGGCTAAAACAGAGTGCATAAAGTCAGTCAATAAACATTTATTAAATGCTTACTATGTGCCAGGTACTGTGCTAAGGTCTAGGGAAGCAAAGAAAGGAAAAAGATAGTCCCTGCCCTTGAGGAGCTAACAGTCTAATAATAAATACTAAAGGGAAATTATAAAACTGGAATATATAAACCTGGAAAATTGGCTGGAGTGAGATTGGAAAGGCCTTGAATGCGAAACAAAGGATTTTGTGTTTTATCCTAGAGGTCACTGAGAGCCACTGAAGATTCTTGAGCAGGAAGTGCCATAGGCAGACTTGAGTATTAAGATGATTTTGGTACCTTTGCAAAGGCTGAATTGGAAAGGAGGAAAGACTAGAGGGAGGGAGACTGACTAGGAGCTTGTTATGATCATCAAAAAGAGAAGTGACAACTCTCTGAACTGGACTAGAGAGCAATAGAGAAGAGGAGAAATGTAGGAGATTTTATAGAGATAGGGTTGACAAGACTTTGTAACTGAATGCATATGGGAATTGTGGTAAGATAGAGTCAAGAGTCAGGAAGGAGTCTGAGATTTCAAAACTAGGTGACAGAAAGGATGGGACTACCCTTAATAAAAATAGGAAAATCTTGGTGAATGATGTTATCCAAGGTGCTAACTAAAGGCTATTGTGTGCCATAGGTATGGAGTCTGCAGGCATTCATGAAACAACTTACAATTCCATCATGAAATGTGACATTGACATCCGGAAGGACTTGTATGCCAACAACGTCCTCTCTGGTGGGACCACCATGTACCCTGGAATTGCAGACAGGATGCAGAAGGAGATCACAGCCCTGGCCCCCAGCACCATGAAGATCAAGGTGGGTCTTTTCCCAGCTCCCTTGGTTCCAAGCCCTGAATAGAAAAACTCACTGTATTCTGGTCCCTGGACAGTCCTTCCTATGCCCTCCTCTCACTCCTCAGCTCTGATCCAAATCAATGCTTCAAGAGTGAAGGGTCTTCCCAGTTACTATGGCTACTCCATCAACATTTTGCCAATGCCTAGTGAGAGTGAGGAAGGAGATGTTTAGATTTAGGCAAATATTTGGGGAGGGAGGTTGCTTATTACAAGTAGTAGAGTGTGTTTTATGACGAAAAAGACTTTCTCGATTTCATATTTGTATCTTCAGCACCTTACACAATTCCTTGCACATGGTAAACACTGAATAAATTGCCTAGTGACTGACTGAAATGGTCAGTTGGGGTTCTGTTGTAAGCATGGCCATTGGCATTCTAGGAACATTTATTAACCTATCCAAAGGCCGTTGTGAGGTGCTGAGGGTTTTATGTTTTGGGTTTTGTTCTTTTTTTTTTCCAACAGGCAATGAATGCTCTTTGAATAAAGATTTTGTGAAGAGTATAAATAAGTGTGTGTGTGTGTGTGTGTGTGTGTGTGTGTGTAAAACTGTGGAGAGACAGAGAGAGACAGAAAGAGGAATTATGGCATCATGGCATGGTGGATGTGTAAAACTGTGGAGAGGACAGAGAGAGACAGAAAGAGGAATTATGGCATCATGGCATGGTGGATGGAGTACTGGATTTGGAATCCAGAAGGCATTAACAGAACAGTAAACAGAGTTGCCCAGAGGGTGAGACTGGCATGGCCTAAGCTCAGAAACTAAAGAATCTGGGCCTTGGATGTGCCATCCCATATCTTCAAACACCAGTAGGCAGCTCCTCCCAGTCAGAGCTGTCTACCTCTAAGAGGCCATGGGCTATTCTGGAAAGAACATTGTATTTGGAGCCATAGAACCTGAGTACAAAACCTGACTCTGACACTCACTAACTATGTGACCTTAGGCAAGTGACTTTACTTCCTGGATGCCAGTTCCCTCCTATGTAAAATGAAGGGAGTTTGAATAGATGACCTCTAAGAATCATAGGAAGATTCTTTCAGGCAAGGGCATTCCATGACACCTCTAAGGTTCAGTCTTGACTGTCTTAGCGTGGGATCTCACTCCTTAGGAAGAATTCTGGGAAGCCCAATGAGATATCAGCATATCCTTTCCCACCCCAACCATCACATTTCCCCTTTGTTCTTCACAGATCATTGCTCCCCCTGAGCGCAAGTATTCGGTTTGGATTGGGGGCTCCATCCTTGCCTCTCTCTCTACCTTCCAGCAGATGTGGATCAGCAAACCAGAGTATGATGAGGCTGGGCCTTCCATTGTCCACAGAAAATGTTTCTAAGGATTGGGTCCATTGGGCCTCCTTGGCGCTGCTCTTTCTCCTGCACCCTCTGCTCTGTTGCTGATCCCAATGCATTAAAGTTCGCAAGCCTTATCTCTCTGTATGGGCCTCTTCTTTCCCCGTGTAATGCCTTTGGCTTGAATGTCAGTGGCAATGAAGACCAATTTACTCTGCAGGACATAGAATCATTGGATTTAGAGCTGGAAGGGATCTCAGAGAACATCTGGTTCAACTCAAAGTGGTCCCCTTACTTTACTGAGTACCCGAGAAGAGAAGGGACCTACCTAAGAATACAGCTAGTCAGCCACAGAGCCAAGATTAGAAGACAGGTCTCCTACCTCACAGCTGAATCTAGTGTGTTAATTCAATAAATATTCATTCATTTCGATTCAATGTAATTCTTTGTGGCACACCCCCGCCCCACCCCTGAAGGCGTAACCATGTGAGAGGGATATACAAATCAAGGATAATACATGGATCAATTGGGAAAGGGAACCTCATTCTGACTTAGGGTTAGGAATTCCTGATGGCTCCCTACTTCATGTTTGTTTGCCAAACTCCACTTAACCAGCATCCGTTTATTTTTTTAATTCAATTTTGTTTTTCAGTTCCACATTCTCTGCCCCCCCACTCCTTCCCCTACCCACTGAGAAAGCAAGAATTATGATACGTACATGTACACACATACACATGGGAATATCCACATATAAACATATAACATATATACATATGTATATACATACATGTGAAGCTATGCAAAACATTTCCACATTAGTCATGTTTTGAAAGGAAAAGAAAAAGAAGGAAAAATATGCTTTAATCTGCACTCTGAATCTATCAGTTCTCTGTCTGGAGATGGATAGTATTTTTTTATCATGAGTCCTTCATGATTGTGGATTGTATTGATCAGCGTTAGTAAGTCTGTGAAAAGGTAATTACCTTTACAATATTGCTGTTTCTGTGTAAATTGTTCTCCTGGTTCTGCTTACTTTGCTTTGTACCACTTCATACAAATCTTCCCATCCCATTCATCATTTCTTACAGCAAAATTGTTTTCCATCACATTTATATACCACAATTTATTCAGCCATTCCCCAGCTGATGGGCAGCCCCTTGATTGCCAGTTCTTTACCACTACAAAAGAGCTACTATAAATATTTTTGTACAAATAGATCCTTTCCCTTTTTCTTTCCTCTCTTTGGGACATAGCCCTACTAGTGGTGTAGCTTTAGAGGCATAGCTCCAAATTGTTCTCCAGCATGGTTAGACTAGTTCTCAGCTTTGACAACAGTACGTTGGTGTACCTACTTTACCACATCTCCTACACCATTTGTCATTTTCCTTTTCTGTCATCTTAGCCAATCTGATGGGTATAAGATGGTACTTCAAAGTTGTTTTAACTGGCATTTCTGTAATTATTAGTAACTTAGAGAATTTATTTAACTATTGAAAGCTTTGATTTCTTTCTCTGAAAACTGACTGTTCATATCCCTTAATCATTTATCAAACAGGGAATGACTCCATATTTTTTTTTGTAAATTTGACTCAGTTTTTTTTCTGTATATTTGAGAAATGTGACCTATTCAGAGAAACTTGCTGCAGAATTTTCTCTCAGTTTTCTGCTTCTTTTTTCTAATTTTAGTGGCATTCTTCTTGTTGGCACAAACCTTTTTAATTCCATGTAAACAAAATTATCCATTTTACCTCCCATGAACCTCTCTGTGTCTTATTTGGTCATGAACTCTTCCCTTATCCATAGATCTGACAGGTAATTTCTTCCATGCTCACCTAGTTGTCTCTTGATATCACCTTTTTTGTATAAATTACATACCCACTTTGAACTTATCTTGGTATATGGTATAAGATGTTGATCTTTGCCTAGTTTCTGCCAGATTACTTTCTGATTTTCCCGGCAGTTTTTGTCAAACAGTAAGTTCTTGCTCCAGTGGCTGGGATCTTTGGGTTTATCAAACACTGTTACTGTGATCATTTGCTTCTGCATATTTTTTACCTAATCTATTCCATTGATCAATCACTCTGTTTCTTATCTAGTACTAAGCTGTTTTTAGTGATTATAGCTTTCTAGTATAGTTTGAGATCTAGTATTACTAAGTCTCCTTCCTTCACATTTTTAATTAGTTCCCTTGATTCTTGATCTTTTGATCCTCCAGATGAATTTTATTACTACTTTTTCTAGCTCTGTAAAGTAATTCTTTGGCAGTTTGATTGGCATGGCACTGAATAAGTAAGTTAATTTAGGTAGTATTGTTATTTTGTTATATCAGATCAGCCTACCAATGAGCAATAAATATTTCTCTAATATTTAGATCTGACTTTATTTGTATGAAGAGTGTTTTGCAATTGTGTGTATATAGTATCTTGGCAGGTAAATTCTGAAGATTTTATACTATCTGTGGTTATTTTAAATGGAGTTTCTCTTTCTATTTCTTCCAGCTGGATTTTTTTTGGTAATATATAAAAATGCTGTTGACTTCTGTGAGTTTGTTTTCTATCCTAAGACTCTGCTAAGTGGGTAACTGTTTCAACAAATTTTTTACTTGACTTTCTAGAGTTCTCTAAGTATACTATTTTATCATCTGCAAAAAATGATATTTTTGTTTCCTTATTGCCTATGTTCATTTCTTCAATTTCTTTTTCTTTTCTTATTGTTAGAGCTGGCATTTCTAGTATAATATGGAATAATAATGGTGTAAATATTGAATAACAATGTCAAAATCTTTGCTTTACTCCTGATCTTATTAGAAAGGCTTCTACTTTATCCCTTTATAGATAATGTTTGCTCTTGGTTTTAGATAGATATTGCTTATCACATTTTTATAAGCTCCATTTATTCCTGATTTCTAGTATTTTTTCTAGGAATGGGTGTTAATTTTGTCAAAAGCCTTTTCTCTATCTATTGAAGTATTTATGACTTTTGGTGTTTTGTTATTGATATGGTCAATTTTCCTAATATTGAACCAGTCCTACATTTCTAGTATAAATCCAGCCTGGTCATAGTGTATGACTTTTGTGATATACTGTTGTAATCTCCTTTTTAGTATTTATTTAAAATTTATGCATCAATATTCATTATGGAAATTGGTCTGTAGTTTCCTTTCTCTGTTTTTGCTCTCCTTGACTTCAGTATCAAAACCATATTTGTGTCATACAAGGAATTTGGCAGAGCTCCTTTACCTATTTTTTCAAACAACTTATATTAGAATTAATTATTAAATATTTGATAGAATTTGCTTGTAAACCCATATGGTCTTGGGTCTTTTTTTTCTTTAGGGAGTTTATTTATAGCTTGCTCAATTTCTTTTTCTAAGATAAGGTTATTTAAGTATTCTATTTCATTTTCTGTTAATCAGGACAATTGTTCATCCATTTCATTTGATTGTCAGTTTTATTGTCATAGAGTTAGTCAAAATAGCACCTAATATTGTTTTTATTCCATCTTTATTGATTTTACATTCGCCCTTTTAATTTTTTATACTGGTAATTTGGTTTTCTTTTTTTTTTTAAATCAACTTAGCCAATGATTTATCTATTTTATTGTTGTTGTTGCTTTATGAAACCAGCTCCATGTTTTATTTGTTTGATGATTTCTTTTTTACATTCAATTTTATTCATCTTTCCTTGATTTTCAGAATTTTTATTTTGGTATTTAATTGGTAAGGGATGTTAATTTCTTGTTTTTCTAGTATTTTTTTAATTGCATGTGCAATTAGTTGATCTGATCTTTCTCTCCTTTACTGATGTAAGCATTTAGAGATATAGATTTTCTTCTAAGTACTGCTTAGGCTGCATCCCAAAAATTTTGATATGTTGTTTCATTTTTGTAATTCTTTTTAATGAAATTATGGATTGTTTCTATGATTAGTTCTTTGGCCCATTCATTTTTTAAGTTCTTTAATGAATATAATTTTTATTGCATTATAATCAGAAAATAATGCCTTTAATATTTCTGCTGTTCTGCATTTGTTTGTGTGATTTCTACACCCTACTATATGGACAATTTTTGTGAAAGTGCTATGATATATAAATATACTCACTTTTAATTCCATTCAATATTTCCCAGAGCTCTATCAAATCTAACTTTTAAAAAATTGTATTCATCTCTTTTAACTCTTTCTTGATTATTTTATGATTAGAGTTATCCAGGTCTGAGTGGGGTAAACTGAAGTCCCCTACTAGTATATTTTTACTATTTCCTACTGCAACTCATTTAACTTTTCCTTCAAGAATTTGGATGCTATGCCATTTGGTGCATATATGTTCAATTATGGTATTAATACATTGTTTATAGTACCTTTTAGCAAAATATCATTTCTTTGATTCTCTCTTTTAATTGGGTCTATTTCTGCTTTTGCTTTGACTCAAGATGATTGCTACTCCTGTTTTGTTTTTTTACTTCAGCTGAAGCACAATAGATTGAGCTCCAGCTCTTTATTTTAATTCTGTGTGTATCTTTCTGTTTCAAGTATGTTTCCTGAAAAACAACACATACTATTGGGTTCTGACTTCTAATCCATTCTTCTATCTGCTTCCATTTTATAGATGAGTTCATCCCATTCACATTCACTGCTATATTGTTAACCAGGTATTTCCCTACAACCTACTCCCTTATATTTATCTTTTTTTATTCTATACCCTTTCTCAAGAATTTGTTTTGCTTCTGACCACTACCACCTTCCCTCTTATTGATCCCCCTTTCTCTTAGTCCTTTCCTCTCCTATTTTCCTGTTGGGTGAGATGAATATCTGTGCCCAATTCTGTCTATATGTATATTCTTCTCTCCCTGAACCTGATTAAGCATTGCATACTCCCCACTCCATTTTTCTCTTCATTGTATAAACTCTTCCTTACATACCTCATTTATGTGAGATAATTTTCCCATTCTTATTCTCCATTCTTCCATCTATCAGTGTATTCTTCTTTCATTCCCTCTTCCATTTTTCTTTCAGGATCATGCCAACATACTTGACTCACACCCATTCCCTCCAACTAAGTAGATTCCCACTACCAGTCCTAGTATTGATAATGTTCTTAGGGATTACATGTATCCATTCCCATATAGAAATGTAAACAGTTTAACCTTGTTAAGTTGATTTCTCACTCATGTCTGCCTTTTTAATTCTTTTCTTGAGTCTTGTGTTTGAATGAATGTCAAATTTTCTGTTCACCTCTTGTCTTTTCATCAAGAATGCTTGAAAGTCTCTATTTCGTTAAACATCCATTCCACCCACACACCCCCTGTAGTATTATACTGTTTTTCTGAGTAGCTTATTCTTAATTGTAATTCTAGCTCCTTTGCCTTCTACAAAATCATATTCCAAGCTCTCTTCTCCTTTATGTGGTAGCTGCTAAATCTTATGTGATCCTGAAAGTGGTTCCATGATATTTTAATGTCTTCCCTCTGGCTTCCTGCAGTATTTCTCCTTAATCTGGGAAATCTGGATTTTGGCCATTGTATTCCAGGGAGTTTTCATTTTGATATTTCTTTCAGGAGGTGATCAGTGCAATCTTTAAATTATCTACTCTGGTGATCTGCCCAATTTTCCCTTTGGTTCTAAGATATCCGGGCAGTCTTCCTTTATAATTTCTTGAATAATGATTCTTATATTATTTCTCCTTGATCTATTTTCCAGGTCAGTTGTTTTCCCAGTGAGATATTTCACATTTTCTTCTATTTTTTCATTCTTTTTGTTTTGTCTTTTCTTGAAGTCTCATGGAGTCATTAGCTTCCACTTTTCCAATTCTGATTTTTAAGGAAATACTTTTTTCAATGAGCTTCTGTACCTCTTTCTCCATTTGGCCAATTTTGCTTTTTAAGGAGTTATTTTCTTCAGTGTTTTTGTGCCCTTTTACCAAGCTGTTAATTCTCTTTTCATAATTTTTTTTGCATTGCTCTCATTTATTTTCACAATTTCCCCTCTACCCATCCTATTTGATTTTTGAAATCATTTTTCTTCTTTTTAAAATCTCTTTCCTTAGCTTTTCTAGAAGTTTTTGTTGGGCTTATGTCTAATCTGCATTTTTTTTCTTTGAGATTTTGCTTGTAGATGTTTTCACATTGTTGTCTTCCTCTGAGTTTTGCATTGAGTTTCTTGTTATCATAGTAACTTTTTATATGCTCATTTTTCCAGGCTATTTCTTGCCTTTGGACTTTATGTTAGAGTTGGGCTCTGCTCATTTTGGGGGGTAGGGGGAAGGACATTCTGGCCTGTCTTCTATCTTTTATGTCCTCCTGCAGTTTTCATAACTCAGTCAGAGGGCCTGTAAGTTTTTGGTGTTATGATTCGTGGAGAGGTCTTTTCATTGTCCTTCTGGTTTATGCTCTGGTCTTTACACAAATAGGGCCTCTGCTCCTTCATGACTGTGACCACTCCTCTACACCCTGGAACTGTGACCTAGAACTGTATAATGGGCAATAGAGCTGTAGATGGCACTTGTTCCTGCTTCTAATGCTAGTATGGGGTTCCTAGGATCTTTTTCCAACCAGGTGCTCAGTCACCTTATCATCCCTGGGTGCTGTACTACTTCCCATGGCTGCTGTCACTATCATGGTGCCATTCTTGCCATACTATGTTCATGGCCAGCCACCACTCCAATGTCTGCAGACCTCTCTTTCTGTCTTCCTATGCTGTCTTGAGCTAGAAAAAAATGACTATGTCTTTTTCTTGGTTTTTCTCTTTGGTACATCTTAGGCTGTTATATAAAGGGGATGTATTAAGAGAGTTTGGCAAAAATGTTGGCTTTACTTTACTTTAACTCTGCAAACCCTAGCATCAGTTTAGAAGTTAACCTTCCCAGCAGGAAAATTTATTGTCTTCACCCTCTCTGGCCTCATTTCTACCTTCATTATGTACTCATGGTTTGCAACAAGCTGCTTTATAACCACAAACATTTATAAAGTGCCTACTGTGTGCAAGGGACTGTACTCTCCCTGGAGACCCAATTTAATTTCAGGCAGAGACCATTAACAGTTGGGTGGGATCAGGAAAAGGTTCGTATAAGGTTTAAAGTTTGCACAGCACTTTGAAGGATTCTAGGCTGTGAGGGACAGCTGGCCAGTTCAAAGTACAAAAATGAGAACTGAGATATTGTGCATGGGGAACAGCAAGTGGGATGGTTTGGTAGGAACAAAGACTACATGAAAAAGAGTAATATGAAATAAAGCTAGCAAAGCAGGCTGCAATTAATTTGGGGAATGCTTTGAGAGCCAACTTGAGAAGCTTGTGTTTAATCCTAGAGGGAATCAGAGGATCCCCTGGAGTTTTTGGGAAAGAGCATGACATATTCAACCCTGTGATTTAGGAATACCACTCTGGCAGCTTTGCGGACAATGGTTTGGAGAAGAGAGAGCCTTGAAGCACAGAGACGAATTAGGAGGCTGTTTGCAATTAGGAGGCTGCCGGCAAGATGGGAGGGTCAGTGTGAGTGGAGAGGAGGAGGTGGATATAAGAGACCTCATAAAGATGAATCAACAAGATTTGGCAACTGATGTGATGGGGAGGAGATGAGAATAAAGCTTTTTAAAGCACCTGCTATGTGCCAGGAACTATGCTAAGCATTTTATAAATATCCATTTTGTAGTTGGGGAAACTGAGACTAGGAGAGGTTAAGTAACTTGCCTAGGGTTACAAAGCTAATAACTGTCTCAGGCTTGATTTGAACTCAGGATGAGGTGGGGGAGGGAAGAGTCAAGGATGACATGAAGCTTTCAGATCTGGATAACAGGGTATATGGTGCTGCCCTCAAGCAGAAACAGGAAAGCTCAGAAACTAAGGGTTGAGGAAAGATGATGAGTTCAGTTTTGGACATGTTGAGTCTGAGAAGCCTATAGTATATTGAGTTCAAAATCCCAGATAGGCAGGAGAGAGAACAAGACTGGATAGAGAAATCTGGGAGTCATGTGCATATGGTACCTACAAAGATCACCAAGAAAGAAGATCCATGGAGAGAAAAGAGCCCAGAATAACGACTTGGGGCTTGTCCACACATAGGGACCATGGCATGGGGGATAATTGTAAACTAGAAGAATGTATGAGATAGAGGATTAGACTGTATCTGGCTTCTTTCAAGTCCCAGCTAAAATCCAACATTGGACAGGAAGTCTTTCCCAACATCCCCACCTTAATTCTTGCACCTTCTCTCTGTTGGTTATTTCCAATTTATCCTCTATATAGCCTGTCT
This sequence comes from Trichosurus vulpecula, assembly GCF_011100635.1. NCBI lineage: Eukaryota > Metazoa > Chordata > Mammalia > Diprotodontia > Phalangeridae > Trichosurus > Trichosurus vulpecula. The sequence goes on along the minus strand of NC_050575.1, from coordinate 421,334,381 downwards.
GTTCATAGTTGTTTCCACTTTGTCTCCCTCATTATACTGTGAGCTCCTTGAGAGCAGGAAATGTCTTTTACCTTTCTTTGCATCCCCAGTACTTTGCACAGTGCTTGGTATGTCACAGTCAATAAATGTTTTCTGATTGACTGACTGGGTTTTAATACTGTCTAATATATTTTCTAGCTGTGTGATCCTAAGCAACTTATTTAATTTCTCTGGACCTCAGTTTCCTCATCTCTAAAATAAGGGGGCTGGACTGGATGACATCTAAGGTTCCATTGTTAGCTGTAAATCTCTGACCCTGTGATCCAGCAAAGAAGACTGAGAAGAATCAGCCATATAAGTGGGAAGAGAATGAAGTGGAGACAGTATCACAAAAACAAAACAAACAAAAAATCCAGAGTCCTGGGAAGTCAACAGCGTCCAATGCTACAGAAAAATAAAGAAGGATGAGTCATCTCTCATTGGCAATTAAGAGACTGCCGGTAACTTTGTAGAGAACAGTTTCTGTCCAGGGATGAATAGGAATCCAGATTGCAAGGGTCAGAGGAACAGGAAAGGAAGAGAGGGCAACAAGAGCACTAGCTGTTTCTAGGAACGTGGCTTTGTGAGGGAGGAGATTTATAGGCTAGCTTGGGAGCTGAAATGAAAGCTGGCCACTCTTACAAGAATTCAGGGAGATATATCACTATGGACTGAGAATCCCTGACTTAACCCTTTGTCTCCATAGTATCAGAGGGATGTTTTCCCCCATATCAGGTGTGCCTCAGCTCAGCTCAGAAGAAGACAGACCCTACTAAACACCTAGGAATGTCCCCCAGGATGGGGAAGGCATCTTCTTTTTGCCACAACTTCCTCTCCTCAAGTTAATTCATTATTTTTGTTCATTTAAAACTTGTTAAATTCAACAAACTCCCAATAACATGGACATTTCCCTCTAGAAAGAAAAAAATCAGAAGAGGATTGTACATGAAACCATTCATCTCTATTATTGACACTATGGTTTTCTTGTAAATTTAACATGCATGTTCAAAACTTCCCTTCTTTTTTATGATTCTATCCTCTCTATTCTCATCTGTTCATTTTAAAAAATATATTCCTCAATGACCCTCTTTTCTTTCTATTCTTTTTTATTATGTTATGTGTGCTATCAAATGAGATAAAATATATGAAGTGCTTTGCAAAGCTTAAAACGCCATATAAATACAAGCTATTGTTCTTATCATCATTATAGCAGCTCAGGGGTGCAGTGGAGAGAGTGTTGGCCTTGGAGTCAGGAAGACCTGAGTTCAATTCTGGCCTCAAATACTTCCTAGCTGTGTGGCCCTGAGCAAGTCACTTAACCTCTCCTAGCCTCAGTTTCTTCATCTGTAAATTGTGAATAATAACAGCACCTATCTTGTGAGGATCAAATGAGATAATATTTGTAAAGTACTTTGCAAACCTCAGAGAATTCTATAAATGCCAGCTATTGTTATTGTCATGACAACCACTACTAATTTAACCCTTGTCTCCTGTCCCTCCCACTCTACCTCCAGTTAGGGAAAGAAGATTTAAAAGGAAACCCTTGAATCAAATATACATAGTGAAGCAAAATGAATTCCTACATTGGCTATGATTTAAAACATATATCTCATTCTATATCCTTGGTTTATCACCTCTCTATGAGGAGATGGTTATCATGCTTCCACTCTCTAGAATAATGGTCATTGAATTCATCATAGTTTGTGTGTTTTTTAGTCATCAGTTTAGTTCAATAAACTTATTAAGTGCCTACTTCTGTCAAGACACCATCTGTCTTTCTCACTTCTCCTCTTTTTCCCAAGCTTCTTCTACCCCTTCTTCCCCTTCCCCTCCCCACATATTTGTCTCCTTTTCAGTTAAATGAAGCCAATAGTTTATCAAATGTAACTTTAACCCTTGTACCACGGACAAGCAAGAAGTGGTGAGGCACAATGACTAGAAAACTGGCCTTAGGGTCAGGAATACCTGGGTTCAAGTCTTGTCTCTGATACATTCTGGCATAGTGACACTGGGCAATCTTTGGCTTATAATGCATGCTCAGTAAATGCTTGTTGACTCCTTGGTTGATTGATTTCATTCCGTCAATTTTCTTTCAACTTCTGGCTGGACTTAGGCACTTAGTAGAGAATATGAAGACTGAGAAGGAAGGAGAAATACACTAGCTCTGGAATTCAATCCAACTCAAAAAAAAATCTTTAAAGTACCTACTATGTGCAATACAGAGCAGAAGTGTGTAATAGTGAATAAAAAGCTGCCTTCAAGTCAGAAAGACAAGTTCAATTCCTGCCTCTGACACATACTAACTGTATAACCTAGTTATGTGATATACACTCTCAGTGCCCCCAGGAAATTGTTTTAAGCTCTAAAGTTGCTAGCAGAGTAGGCATTGACCTACATAGGTAGAGGGAATGCCTTCACTAAGAGTTCCCTGTACCAAAGAAATAAATCACAGGATTGGTTTTAAAATGCAAGACACTGTCCTAGGTACTGAGCATACAGAGGTGAAAATGAGCTGGTCTTTACTCTCAAGGATCACAGCTTGAGAACTGGAAAGGTCTTCAGAGGTCATCTAATCTAACCTCTCATTTTAAAGATGAGGAAGCAGAAGATTAGAGTAAGGGGAATGACTTGACCAACATCACACAATTAGTAAGTAGCCAAGCTGAGATTTTCTTTTGGGTCATCTGACTTCAAATCTGTTCAGCTAGTGGGGACCCAACACTTTTGTTTGTTGTTGTTCGGCTGTTTCAGTCATATCTGACTCTTTGTGACCCCATTTGGGGTTTTCTTGGCAGAGATATTGGAATCGTTTGCCATTTCTTTCTCTAGCTCATTTTACAAATGAGGAAACTGAGGTAAACAAGGTTAAGTGACTTATCCAGGGTGACACCACTAGTAAATGTCTGAGGCCAGATTGGAACTCAAGTCTTCCTGATTCTAATTCCAGTGCTCCACCTGTTGAGGGTTGAGGGAGACGAGGTCCAGGAACCCCAAGACTGGAGATCCCAGATGGGGTCGTTGAGAGGGAGTGCCCCTCAAAGACCTGAGTACTGGAGAGGGTCGGAGCCATCTGGAATGAATTCATGATCTCAAACATTCTTTAAGTCAAGGTGGCAAAGATTTATTATACTTTACAGTGAGCAAGAGTTCTTAGAGAACCTGCAACCTTACAAGGGCACAAGGAAAGTTAAAATATGAGATTTGAGGTGAAACATGTCAATTAGGTGTTTTGGGGTGGGATTAGGGAGTGGTTAAGGGGTGGTCAGTTCTTAAAGGAATGTGCACTTTTTGTATCTACTGTGCAGGTATCTTACCCAGAGTTCACTGGGAAATAGTCCAAGGGGTGGCTACCTGGGGGTGTGGTTTTGACCATGCAAAGGCACTAAGTCATCTATTGGTCAGGGCTGACTGGAAATATCCAGGTGGCTTCCATCAAATATCTTGTTAGACAAGATGAATGCAAAGGAGTATACATTTGACTACGTCTAGGATACATATCAGTAAGGTCAGTAAGTAGTGAATATCATTATGTCCCAGTGCATAGCCAATTAGCACATACACAAGGAATTCAAACTAATAAATTCTATAGGTAAAGCTGGCTGCAGTATCAGGAAGAGAGGTAAGTGTTTTGCTAAGGCATGCTGCCCTTGAACTGGAGAGAAACTGCTAGGGCCAATGCTTTGAAGCTAGGGAGAGATGTGATTTTAGAACTGGATGTGATTTTGGAGTTGGGGTCCAGGCACAGGCACCCAAGCAGAGACTAAGGAGAAATGTTAGAATTAGGGTCCAAGCACAAGTACTCTAGTACCCCATCATACCCACTGCACTATCTAGCTGCCCAAGAGTAGAACTTGAGAATATGAGAGGGGTAAGAAAGAGACTCAGTTAGTCAATAAACATTTATCAAGTGCCTAATATGTGCCAGGCACTATGCTAAGTGCTGGGGATATAGACAGAGGAAAGTTGGAGGAAAGTTTTCCCCTACTCACTGTGTTGCTCTCTCTTCTCCATGTCAGTCTCATTCAACTCAATTCAACTCAACAAATATTTATAAAATGCCTACCATGTACAAGGTCAGAGACATAGTGTGGCACTGTGGTACAGGCAGGAGAAGATGGCCTCTGGAGTCTTTCCTGACTCAGTGATTCTGTGCCTCTAAATTACTTTTCTTAGGAGGCCAGGGTGAGGGGCCAGCCATCCTCTTAAGCATTTCCATCCCTATTGTCCTGTGGTCTGGGAGCACCTAGATGGCTTTCTGTTCTTTTCCAATAGTTCCCTGGGACCCTGATGTAAAGGATGTGAAATCAATAACCCAGGGTCACATCTCTGTGGGATAGAGCCAGCCCTTTATTCTCCTGGCCTGGATCTGAAGCTCTATTCAGAGAACAGGAGGGAGGAAGGTGGGTGGCCAATCCAGATAAAATAGTTAAGGGGAAACAGTTGTATGCAGACCCAACTGCTTTGTGGCTTCACCCCCAGTATCCCAGCAGGGGGAGAACCTAGTTTAGCATCACAAAGGTGCCTTGTGGAAATCTTCTCCCCAGAATCATTCAGGCTGCTGGGGAGGTCTCCTTTGAGCAAGGAGTTAATTTCCATACTAAAAATTAGGGGCCTGACAATCCTGGGAACAGGGCTTAGAGGCAGGTAACATGAAGGGCAAAGCAGAGCAGGATTGAGCTTGTCTAGGACACTCTGAAAGTATTTCTTTTCAGTACCAGGTCCATCCCATATTAGTTGAGAGACTGGAAAGGCAATGGAGTCACATTGCAAAGAGCACTGTGCCAGGAGACTCAATAGACCTGGCTCTGAGTCTCACCTCTGCCCCAGAACAACTTTTCTGAGGCTAAGCATTGTCATGCACTCGTAGATTGAGAACAGGGAAATAATCTAGTCCAACCACTTTATTTACAGAGGAGGATTTGGACCATATGAAGTTCAATCCAAATCAATAAACAATGATTAAATATCTGCTATGTGCGAGGCACTGGAGATACAAAGACAGAAAAAAAGTCCCTGCCTTCAAGGAGCTTATGTTCTACTAGAAAGATACAGCACCTGTAGACATAAGAAAATAGAAAGTAATTTCAAAAACTGGAAGAAGGGAGGGAAGGAGGAAAAGAGAATGACAGAGAGAGGGAGAGAGAGAGAGAGAGAGAGAGAGAGAGAGCATTAACTGGGGAGATCAGACAAAGCCTTACAAAGGAGCTGGTACCTCAGCTGTGCTTTAAAGGAAGCCAAGGATTATAAAAGCTGGAAATGAGGAGAGTATGAATTCCAGAAATGGAGGCTAGCTTGTGCAAATGCACAGAGACAAGAGATGGACTTCCATCCAGCTTACAGTTAACCAATTGATTAGGATAGAGGGGGTGTGAAGGAAAGTCATGTGAAATAAGGCAGGAAATGTAAGTGGAGCCAAATTGTGGAGGGTTTCAAATGATTAAAGAGTATCCTAGAGGCAGAATGACAGAGTTTGAGGGCATTAGAAGGAAATTCAGCAACTATCCATAAAAGGAACGTCTAGACAAGTGGTCACATCATCTCTGATTGAAGAACTCCAATAAGGGCGATAGGGAGCCAGTGAAGTTTTCTGATGGGGAGTGACATGGTCAGATTTATGTTTTAGGATTATCGTTTTGGCCTGTGAGGATGAATTGGAGATGAGAGGGGAAAGGAAGCAAATTAAGAAATCATTGCAATAGTCCAGGTAAGAGGTGATTAACTGGAGAACACAAACCATCTTCATTTTTTGGTCTGTCTCCTCAGCACTTAGCACTAACAGAAAATTGTCAATACCACATGTAATATTAACTGATCTGTCTGTTAGTCATCCTAGTAACATCAGAATTTCAGTAGTACCTCTTGATTAGGTTGAGCTGAACCACAACCTAACTCCCCCCACCCAGAGATTTTACCTTGTTAAGGAGCCTAGCTTAAGCTGGATCTCAGCTTCTAACGGCCTTCCATTGGGATTCATGGTATGAAGGAAAAAACAACCAGAATGAAATGGTTTTCCTTGTTCACATTGCCAAGGGCCACTGGGGTCTCATAACCAGCTGGGCCTTGCTACCTCACACTGTTTCCTCCTGGGTCTTGGAGCTGGGAAATCTATTGTGCTCTGCACTCAAGGGACATCCCCCAGGATGGCAGGTTTACTACCCTATTATCTCAGTTAAAGACACTTTATTCCTCAACTCATGGCTTTGATTTATTTCAGGATTTGACAGCACAGAGTATGACAAATTGTGAGGGCTTAATAACTAAGTGCTTGTTGGCTGATTGATTCATCTGGGATAGATGCCGTGTGAGTGGAGAGAAGGCGACAGATGTGACAAATACGAAGATAGAATGGACAAGACTTGACAATTGAATACATATGAGAGGTGAAGGAGGAAAGTCAAGAATGCTTCCAAGTTATGAATCTGGTGACTTGAAGAGCCCTCAAAAGAAATAGGGATGTTTGTAGGAGAAATGTTTGGGGAAATTTGTGTTTTATTCTCTTGAATTTAATTCAACAAGTGGTACTTTTGCAAAATGTCATTATCTGTGGTGAGATGAGAGAGAAATCCCTTTCTCTCCCTACCCTTGTTGGACTCCAGAAGAGGCCCAAGGGGGAATGTGAAGAGCATATTCAAGAGCTGAATTCTTCCTCCATAGTTGCCTTTCTTCTTGACTGATGAAGAGAGATTCTGGAACAAAGCTAGCTTGCCCATTTTATATAGTCCACAAAGGGCATGACATACTCCCAACCAATCACTTGAAGTTTGTGAACCATTAGCTGCCTTCATCTGATGGCCAATTCCTCATAACTTCCTCTGACTGGTTGAAGTTCTCCCTACTTTGTTATGAAGTTATTTAGGTAGTTCCTTTTACTCTATTGTAGGCTGCTCAAACACCCCCCAATAACCCCTTTATGCAAGTAAACCTTCGCATAGGGTCTTTATAAGCTATCCCAACCCTGTACTTAACTAGCCTGGCCCTCCTACAAGAGAAATATAATCCATCACCAAATTCTTATTCAAAGATACTCCAGCTTAGTTTATGTGGGTACTATTGTTAACTTGTTCCCAATGAAGCAGAAAATGAATTTCCCAGCTCACCTTCCCAACCCTAGTTAAAGAAAAGTATTCTACCTTTGAGTGCCTAAGAGATACCATGCCACCCCTGCTGGATCTCATTTTATTTATCCAAACCCCTTACATTCTTCCTATTCTTTGTAGTCTTCTTAGGGTCGCCAGAGCTGACTGTAGACTTTACATCCAGTGGCTTTCCAGAATTTCATGCGATGACTATTGCAAATCTAGTTATATTTTCAAGAGGATTTTCAATCCTCTTACATTTGGCAAAGGGGGAAACTGAGGCTCAAGGCAAACCAAGGCAGGTAATCTAATTCATGCAAGGCCATACAGGTTTCAGTTCTACCAACTCAGTAATGGTGAGAATAGAAGGGTAGGGTGAAGGAATGAGACCGATTGCTCCTTGAAGTATTCAACCATAGCCAACACTTAGATTAGCTCTTTAAGGGTTCCAAAGGGCTTTACGATTATTATCTTATTTTTTCCTCACAACAACCCTATCAGATAGGTGCTATTTTTATCCCCATTTTACAAATGAAGAAACTGAGACAAACAAAAGTCAAATGAGTTGCCCAGTTTCACACATCTGGTGTCTGTAGGCATAATCTCGAATTTGTCCAGTTTCTATCTTATTCGTCCGGCTCCGTTAGACTGGGAGCTCCCTGAGAGCAGGGTCTGTCTTTGCCCTTTTTTTGTACAAACAGCACCTAAAGCATATAGTAGTAATAAAGACTCAATAAACTCTAGTTGACTGACTCACTGACGTCCCCGGGAAATCGTGGGTGGTTGGAGGCTTCCAAGCAAAGCCTCGATGCCCAAGTGGGGAAGGCTGGCGCCCGGGTCATTCTTGCTCGGATCCAGGGTGGGCTGGGCTGAAGCAGCTACCCCGAGGCCTAAGCCACCCAGCCACGCCTTGACCTCAGTTTTTTGGAGGGGGGCGGCGCAGGGCGGCAAGCCCCACCTCCACACCCCTGGAGCCGCACGTACTGAGGGCGGAGGGGGGGGGGGCGTCGGAGGCGGCGGAAGGGGGGCGGAGGAAGGAAAGGAAGAGAATGGCTCTGGGACGGCCGGCTCCGCAGCTGCGGCTCCTGCTCCGTGCCTCCCTCGGACCCATGGCTCTGAACCAGCGCGCCGTGTCGGGCCCGGATCCGAGGCGCAGACCCTGGCGCCTCTCGGTGGAAGGGAACATCGGTAAGGCTCCAGAACCGCGGGGCGTGCGCCCGGGCCGTGGGCGGGGCGGCAGAGGTGGGGGCGGAGGAGGCGGGGCCTGATTTTGCTTTGACAGCGGCCCGGAAGGCTTATCGCGATAGGCCCTTGGATGGGATGGGTGGGGTCGGCCGAGGGCCTGGTCCGATCCTGCGCAGTGAGAGGCGCCCAAGGACCTGCCCAGAGGAGAGAGTGCGGGGTACCGGAGGGTGAGGAAAGGCGGAGGGTATTTTGGGAGCCGCTATCCAGCTGCGGCCGTCCAATGACCCCTTAGGGCCGAGAGGGACATACTGGCTCAGGGGGCCAGGAGTCCAGACTGGATTTGACCCGATCTGCATACCCTCTGGAGGATGGAAGGCTTCCACTTGAAGCCCTCCAGTAACGGGGAGCTCACCACTGGTCTTAGGCCCTGGGGAGATCGCCTTCTCTGCACCGAAATCAATCAGGCAGCCTATTGTGTGCCTACTATATGTGCCTACTGTTCGCCAGTCAGTGTTCTAAATTCTGGGGATACGGCCCCCAAGGAGCTCACAATCTAATGGAGGAGACAAGCAAACAGATACAAATATACACAAAAATACTATATACCGGATGAATAGGAAATAATTAGAATCAAGAGGGTTTGGGAAAAATTTCCTGGAGAAGATGGGATTTTAGCAGGGACTTAAAAGAAGCCAGAGAAGCCATTGGGCGGAGATTGAGAGGGGAGAACATTCCAGGTGGGGGACTGAGGGACACCCAGAGACTATTGCTCCCAGTTTTGTGGGCCCACCGCCCCCAAACGAGACGGGTCTGATCCCCCCTCTGATCCTGGGCCCTTCGGAGTCTTAAAGCCAGTTATGATGTGTCTCTTCCCCTGCTGCCCCCGTGTGTTCTCCAGAATAGACACCCCCAGGTCATGCTTTTCTAGGCCCTTCCTACCTTCCCCTCCTCCCCACTTTACCTGTGCCCTTCCTAGAACGTGGAATCTAGACCTGGCCACAGGGCTCTCTGTTGTTCTGTCTCTCTCTCTCTCTCTCTCTCTCTCTCTCTCTCTCTCTCTCTCTCACAGAGAGAGGTGGTCTGAATGGGCTAGAAAACAGCAGACTCTTCTCTCCCTAGTCCTGGACCCTCAGTGGGCCCAAGATTGCATTAGCTTTTACCATTACCTTGTCCCACTTTTGTCTTCATCATACCCTCCAGAGCTCTTTCAGACAAGCTGCCTGTGGCCCTACCCTCCCATCCTGTGGTTGACTTGGTATTTGAATTTAACAAACATCTAGTTGTTTGGAAGGCTTGGTGCTACACCAGGGATACAGACAGAAAGGAAACAATGTCTGTGCTGAACTTTACATTTCTACCTACGGGAGACAGCCGTAGACACAAATGGTTTAATACAAAGTATACATAAGGTAATACAAACTTTTCCCCGGGAGAATGATTGTAATTACTAATTCGACCGCTGGCCGGGGAGGTAAAGCCTCATCTGGCTCCTGGGTGTGGGCTCTTTATAGCAGACCAAGGAAATCGAAGGTTACTAGCCAAGATGCTGATGGACTTTGCCCAGTTCTTCACCTGTTCTAATTATGGATATACTCTTCAGCTTTAGGGAAAAAGTGGACTGGTCTCTAGCCTCTCTACCTGCCCCAATGATTAATCACTGCCAGATCTAATCGCCTTTCCTCAGAACTTGCCCTTCCTGAGCTCTCTGTGACCTGTGACATTATATCCCTTTTCTACTGGATGTCCTGTCTTCTAGATTTTCTTGACATTGCTGTCTCCTACCTGTGTGACTACTCTTCAATCTGTTTGATAGCTCTTCATCTAGATATGCCCCTTCACCATGGGGATTCCCCAAGGCTCTGTCCTGGTTCCCTTCTCTTCTCCCTCTATACTATCTTGCTTGCTGATTTCATCAGCTCCCATGAGTTTAATTACCATCAGGAGGATGATTCCTAGATCAATGAATCCAGCCCTAACCAAGATCATGCCACCAACTGCCTTTTGGTCATCTTGAACTAGACGTCCCATAGACATCTAAAACTGAACATGTCCAAAGTAGATCTCATTATTTTCCCCAACCCAGTCCTCTCCTCTTCCAAACTTCCCAATTCTTTTAAGTTACTTTTTATTTTATTCAATCAGAAAAAACAAAATTCATCTTCTTTTGCTTTCGTAATCCACGAACCCCCTCCCCCAATTGAGGGCAAAAGAAAAGCAAATTCCCTGTTACTGCCATGTGTAGTCAAGCAAAACACATTTCCACATTGGTTGGGTCCAAGTTACACACACATAGACACGCCCCTCATTCTGTACTCTGAGTACATCACCTTTCTGTCAGGAGGTGAGTAGCTTGCTTCATCATTGGTCCTCTCCATTGGCGACTACACTGATCAGCTTTCCCAAGTCTTTCAAAGTTGTCTTGATTATATTGTTGTCATTGTATACATTTTTCTTCTGGTTCTGCTCACTTTACTCTGTGTTAGTTCAGATAAGTTTCCCAAGGTTTCTCCATAGCTGTCTCCATTATTTGTTACATCACAATGGTTTTCCATGACCTTTATATGTCATAATTTGTTCAGCCATTCCACTGTTTATGCCTCCCCTGAGATTCCCACTTTACCATCTTAAAAAGAGCCATAAATAGTTTTGTACATCCTAAGAGTTTGGTTTTCTTAGAACTAATCTTTCCCTTAATCTGTTGTTATTGTTATTCAGTTGTTTCAGTCATGCCTGACTCTTCATGACCGCATTTGGGGTTTTCTTGGCAAAGATACTGGAGTGGTTTGCCATTTCCTTCTCTAGATCATTTTACTGATGAGGAAGTGGAGGCAAACAGGGTTAAAGTGACTTGCCCAGGGTCACACAGCTAGTAAGTGTCTAAGACTGGATTTGAACGCATAAAGATGAGTCTTCCTGATGCCAGGCCCCATGTTCTGTCCACTGCACCACCTGGCTGCCCCTCTAATTTATCTACCTTCTCTCTAATTGCCTTCTCCCCTTTCCCTCCCATTTCCCCATTGAGTGAGATGTAGTTTTTTACTCTACTATTGTGTGTGTGTGTGTATGTGTATGTATGTATGTGTGTATTGTTCCATCCAGATGAGAATGAGATTACACTGTCAGCTGCTTCTTCCCACCCCCTTCTTCTTATTTGTAGAGACGTTTAGTTGCACACTCTGATTATGTGAGATAATTTTCTCTACCATTCCTTCTCCTTCCCCAGTGTATTCTTTCCATTTGTCTCTTAAGATCATTGAGGCATAAGAGAGCCACTCTCAACCCTTTCCTAGGGCAGCTAGCAGGCAGTGGATAGAGTGCTAGCCCTGGAATCAGGAGGACATGAGTTCAAATCCAGTCTCAGTTACTAGCTGTGTGACCCTGGGCAAGTCACTTAACCCTGTTTGCCTCTACTTCCTCATCTGTAAAACGAGCTAGAGAAGGAAATGGCAAACTACTCCAGTATCTTTGCCAAGAAAATCTCAAATAGGGTCATGAAGAGTCAGACATGACTGAAAATGCCTGAACAACAACAAAAAGTATCCTTAATGATGATAGGGTTCACACATGTAGCATCTCTCCATATTAGAATGTAAGCAGTTTATCCTTGTTTATCATTGTTCATGCGTGTGATACTGTGGGCCTCAGTGTCTTCATCTGGAAAAGAAGAAAACAGTAGTACCTACCTCACTGAGTTTGTGAGGATCAAACGAGATAACATATGTAATGTGCTTTGCAAACACTAAAGGGTTATAGAAATGTTAGCTATTTGCATTGACTATTACTGTTACCCAACTGCCCCTAAAATTCCTCTTTTGTAATAAAGTCAGGAAAACCTGCCCCAAAGAGCAATCACATCCACCTGTGTCTGCACCCAGTCAGCCTCCATAATTCCATTCTCTCCACCAAGAAAGAATGAAATCTCAGTCCACTTGGGAAGAAGCAATTTGTGAAAGGCAGCTTGTGTGGATCACATCACTGATTCTGGATGCCAGATGAACCCTGTCTAGGCTTGTTTCTCATTAGAGCATGAAATTAGTGCCAGATCTTGGGAAAAGCTGGGATTCCATATAAACTCATCTTTTTAATCATTGACTCTCTGATTGCCTGAAGTCTGAGACTTCAGCTCTTCCACTGAAGGCCAGAGTAAAGCTTTTTTCAAGCCCTCTTTATTGGGTACCCTATTGCAATTGACTCTGTCCTCAATGTTATGTGGCCATTATTACAATCCAGGGTCTCTTTGTTCCTGGACCTTCTTTGCCCACTTTTGATTCTTGGGAAACAGCTATTCTACTATGGGAGCTCTGGATTATAGAATCATAGCTTTAAAATTGGAAGAGACCTTGGAAGTTATCAAGTCCATATGCCCAAAGGACTATAAAAACTATGCATATCCTTTGACCCAGTAGTGCCACACTAGGTCTGTATCCCAAAGAGATTTTAAAAAGAAAAGGAAAAGGACTTATGTGTACAAAGATATTTATAGCAGCTCTTTTTGTAATGGCAAAGAATTGGAAATTGAGGGAATGCCCATCATTTGAGGAATGGCTGAAGAAGTTGTGGTATATGATTGTGATGGAATGCAGTTGTGCTATAGGTAATGATAGCAGGATGCTCTCAGAAAAACCTGGAAAGACTTACATGAACTGATGCAAAGTGAAGTGAGCAGAAGCAGGAGAACAACAGCAACACTGTATGATGATCAACTGTGAATGACTTAGCTAGTCTCAGCAATACAATGATCCAGAACAGTTCTGAAGGGCGTATGATGAAAAATGCTATCCGTCTCCAAAGACCTGATGGAACCTGAATGCAGATCGAAGCAAACTTTTTTCTTTATTTTGCTTGGGTTTGGGTTGTTTTTTCTGGAGAGGAGGGGTCGGATTTTTCCTTTACAACATGACCAATATAGAAATGTGTTTTGCATGACTGCACATGTATAATCTATATCAAATTGTTTGCCTTCTCAATAATGGGGGAGGGGAGGGAAAAAATTTGGAACTCAAAATTTTTAAAAACATGATAAAAATTGTTTTTAAATGTAATTGGAAAAATAAAATATAAAAATTTAAATTTAATAAAATTTTAAAAAGAATTTATCAAGTCAAACTGCCTCCATTTTATAAGTAAAGAAACTGAGGCCCAGAAGTTGTTTGACTTGCCTAAAGCCGCACAAGTAATAGGTATCAGAGGTGGGATTTGAACCCAGGTTTTATGACTGCAAAGCCACTGTACCAAGCAGATCCCAGAACTTGGCCTTTTTAGCACATATTCATATGTATATCATCCATTAGAGTTTGGCTACAGCTTCGTAAGCCTACTGGTAGGTGCCACTACTTGGCATATGATATATTCTCAACTGAAAAGTTCCCAAGTTGGAATTTCCGGTTTCCGTAAATCTCTTTTGTTTTTTCAGCTCCATGTAGACCCTTTGAGTTCTATATCTCTGCTCCTATAGCTTAGGCATAAGGAAAATATCTTGGGCCCTAGGTTTGGGGGAAGGACTAGGCCCCTATGAAGGGTTTTAAGGGAGAAGGAAACTGTAGAGGTGAGCAGTTGTTAATGACTCACATTTACAAAAGTTTACAAAATCTCATTTAAGTCATATAGCCATACAGTTTATTTGTTTTTTTTTTAAGCACTTCAGGTATTATTAGACTTAGAGAAAGGGAATCTAAAGTTCAGAAGAGTTAAGTGACTTGTCCATGGTCACACAGCTCTTGAGTGTCAGAGGCAGAATTTGAACCCAGGCCTTCCTGAGTCCAATACACTCTCCCTACTCTGCTTACCCCACACCACTCATTCACTCACCATGGCCTTACCTCAATCACTTTCAGCCTGCTTTTATAAAGATTTGCCTTCCCACTCAGTTTCAGGAGGAAACCACCCCACTTTGTATTGTCATCTCTACAGGAGCTTTCCAGTGGCCATTACCCACCAGGACCACAGGGGGTTGCTTTTGAACCTCCTGGACCCTAAGTTAGAAAAAGTCTGAGGTTATCCCCCTGTTAAGACAGTGAGAAGCCCCAACCCTGAAAACTGAAGCTGGGGGGACCAGTGAGCTGTGATAAGGGAAGTTAGAATTGTTTAAGGGTCAATATGTGAAAGCCACTTTCTCAGCTGGGACTCACCAAGTACGTCTGCTGCTTTCTGCACTTAATCTTGCCTCTACGGAAGGGATTATTAAGTTATATCAGGAGGGAGGCAGCTAGGTGGTGCTGCAATGGATAGAACTCTGGGCTGAGATTCACAACTGGCACATAATGCCTTCCTGGATCTGACTGGCTTTCAAGATGCCTCTACTTACCCATCCAGTACAGTCTGGGAGGAAGGGCATCTTCTCAAGTTAGAGGACCTGAATTCAAATCCCATCTAAGATGATTACTACTCATGCAAACTTATGCAAGTCAGTTAACTGTCCTGGGCCTCAATTTCTTCACCTGTACAATGAGGGCAGTGAACCTACCTTTTATAGCTCTAGATCTACAAGCCTATGATTTCTATTCCCCAAAGTTCCCTTTCATTTTGGCCTGACTCCCCATACTCTGGCATTTCCCACCCTGACTCCCCAAATACCAGGCTGTCTTAGAAATTTTCCTTGTGTCCTCTCATCAGTACTACACCCACTTTGTTCAGGTACAGGTTGGTTGACCCCACAGGTTCCTTCCAACTCTGCAATTCTGTAATTCCATGACATTCAATCAAGCAAGCATTTATTGAACACTTACTGTATGCTAGTAGGGGCAACTAGGTGGTGCAGTGGATAGAGTGCCAGGCCTGGAGTTAAGAAAACTCATCTTTCTAAGTTCAAATCTGGCCTCAGATACTCACTGACTGTGTGACCCTGAGCAAGTCACTTAACCCTGATTGCCTTAGTTTCCTAATCTATAAAATGAGCTGGAGAAGGAAATGGCAAACCACTCCAGTATCTTTGCCAAGAAAGCCCCAAATGAGGTCATGAAGACTTGAACATGACTGAAACGAATGAACAACAACTGTATACCAGACACTATGCTTAGCATTGAAGGTACAAAGTAAGAAATAAAATGACTCCCACCATCAAGAAGC
Organism: Trichosurus vulpecula; assembly: GCF_011100635.1. Taxonomy (NCBI): domain Eukaryota; kingdom Metazoa; phylum Chordata; class Mammalia; order Diprotodontia; family Phalangeridae; genus Trichosurus; species Trichosurus vulpecula. Next base: position 421,319,037 of record NC_050575.1, on the reverse strand, counting down.
TTACATTGTATCAGAACAGATACCATGTATGGGGCCTGAGTATATACTCAATGCTACAAAATACACACACAGTAATTGGAGAACGAGGGGCATCAGGAGAGGTTTCATGGAGAAAGTTGTGGAAATAAAGAACTCTTTTGATGATGGTGATGGTGATAATGATGAGGATGGTGACAATGATGGTGGTGATAATGATGGTGGTGATGATGATGCGACAATGATGATGATGAGATGAGATGATGATGAAATTCACCATCAGCAAACACAAACATTTCCATAGACAGAGAAGGGCAGAAAAAGAGAATTGTTCAGGAAACAGGGAATCTGCTACGTATAGCTTGTGTGTTTTTTAAAGAGCATATGTTAAATGTAACATGGTGATGCCAGCTCTGGCCTGCTTGCCTGTGTTTCCTCAGCTATCTTCTCTCTCATCAATGTTTCATTAATCTCTTTTTGGAACAAGGGATTCTAAAAAACAGTAGTGAGACATAACTGAGTTCCCGGAGCTGTGCAAAGGCAGACATGGGAGGGGGAATTTGGGAGATGTTGAGAAGCAAAAAGGCCAGTCTGGCTGGACCAGAGTGTGTGGGAACTAGTATAAGGAATAAAAAGATGGAAAAGGCAGTTGGGGCCAGACTGTGAAGGACTTGAAAGGTCACACTGAAGAGTTTAGATGTTATCCTAGAAGAAATAGGGAGCCATTGGAGTTTATTGAGTAGGGAAAATCAGCAAGTATCTACTGAACACCTACTGGATGCGAGGCATATGAGACATTAGAGATAGAAAACAAAAATGAAGGTGCCCAACTTACTCAAGCACAACCTTCTCCATGAAACCTCTCCTGAAGCCTCTGGCTCCCCAAATTACCATGCCTGTATTTTGTAGCATTCAGTATATATTCAGGCCTATACGTGGTGTCTCTTCTGATACAATGCAAGCTTCTTGATGGTGGGAGTTATTTTATTTCTTACTTGTACCTTCAGTGCTAAGCATCATGTCTGGTGTACGGTTGTTGTTCAGTCATTTCAGTCATGTCCAACTCTTCATGACCTCATTTGGGGTTTTCTTGGCAAAGATACTGGAGTGGTTTGCCATTTCCTTCTCCAGCTCATTTTATATTTTAGGAAACTAAGGCAATCAGCATTAAGTGACTTACCCAACTCCTTGAGAGTTTACAGCCTAATTGTGGAGTGGGGTATGGCATGTATACATATAAATATATCCACCCCCCCCAAAAAAAAGAAGGTAATTTTTGAGGAGATCCCTAGCAGTTGGGAGATTGGGAAAAGGAAGCAGCATTTGAACTGTTCCTTGAAGGAAGCTAGGAATTCTAAAAGGGGCCAGTAAGTGGGCTCTGCTGGTCAGGAGAAAGTCTGTGTGATATGTGAGAAACAGCAAGGTCAGTTTGGCTGGATTATAAAGTGGTGGGACAAGGAGAGTAATGTATAGTAATGCAAAAGTGTACAGTGGAGTCAGATTGTGGTTGTTGTTCAGTCATTTCAGTTGTGTCCAATTCTCAATAATCCCATTTGAGGTTTTCTTGAAAAAGATACTGGAGTGGTTTGCCATTTCCTTCTCCAGCTCATTTTACTGGTGATGAAACTGAGGCAAACAGGGTTAAGTAACTTGCCCAGGGTCACACCGCTAGGAAATATCTGAGGCCACATTTTAACTTGGGTCTTGGCCTGACTCCAGGCCTGGTTCTCTATCTACCGTGCCACCTAGCTGCCCACATATTTTTGAACATGACCAATGCAGGAATTTGTTTTGTTTAACCATGTATATTATAAAGGTTTTGGTTTTCCTTTTTTTACCCCTGGGTAGGGTGGAGTAGAAGGGAGAGAAATAAATTTTAAGAATGAAAAAAATAATTTTTAAAAGTATCATTTCTTTTGCAGCTGTGGGGAAATCTACCTTTGTAAAGTTACTCCTGAAAACCTTCCCAGAGTGGCACACAACTGCCGAACCAGTAACAACATGGCAGAATATCCAGGCTGTTGGCACACCAACAGTAAGTGCAAAGTGCTGGAGCCCTGACAGCAAAGGTGGTGGTGGTGGGGTAGTATACTGACCTGCTACTATGGTTGAGCTTTCTACAAGTGGGGCAAGAAATACCCTTTGTGTCCTTGGGTCAACCTCATGCCAACTTCACTGGTCCACCAGAGAGGAGGTGAAGCTTGACTGAGAAGCAGTTTGGCTGGTTCAAAGGACCATGGCCTTGGAGTCACAGAGTAACAGAATTTGAGACCTGGAAGGGACAACCTTGTCCACCTTCCAATCCATGCAGGAGAGGAATTTCTCTGAAAGCTTTTGTCTTGCCTCTGCATAGAAACTTCTGAAGAGGGTAAATCCACTGCCTCTCAGTGGAGGCCATTTTGCTTTTGGACAGCTCTCATCATGATCAAGTTTCTCCTAATATGAAACCTAAATTGACATCTTTGCAGCTTTCACTCACTGCTCCTGGTGTGGTTCAGTCCTCTGGAGCCAAATGGAGTAAGTCTAATGCCTCATCCATAAGGCTACTATCATTGCCCCTACCCCCTACCCCTGAGTCTTCTCTCCTTCAGGACAAACAGCCCAGTTCGTCTAACTTCATATGCCATGGAATCCAAGCCACTTACCTCTTCTGGATACTCTGTGGCTTATCAATGTCATTCTGTTTTTTTTTTTTTAATTTATTTATTTTTAGTTTTCAACATTCACTTCCATAAGATTTTGAGTTTTAAATTTTCTCCTCCCTCTCCTCTCATTTCCCCAAGATGGCATGCAATCTTATATAGGCTACATTTATACAGTCATATTAAATATATTTTCACATTAGTCATGATGTAAAGAAAAATTAGAACTAATGGAAGGAACCACAAGAAATAAGAAACAAAACAACGAAAGAAAAGGAGAGCAAATAGTCTACTGCATTCAGACTCCAAAATTCTTTCTCTGGATGTGGATAACATTTTCCATCATGAATCTTTTGGAGCTGCATTGCTGAGAAGACCTAAGTCTATCAAAGTCAGTCATTGAACAGTGTGGCTGTTGCTGTGTACAATGTTCTCCTGGTTCTACTCATTTCACTCAGCATCCGTTCGTAGAAGTCTTTCAGGTTTTTCTGATATCTGCTTATTCATCATTTCTTACAGCACAGCAGTATTCCATTACATTCATATACCATGACTTCTTCAGCCATTCCCCAATAATTGTAATGTTAAGACCTGAAAACAATATGCTAGATGGGGTTTGATGAGGGCAGAGTATAGTGCATATATCTCCCGAGTAAGGAGTATATCTCCTTATTTCTGAAAGCTATTAATTATTTTCAGACAAATAGTTAAATCTACCCCTACTTTTCCCATCCTGTACTTGCTTTTTAAGATTGGGTTGTTGCTTTTTTTTTTCTCATTTTGAACTTGACAAACACCAACGAACATGAACATTTCCAGATATAAAGAACAGAAAAAGAAAACAATTTATGAACCACGAATCTCTATTATATATGCATATGTATATTATATAAGGATATAATCAGCTCAATATATTGGCTTCAAGGCTGGCCAACCTGCCTTTGTCATCCTTTGAACTCTCCTCTGGGTTTTAAAAAAGTACTTTAATGACCCTATTCCCTCCCACCTTTTTTTGTATCATTATCACAACCCCATCCTATCATCCCCCTCTAAAACTGCAAAAAATGGCTGTGTTGTAACAAATAAGCCTAATCAAGCCAAACAAATCCACACATTGGCCATCTCAGGAAATATATGTCGATTGAGACTCTCCTGGTCCATCATTTCTCCCTTATGAGGCAGTTCATCATCCGTCCTATGCAGTTGTAGTTGCTCATTGCGTTGAGTTCTTAAGTCTTTCAAAGCTGTTTTTCTTTATAATTTTTTTGTTATTGTTCAGTCTTTTTAGTTGTATCCAACCCTTCATGACCCCATTTGCGATTTACCTGGCAAAGATACTGAAATAGTTTGCCATGAGGCAAACAGGGTGAAGTGACTTGACCAGAGTCACACAGCTAATAAGTGTCTGAGGCCAGATTTGAACTCAGAGAGAAGAGTCTTCCTGAGTCTAGGCCCAGTGTTCTATCCATTGGCCTACCTAGATACCCCTATAATGTTTTTAGTCATTATGTAAATCACTGTATGTATGAGTACATGTGGTTCTTCCTAGGTTCTCTAATCCATTCCTTTTGTCATTTCTTATGGCACAATAGCATCTAGTTACATTCAGATGCCATCACTGATTTAGCCAATCTATGATTAATGGCCATCCCTTTGGTTTTTAATTCTTTGCTCCAAAAAAAGTACTGCTATGAATATTTTTGTAGCTAGTTGGGTCCTTTCCCTCTATTTTAAATTCAACTTGATTTAACTTTTGATTCCAAATTCTCTCCCTCCCACCTCTACTGAGAAGCATGAAAAACAAAATTCATTACAAATATGTATGGTCAAGCAAAACAAATTCCCACATTGGTCATGTCTAAAAACAGAAGGAGGAGAGGGGAGGAGAGGGAGGGAAAGGAGGGGGGAAGGGGAGGAGGAGGAGGAGGAGAAGAAGAAGATATGCCTTAATCTTTACTCTGGGTCTATCAGTTTTATCTGAGGGTGGATAACGTGTTTTAGCTTGTGGCCTTTGGAATTGTGGTCAGTCATTATGTTAGAGTTCCTAAGTCTTTCAAAGTAGTTTATCTTTACAGTATTGTTCTTACTGTAAATTAATTCATTCAAGTATTACTAGGTTTTTCTGAAACCATCTCCTTCATCATTTCTTGTAGTACAGTAGTATTCCATCACTTTCATATACCATAATTGGTTTCCACTTCTTACAACATACATACACACACACACACACGTGTGCACACACACACATGCACGCACACACACATATGCACACGCAAAAAGCTAACATAAATATTTTTGTGTTTTGATATTTTGGGGGTATATACCCAATAGTACTGTCACTGGGTCAAAGGGTATGTTGTGGAGAGAGAAGAAAAAAAACAGAGAGAGAAAACTATGATAAATATCTCAAATGAAGTGACAAAAAAATTTAAAATGTTAAAAGTATATTAAGATTTGATACTATGACAGCTGGTGTTATACCAGGCTTTGGGGTTCACTAGGCAGGCCATCATATTGTACCTGCAGGAAGCAAGTTTCCTCTTTGCCTGTGTCTATTCCCTCAGTTTCTTTTTTCTTCTCTTATTGCTTTCACTAGCATTTCTAGTGATAACAGATATCCTTGCTTTACCCTTGACTTTATTGGAAAGCCTGTCTTTATTACATATAATACTGACTCATGTGTTTCAATAGATAATACTTCCTAAATTAAAGAAGGGACTATTTATTCCTATATTGCTTTATGTTTTTGTTGTTGTTGAAACAGAAATAGGAACTAGATTTTGTCAAAAAGCCTTCTCAGACTCTATCAACATAGTCATGCACTTTTTATTTTTGGTTTTAATATGGTCTGTTATGTTTAATTTTTCCTTATATTGAACCAACCCTGCATTCTTAGTATAAAACCAACCTGTTCATAGTGTAAAACCTTTTTTTATTATGCTGTTGAAGTCTCTTTATTAATATTTTATTTGATTTTTTGTGTTCATTAGGGATATTAATCTATAATTTTCTTTCTCTGTTTTTTCTCTCTATGACTTAGGTATCAGGATCATATTTGTTTGCAAGGATCTCTCCTTTTTCTATTTTAACCATCTATTGTTAATTGATCTTTGAACATTTGATAGAATTCACCTGTAAATCCATATGGCTGTAGGGATTTTTCTAGGGCTTATTCAGTTTGTCTTTCTGATATGAAATTATTTAAATAATCTATTTCTTATTCTGACAATTGAGGTAGTTTTTATTTTTGTAATCAAATAAGTTATCCACTTTGTTGGCATATAATTGAACAAGATAGTTTCTTTTAATTTCCTTCATTTTATCTTCATTTGTGAATTTTTTTAATTTTTGATACAATTTCATTTTCCTCTCATTTTTTAAATCAAACTTTAAAAAAGTCCGGTACTTGTTTTATTTATCAGTTCAGGTTTTTTTTTTTTGTTTGTTTGGGTTTTTTTTGCTTTTACTTTTGTTAAACTCTTCTTTGATTTTCAGAATTTATACCTGTTATTCAGTTAGGGTTTTTTGATTTGTTGATTTTTTTTTTGTATACCCAATACATTGATTTGTTCTTTTTCTCTTCTCCAAAGATGACTTTAGCTGCATCCCATAAGTTTAGGTATATTGTCTCATTTTTGTAGAAAAGTTAAGTGATGATAGATCTCTGACAATTACTGAACAGGAACAGAAAGGAATTTATCTATGCTAGGCATATCACCTTTACAAAAATTGATGGTGTATTAGGCATTCAAAACCATTAAAAAACAAACAAATAAACAAATGTGGAAAAGCAGAAGTATGGGACTTTCCAAACTGACCATAGTGCTACAAAATTATATTCAATGAAGGGCTTTTTCTTTAAGGTAACCACTTGCAGTTCTTCAATACATTTTATTTATTTATTAATTAATTAATTTTTTGTTTTCAACATTCACTTCTATAAGATTTTAAGTTCTAAATGTTCTCCCCCTCCCTTTGATCTGCATTCTGACTCCATAGTTCTTTTTCTGGATATGGACAGAATTTTCTATCATGCATCTTTTGGAATTATCTTAGATCCTTGCATTCCTGAGAAGAAATTAAGGGATTTTGAAGAAAGAATTAAAAATTAATTTGACTTTCATTTAATCCTAAAGGTGGGTCACCTACTCTGTGCCAGGTACTGTGCTAAATGCTAGGGATATAAGAAAGGCAAAAGACAGTCCTTGGTCTCACTGTCTAATGGGTAAGGGTAGCTAGCATGTCTATAGATGCTTTAAGGTTTGCAAAGCACTTTGCAGATGTTAATTCATCCTCACAACAAGGGAGGATGCTATTATTATACCCCACTTTATACATGAGGAAACTGAGGAAATTAAGTGACTTGCCCAGGCTCAGCCAGTAATAAGTGTCTGAGGTAAGATTTGAACTCAGATTTTTCTGACTCCAAGTCTAGTGGTCTGTCCACTGTGGAACCTAGTTGCCAGGGTGCTAAGAAGCAGTCTGAGTGCTTGTCTGGTTCTGTCTCCTCCTGGACTTTAAATGGAGATGCCTGGGTGCTGCTGCATTGTCTTGATGATGGTCTGTCTCTGGCTTCTGCTAGGCCAAGCACAAGGTTGCTTAGGCTTTTGGCTGACCTCTCTCCTTTTCTTGTCCTGGCTCCTTCCCCCCTGCCACACACACACTTTGTTTTGAGTGTTTGTAGGGGATCCAGGCTCTTCTTAGTGTGTCATAGTGCCATCTCTCCATGATTCTACTCTTACTTCATTTCTTCTGGCCATTCTTAAAGTCCTTGTGACCAGGCCACTTTTTCCCCTCTGGGGCTTTGCTTCAACTTGTTATGAAATTACTAATTATTCTTCTCTTTATTTTTCTCTTGGGCTTCTGACAATACATAGTATTTCTTCATTGTGTTTAGTGTTATGTTTATTCGTGTTTTCCTTGATGTGACCCCTCTTTCAAGGCTGGTAGACTTCAAGATTATTTACCTAGACTTCCCTGTTGTGATGCTTCTTCCCACCTCAATTGGTTTCTGAGTCTCTCTGTGCAACTCTGGACTGGACAAAGTAGCCTACCACTCTTTCTTTCTGGTTTCAGTGGGGGTGTGTGGAGAGCTGGGCATCTCTGCAATGCTGATTCATGGCGTATTAACCATCAGTATATATTCTTTGGTTACCATGGGGTGGTGCTATTGGGTCACCTGAGTGATTCTGTGACCTAGGTCAGGGTTTGGGCATGGGAGGGAGGGAGAAGCCTTATTTCCTCATGGGCTGGGTGGGAGGGGGATCCAGCAATGTCCTTGGCTTTTTCAAAGATTAAAGTATCACCAAGACAAGTCACAACATTACTAACAGCTCTATTTTTGCCGGAGTAAAAGCTCCAGCAGGTGTCTGAATCATTCAAATGCCCTCCTGGCTGCTAGATTAGCTTCTGGGTCAGGCTTGTGACCAGTTTCCCAAATTCCTCATCTCTTTCAGATGACTGTTTTCTGTATGTTAAAACAATGAATTTGTTTTTGTGTGATGTTATTTGGTGCTCTCCATGTTCATCGCCTTCTGATTCTTTTCTCGGAAAAATCTGAATGCCCAGCCTATCACATAGCTTCTCTTACCAGTTGGCCAGTAGGAGTGAGCACCTGCCTGCCTTCTATGAATGAATGAATTAATTAATGAATAAATGAATGACAAAGCATTTGTTGAGCATTTACCATGTGCCAAGCACTATGCTATATGGTGAGGATTCCAAAAAAGGTAAACAAAAAAGTCTCTGCTCTCAAGGAACTTATTATGTTCTAAGAAGAAAATGGACAGTGCTGTGTCCCTAAAAGATCATAAAAATGGAAAAAGGACACATATGTACAAAAATAATTATATAGCAGCTCTTTTTGTGGTGGCAAAGAATTAGAAGTTGAGGGGATGCCCATTAGTTGGGGCATGGCTGAACAAGTTGTGGTGTATGAATATGATAGAATACTCTTATTCCATCAGAAATAATGAGCAGGTGGACTTCAGAAAAACGTGGAAAGACTTAACATGGACTGATACTGAGTGAAGTGAGCAGAACCAAGAGAACATTGCACACAGTAATGGCAATAAAGTGTGATGACCAACTTTGATAGACTTAACTCTTCTCAACAATGGAAGGATCTAAGACAATTCCAAAAGACTCATGATGGAAAATACTATCCACCTCCAGAGAAAGAACTAGGGATTCTGAAAGCAGATTGAAGCAGACTTTTTTGTTTGTTTGTTTCTTCTTTCTTGTGGTTTCTCCTTTTGGTTCTAATCCTTCTTTACAATATGACTAATGTGAAATATGTTTAATAGTCTATATCAAACTGCATGCTGTCTTGGGGAGGGGAAAGCAGAGGGAAAGGGAGAAAATTTAGAACTCACAAGTTTAAAGAAGTGAATGTTGAAAACTAAAAACAAATAAATAAAATTTTAAAAAAAGAAAATGGACAGTGGCCTGAAAGGGCCATGGAGGTGTCTAATTCCAGGTAAGAGAAGGTGAAAAAGCTCACCATCCAAACCTCAGGGAACAGAGGCAGAATTTGAGTTCTAGTTGTGGGAGGTATAAGGCCAGAGTATGGACATATTTGGGATCTTCCTCTTCTACCACTAGATTCCTACAAGATCAACAAGAGGAGGCCTGACTTAATGCTGAATCTTCCTGTATGTGTTAGCCCCATTAAGATGTGAACTCCCTGAGAGTGGGTCCTAGCAACTTTTCTGTATGCGTAGGATCAGAGATTTAGAGGTGAGAGGGACCTTAGATGTCATCAGGCCCAGCTCCCTCATTGTACAGGTGAGGATACTGAGGCATGGAGACATTCAGTGACTTTCTCAGGGTCACACAGGTGAACCCAGACCTTCCTGACTGTAAGTCCCATGCCCTATCCACTCTCATCTGGCCTTTCTCAGCACATTGCTTCCTACATAGTAAGTACTTAGTAAATTCTTTTCTGTTCATTACATTCTCATGGGACCTTGGGGACTAGTCAATTCAGCAGGAGGCAGCCAAAGAGCAAAGCCAGCCCCAGGTAGCCAGAAGAGCCCTTGGAGACCAGAGGTGGAAGAGTGGACTGTAAGGAGTGCCCCAGAGCAGACAAATGGGCAGCTGGTGCCCAGGAAGGCTGAGCTCATCATAGATTTCAGAGAAGGTGTCTGACGATTGGCCAGCAGCCCTGAGCTAGTGGGCAGGGAGCTCAGTACTCCCACCTTAAGGAGTGACTAGAGTGAGCTTGTGGAGGGAGCACAGACTGGGCTGGCTCTGCCCTCTGAGCACCAGACAGTGAGCAGTGGGCATTGTGGGCTGGCAGCTATAGAACAGACAGCATGCATAGCTTGGTGGTGAGAAACGAAATAATGTGGGGTGGTAGTGGTGGTGGCAGCAACAGCAGCAGCAGCTCTGGGGAAGAACTGATACGGAGATAAGCACAACTGGAGGAAAGGATGGAAAGGGAAGAACATCAGATTCCCAGGAGACAAGGAGTCAGGGGAGTCAGGATAGAGGCCCCTGTGCCCTCCAGGCCTGGCATCTACAGCCATCGGGCTGTTATCTCAGTAGAGCAGAGCCAAAGGTCTCCGTAACCACTGAGCCTGGACCAAAACAGCTCTGGTGGCTGGATCATGCTGGGCCATGGACCTTAGCTACAGACTCCAGAGCCTCCCCTCCAAGACACAGCCGAGGACTCCCACAGTAGCTGCCACCTGCAGGAGCTCAGCTGTGTATAAAGAAGACCCCAGAGACCTGGCCAAATGGCTCTTCTTCCCTAGTGCATGAAAGATAACTCAGCCAAAAGGTACTCCATAGCTATCCTGTGGCTAGCTCATTCCCACTGCCTCTTAGAGTGGGAATGCAAAGCTGTGGGCTGCTGATGGGAAGGCTGCCTCTCTCTTGTGACCATTGCTGATCTCTCAAGTCTCCCCAAGGCCCCACCGGCACTACCTTCTTTGATCATTGGATCATTAGCAGTATTTCTCCCTTCTTAGACTGTTTCCTCCTTCACTCCTTCTGTGTTCTGATACTCCTGGAGAACTGGATTCATACCCAGAGGCCAGGTCATCCTCCCCCTCCCCTTCTCTCATCCCTAGTCCCTCTAAGAGAGAGAGAGAGAATCAACAACTCCACCAACCGTGCACTAGTGTCCCAGTTTCCCCAGATCTTCAACAAAATTTGTCATTTTGCTTTTCTGTTATATTAGCCAATCTGATAGGTGTGAGGTGGTGAGAGATGGCCCTTCTTGCCAGGGCTAACATCCTTACTTGGGCCCTCAAGCCTCCCTTCCCATCTCCTGGCAGCCTACCTTTATATTCCTCCTCCTCCAAGTTTTAACATCCCCCTATTAATGGTTCTCTGCCTGATCTTTACAATTATGCCCAAGTTTCTCCCATTCTTAAAAACACACAAACCTCTCACTTGGCCCTCAGGCTATTGTCCTATAACTCTCCTACCCTTTCAATTCCTAGAAAAAAAAATCAATCTATACTCATCTCCTCTACTTCTTTTATTTCTCAAACTGATGCAATCTGGATTCTGACCTCATCAAACTGACCACTCTAAGGTTACCAGTGTTCTAAATTGCCAAGATCACATGGTCTTTCTCTATCCTCCTCCTTCTTGACTTTTCCCACACATTTGACACATGGACCACCCTCCTTTCCTGGATTTTCGCTCTTCTTTGAGTTTTCTTGTCACTTGGTTCTTCTTCTCTGTCTAGACTCTCTTCAGGCTCTTTTTTTTGGTTCATCATCCAAATAGGGCCCCCTTAACCATAGGTATCCCCAAAGTCTCTGCCCTGGGCCCTTCTCTCTCTCTCTCTCTCTCTCTCTCTCTCTCTCTCTCTCTCTCTCTCTCTCTCTCTCTTTCTCTTCTTACTTGATGATCTCATCAGCTTCCATGGTTCAGTCATAACACCACCACAACCAACAACAACAATAACTTTATATAATGCTTTATGATTTGAAAGCTTTTTACATCTATTGCCTCCTTTGCAGAGTTATCATCTTTGCACAGATGGCCCTGAGAGCCATATTTCCAACCATAGTCTCTCTCATGAGCTCACACCACTAACTGCCTATTGGACATTTAGAACTAGATGCCTTATCTCAGACTTACCATCTAATACAGAATAACTTTTCGTTATCCACAGACCCTTTCCTCCTTCTTACTCAGCTGTTTTCATCCATTGAGTCTTGGTGCTCAACTTCAGGGTCATCCTTAATTCTTTGCTCTCCCTCAATGCTGTATCGAATTAGTTGTCCATTTTTTGTCCATTCTGCCTCCATGATATCTCTCCCATCTCTCCCTTTCCTTCTGCTCACATGGCCAACACACTACCATGTTCACACCATTCTCACCTGTCTTGAAGGAGGGGCCTCTTGGCTGGACTCTGTCTCTGCACTCTCACCTCTTCACATTCTACACAGATGCCAAATTACTCCTAAAATACAAAGCTGACTATGTAACTCTCAGTGCGTCTTGAGCACCCCTAAAAACCTATGGTTCCCTAACCTCATCACTGAGTTTAAATCTGGCAGACACATATTAGCACTGAGTCCTGCCAAATGAATTTGACTCAAGCCTTCTCAGCCAAAGAAAAACCAAGTTTATTAAAGATTCCCCATAATCATAATCGGTAGACTCTTAGGGAGCCTGAGCATTTGTGAGGCTAATGCCAGTGGGCCAGATTGAAACTTGAGTCTTTGTAAGCAGACTAGATACAATCTGAGAGCCTTCATGGAGGCACAGTGAGACATATACAGAAATATTGTCGGAGGGATTGAGGGGTGGTCAAGTAGTCTGGGGTGACTAGAGGAGGAGTTAAGGGAGGGTCTTGAGGAGGAGTCTAAAGAGGATCTTGATGGGTCTGGGGTGACTAGAGGTCAAGACTCCAGGAACCCAGATAATGGGATTTTGATGGGATCAAGGGTGGGAAGCAGTTGAACAGTTGAGGGCTAGGCTAGGTAGAGATTTGGGCCTAGAGATAAGGAAAGGCTTATGGCCTCAGGTGAAGGCCAGATCAAGTGGGAAGATTCCAGGGGAGTACAAAGGGGTTCCCAGAGACTGTAATGCCATCATCAGAAAGATGAGTCTTCCTGACTCCAAGCTGGGCACCTACCTAGTGCACCACCTGGCTGCCCCTCGGGCCAAACTGACCTCCTTACTATCTGCCTTGTATCTCCTTGTCTTTGCAGAAACTGTGCCCCATGCCCAGAATGCACTCCTTCCTCATCTCCACCTCACAGGGAAAGTGCTTCCTAAATCACATAGATGTGAATGAAAATTATTGTTAGATGGCTATCAGATCCTGGGAATGCAAAGATAAAAAGCAAAGCTAGGCCTGGCCCCCAAGAAGCTTACATTCTACTGGGGAGGATACAACATTTAAACTGAGGATTAAACACTAGGTAGTTGGAGAAGGGAGAAAAAAAAAACATCCACAAGCAGGAAGATCAGAAAAGAAGCATTTCAGCTCAGCCCCAGTTGCTTCATATGGGACATGGAAGTAATAGTGGTGCCCATCTCCCTGACTTTTGTGAGGGTGCAATGAGACAGTGCAGTCAAAGGGCTTTGCAGACCTTAAAGGAATATTGAAATGTACAGCAGCACCTTCCTCCCCATCTTCATCTTTATTACTGAGGAAAGCTAGGGATTCGAAAGAGGCTGAGAAGTAAGGAGGGAAAACATTGTGAACTAGGGAGGGGAAAGATGGCTAGCCTATGTAGAAGTTGAGGGAAGAGATGGAATTCAAAGGTTCAGCCAGAGAACTGATGTTGCTAAATTGCAGAGTCTGGAAGGGGAGTGCTAGCTCACACTTTACATTTATTGTCTCATTTGAGTCTCCCAATGACTCTATTCTTCTTCCCTATTTTAGATATGAGGAAACTAGCCTAGAAGTGTTAATCAACTTGCCCAGGCTAGATTGGAACTCAGGTCTTCCTGACTCCAAGGCCAGTGCTTTCTCCCAGGTCCCATGTGGTCTCTGGGCAAATCTGGAAAAACAGGTTGGAATCAGTCTGAGGGGATTTTAGTGCCAAAGTGAGCTCTATTCTGAAATTGTTGTGTTTGTCCTTCATTTTTGAAGAAGACTGTGGCATCAGGGGAAGGATAACATCACTTGCAGTTGACTTTGATTTGAGTGAGGGAGGGCTGTGCAAGGTCACCAGCCTCACTTTCTCCTCCAGGGCCATCTGAGTCCAGTGACCAGATATTCATCAGGATGACTGGAGATGGCCCAGGATGCAATGGGAGACCTTGGCCCTTTTAGGCTAAGGTCTTTTCATGTATTCTTTTCATGAGGTAAGGCCCATTCAGTGAATAGGCCTCTTTAAGAAGTGAGTTAAGGGGTGGCCCCTTTAATTAGAAAAAAAGAAGGAAAAAAATCTGGCTGGGAAGGGAAGACCCTCAGGGTTGCTGTTCCAAAGAGAAAGTTACCATTGACATTCACTCTAAACTAAAAGGGCCCAAAATACAGCTATTAAGTGGAACTTGGGCAGGGACCTATTGTGGTCCAATCTATGAGCTTCAGAGTGAATTGGGTTTAAGGTTTTGGGAAGGAAGGAGGGAGGAAGGGAAGGAAGGAAGGAAGGAAGGAAGGAAGGAAGGAAGGAAGGAAGGAAGGAAGGAAGGAAGGAAGGAAGGTTGCAGAATTCCAAGGAGGTGATTTTCTCCTCCTGGGCAAAAAGCTACAGGGTCTCGCCCTATACAAGGACAATTACTGTGATATCAATACATCATGTGATGTTAACTTCCTTCCCCATTTCATTTCTCCCCCAGGCTGGCCCTCCCCAGAGTGTGGGGAACTTGCTGGATATGATGTACCAGCAGCCTGCACGGTGGTCCTACACCTTCCAGACATTTTCCTTCCTGACTCGGCTTCAAACCCAGCTGGCCTCCTACCCAGAGAGCCTATTTCAAGGCCAAGAGCCCGTGCAGGTCTTTGAGCGGTCAGTGTACAGTGACAGGTAAGGTTCTTGAGCCAGCAACCTTGGTCGGCCCCATGCCTAGATGGCCTGCCTCCCTTCTCCTGAAGGGGTCTTCACTCCTCCCACCTTCAAAATACAATTGACTGGGAATAAATCCTTGTATTTGGAAGACACTTTAAGGTTTTCCAATCTGCCTCTCCGACAGAAGAGGAGTAGTATAATTATTATGGGGAAACTGAGGCTCTGCTGGGTTGTGACTTACCCATGCTCACATAGCCTCTGACTCAACAAAGGCAAAAACAACCCTGTATAGATTTGGGGATGGAGAGATGATTCAGCATTTTGAGAAAATCATAGATTTAAAGCTACCCACTCCAAGCCCTTTTACTTTACTGGTGAAGAAACTGAGACCCAGAGACTAACGTGACCTGCCGAAGGTGACAGAGGCTGGTGTTGAACCCTGGACCTCTGACTCTTGAGCAAGTACTAACTTACCCCTTTGTCCCACATTGCTCTATTTAACAAACTCAGATGACTCTTAGGTGACAAATCAGCAATACACTGGCCCTGCTTTTTCTTCTCTGAGCCTGTCTCCTAGGTAATGCCAGATAATCTCAAAAATAATTCCTAGCTAGAATTGTCTAAACAGTGCAGCATTGGTGACAGTTTCTTCTATTTCCCCTAGCCCTGGCCTAAGCCATCTCATTTTCTTTCTTGGCATTGATATAGCCAGGATCCAGGAGGAGGAAGCCTTTGTTTTAGTACTTTTAGTTGTGATCTTTTGTCACTAGAAGGCCAGAAGTTGCTCCCAGAATTCCCAGCCTGGCCCCAGGTGAACCCAGACCATCCCAGTCTGTGGCAATGATGGAGCAGCACCAGAATCAAACATTGTTTTCAACTAAAGACCAAGTTCCTTCTACATTGACTCCAATATTTCACCAACTTCTAGTTTCATCCATGCCAGTTCTCCCTCCACAGATGCAGATTGTAATTCCACTGGCCAAAGAAGTCATTGCCAGACACCAGCCTGGTCCTGGGAAGCTCCCCACACTAACAGAATCTTAGATCCGGGAGATTTGAAGTCAGTGAATCCAAACTCTTCCTTTTATACGTGAACAGACCAAGACCCAATGAATCAGCAAGCATATCTCTAAACCTGTGAACTTAAGTCTCCTTCACCTCTAAATTCTGTAGCAGAAGTAATGATAACTGACATTTATGAAGTTCTTTAAGGTTTGCAAAGCACTTTACATATATTATCTCTTTTAAGCTTTATACCAACCCAGTGAGATAGGTACTATAAGTATTCTCAGGTCCATTTTACAGGTGTGGAAAATCAAGGCTTAGAGACATGAAGCTACTAGCCCAAAGTCACACATCTAGTAAGTGTTAGAGACAGAATTTAAACCCAGGCCTTTCCAGTACCCCAATAGATCTAGTGGACTCTACTCACTGTCCCGTGCTGCCCCTAGCACCACAGCCTCATACATGGGAAGAATCCATGAAGTCAGCAGCCACGCCATGAGCTTCTCTCTCAAGGAAACAGCAAATCTGCTTTAATGACTTTTCAGGGTCTACTTGTAAACTGAGAAGGTTGGGCCCTGTCCCTGTTGGCGCAGCCTTCAGTGCAATGATCTTTTCAAGAGTCTGGCAGTTAGACTCCCTGGCCCATTTGGAGCCCTTTAAACATGATTAATGGTATGGCTGGCCCCCTGCAGGAGACCCCCTGGAAGGGGGAGCCATTGGGCTGAGTCTCCGGTAGCTGCCCTGTAGCCATGGCCTTGGCCTAGCTGGAGGGTGGAGGGAGTGCCCCTTCCTTCCCTGCTGTCCAAGGTTTACAAGAGGAAGTGCTTGCCTAACCATCAACCCAGAGGGAGGCAGGCCAAGGATGATTATCCATATTTGCCAGGCGAGGAAACTGAGGCCCAGAGAACTGATGTGACTTGCCTATCCATCAACAAGTATTTATTATTCAATACCCACTGTATACCAGACACTGTCCTGGATGCTTGCAATTCAAATACAGTGAGTAGTCTAATCCATACCCACAGTGAGCTCCCACTTGAATAGGGAGGGGGGCACAACAAGTACATGTATAAGGGAAGATGTAATAAATAGGATGAGAATAATTTGGAAAAATAGTGAGGTCATTGGGGGAGGGAACACTAGGAGGGGTCTACCCAAAGTCACATAGCTCATGTCATAGCCTGAATTTGAACCTGGGCCACCTGATGATAAACTCTTTCTACTGTGACTTTTTAAAAAATGATGATACTACAATAGAAATGAATTCCAGTTACCAGCAAAGTCATTTTTACTGACCCACAATGCTCTATTCAGGGGATCCCTCACATCGCATCTGAGTGTCAGAAAGGCCATATTATCATTACAGAAATGAGTAGTGGGCCTCAGCTCCCTCAGGGCTGCTAAGGAAACCAAACAAGGCAGTGATTGGAATCTTCTCACCTTCCTGAAGAGAAAGGCAGCCCCAGCTGGGCTCAGACTCCTTGGTTACTTCTCTCAGATTAGTGCTGTCTCCCCTCCCCCCAAACCCATATGCTTTGGAGGAAAGGTCTATAGAATCTGATGATTAGAGAGCTGAAAGGGACCAGATATCCCCTGTTACATATTCATTATGTAATAGAGGGTAGAGATGAAGAAAAAAATATTTTTAAAAATAGAATTTAGTTTCATGACAGGTGTGTAAGGTTTGTATCTTCTTTAGTTTATTATTGAGAGTCCCATTTCTGCCACTGACCACCTCAGTAAGTTATGTCACTTCCCCTGACCTCATTTACCACATCTGTAAAATTAATGGGCAGCTGGTGGTGCAGTGGGTAGAGTGCCAGGTCTGGTATCAGCCTAATTCCTGAGTTCAAATCTAGTCTGTGACCATCACTTAACCTTGTTTGCCTCAGTTTATTTATCTGTAAAAGGAGGTGGGGAAGGAAGACCTTCTTTGCCAAGAAAACACCTAAAGAGAAAAATAAAAAAGAAAGAAAGAAAATTGGGGCAGCTAGGTGGTACAGTGAGTAGAGCACTGGCCCTGGAGTCGGGAGAACCTGAGTTCAAATTCAGCCTCAGACACTTGACATACTTACTAGGTGTGTGACCTTGGGCAAGTCACTTAATCCCAATTGCCCTGCTTTCCCCCCTCAAAAAAAAAAATAAGAAAACACCTAAAGGGGTCATGAAAAGTCAGGCAAAACTGAAAATGACTGAACATCAACAACATTGGTGGGTCTGACTAGGTGGTACCTGAGGCACCTTTATTCCCAGTCTATGATCCTATGATAATAATTTGAGTCAGCTAGTAGAAAGAGTAGTGAAATCAAAGTCAGGTGGCCCAATTTATTTCCTATGTGACCTTGAGCAAGGCCCTTCCTCCTCCCCCCCCCCCACTTCAGGCTCCTCCACAGTAAAATGAGATTAGATTATACAATCTCTAAAGACCCTTTCAGATCTGAATGTATGATCTTCCCTGCCCCCCACCCCCACCCCAGGATTTTTTGCAGAGCTTCCAGGGATCTGCAGTCTGGAATGGCAAGTGAGAGAAAGGGCATGTGACCCTGCCCAAAGGAGAGGGACTTTAAAAAAGCATTTTTACTGCAGATTCACTGCCTGGGAAGTTAGCCCATCTGTTCCCACAGAGCTATTCCTCCCGGGCCCCTGAAGGAGAGCAGTGGAAGATTCATAGCCCTGGCACAGAGGCCAGACTCCAGGATGGTTCCAACATGTGGTTAAACAATTTGGAAAGCATGAGAGGAGAGGAGAGCAGGGGCCGATGTAGCCCATCCAGGGGATGTGCTGGCTGCTCTGATGGGAAACTTATTGGTCAGCCCCGGGCTTCTGTAAGTTATTAGAAAGGAAAATGTGGGGCCTGGCTTTGGCCAGCTCCTCTGTGCTGGTGCCTCATTTCCTCTCCTTCTGATGGTGAGTGCTTGCTCTTCTCTCCAGGCAAGACCCAGATCTCGGTTGTTCACTGCTAGGGCACAGGAAAATGCCTAGGAAAGCTTTGACTTTCTTGGCCTTTGAGGTGCTGCTTGCTTTTTGAAACCTTTCTTGAACTCCATGTACAGACACTGTTTTGTTCTTTTCAACTTTGTTCAGTCACTCCCCTTGCCTCACTGAGACCTACCGGCCAAAAGACAACTGTATAATCTAGGGGAACTAAAGAAAGTCTTCTGCACAGGGAAAGGATTCCCTGACAATCCTTGGAATGACCTAGATAGGAATCGTCACCCGTGCTGGGAGGGCGTTCCCCCCACAGTGGGCTCCTACCCTATTAGCCATACCCTAATGCTGTTGCGGCTATTCTGTTCACGAAGACCATTTGGATGTTGTCTCAGTGTAGATCCTTGGCTAGGAGAGATGCTCGGACACTGTCGCCAGTGTTTCTACTGTGATAGTGTTACTGTTTTAATCTTAGCAGATACAATGGTACAGATACTTTGATAGAGTGTAGCATAGATATCTATGGATACTTTGATGCTACAGCAGAGGATCAAGCCAAGGAGCCATCTGATACTATAGTAGCAACTTTGATAGCCTTGTCAGTGGGATGCCTTAGTATGGATACTTTGATGAAGAGTATCATTGTAGCCAGTAACGAGGATACTTTGCTAGGGAAGGGTAGATTGAGGAATTACCAAGGGCTTGACTGTAGGTTCTGATTGCGGTAGACAGTAGGGCTGGCCACATGTTTGGGGGGGGGGGGGGCAAGTGAGTCTCCCTTTTGGCTCCTCCCCTTTTAGGTTACCTTCTCCCTTCTAGTGTTTCGGTGCAAAAACCTGTGTGGGGAGGGACAACTTGAAAGGACTAAAGGAGAACCCAAAGCGCATTACAATGAGAAACCCCCAGCCCTGGCCACCCAGACTCTTTCAGCCTCCCTTGGCCCTTCCACTCACTGGCTGTCCCCAGCTCCTTTGGCCTTGGCCTGCTCTAAGCATTTGGCAGATTTTAAGCACTTTCTCCACTGGGCCATAATTCCGCCTACAGCCTTCCTCCAAGAAATAGAAAACTTTTCAGATATAAAATCATGGGACGTTAGCCTGGAAGGGATGTTTAGATGTCATCTAGTATCTCCTCTTCCTGGCCACCCCAAGGCTACTGGTCTGGAGAGCTAAATATTTCTGGTGGGGGTAGGGCAAGAGAAGGGCCAGTGGAGACATGGCTTCCTTACTGAATCTTGAATCCTTATAACATTCTGAGAGAAGGTTAGTATGACGCTCCATTCTGATAAGGTCAGGGAATCATATGTTGAGGTTAGGGATGCTCAAGACCCCAAAATACTAACACCCCAGGTCCTGCTCAGATGAATTTGACTCAAACCTTCTTTCAGCCAAAGAAAAACAAAGTTTATGAAAGATTCACCATATTGACTACAATCTTAAAAAATCTCACCTTTTGTGATGCTCATTTTTCATAAGTGGGCCAGATTCTATGAAAGCCACTACATGGAGGGAAGATGAGACTTATATACACAGAAAGATTGTAGGAGGGACCTAAGGGTGGTCCTGGGGTGATGGGAGGAGGGGTTTAGGGAGGGTCTTGAGGAGGAGTATTTTGATGGGACTGGGATGAGGTCAAACTCCAGGAACCCAGGGAATGGTATTAAGGGTGGGAAGTAGCTGAAGGCTACCTGGAGATAACAGACTGTGTAGGGCTAGGCTAGTTTAGGGGTAACAGGGTAACAGATTTGGGCATAAAAATTTTGATAGGATCAAGGGTAGGAAGTAGCCAGACAACGGAGGGCTCAGCTAGTTAAGAGTAACCTAGAGATTTGGACCTGAAAGGCTTAAGGCCTCAGGCAAAAGCCTCATCAACTGGGAAGATTCAAGGAGTTCAAGGGGGCTCCCAGATTCTGTACCCCATCATTTTGACTAATAGGGAAACTGAGGCAAGAATATACAGGCTTCCCACAAAGCACCCTGGGAGTCTTAGATAATTGAAGGCCTGACTGATCTGGGGTTAACCCGAGGTTGACAAATGCAATGGAGTGTTGCCTTAGGAACTAGAGTCTACAAACAAGCCTCATTGTTTAGAATTTGAATTGCATCTTGTGGCTTGGATGGAGGGGAGGAATTAAGCTTGTATGCAGGCCTGATGAGATAACCTGATCCATTCTGAAGCCCTGGTTTCTATTTGCCAAATGTTGTTTGTTTAGCTGGGTTGGGGAACTGGGGGAAAGGGGTGAGTTTTAAATTCAGCCCCAACTTCCTTCAGTTAGGTCTGAAGACTTCTGTAAAGTGTTTGGTGAGGAAGTAAGTACACTGGGAACACACATGGAGGGGGAGGCAGGGCAGAGTCAGTTCCTTGGGCACTGCAGAAACCTTGAGGGTGTGTTTCTCAGCTCCAAGGACAGTTGGGCCTGCACCTTTCCAGCTCCCAGGACTCGGAATGTTATTCAAGATGTGGCAGGTGGCAGTTAAGGAGGGTTCTTTTGCCCCTTGGGGGCTTGAATTTCCTAGAGAAAAAAAAGAGCCCTGAAAACTCCTAGGACAGCTTCTCCCCTCCCATTCTCACTACCCCTCCCCCATCCTCCCTGCTGACACCCAGTATCTGGTTTCCTGCAGACACCTGGGAGGGGCCGAGGGAGGTCTCCAGGATCCTCTTTTTCAGGCTGAGAAGCCCCTCCCACCCAAAGGTTATCTTCCATCTATTCCATAAACTAGGTGTCCCTGCCTATTTAGGTTTATATTAGCTCCCTCATTAGAAAGTAAGCTCCTTGCAAGTAGTAACTGGTTTCACTTTTTCTTTCCATCCCCATTGCTTAGTCTAGTCACTAGCACAAAGTAAGAAATGGAGACTAGACCTGTGATTTCATTAGAATAGAAAATTTCCTGATGAGGAAAATCTTTCTACCAATGCAAGTTGCCACCCTCCATATAACTTATAGTTATAAAGAATAGAGGAAGCCCTTAATGGATGATTGTTGATTGACCAGTCATAGTTGGAGACATTTGACTGGTATCCAGCTTCCAACCACAGTTCCACATGATGTTTTATAGGATCAGAGATTTAAAGCTAAATTGACCTGAAAAATCATTGAGGCAAATTCCCTTATTTTGCAGATTTGGGAACTGAGGTTTAGGGAGACTGAGTGATTTGTCCGGGAAAGTAGGTATCACAGTTAATACAGTGCCTTACCTGGAATCTGGAAGACTCTTTTTCCTGAGTTCAAATCTGGTCTCAGATACTTCCTAGCTGTGACTCTGGGCAAGTTACTTAATCCTGTTTGCCTCAGTTTCTTCATCTGTACAATGAGCTAGAGAAGGAAATAGCAAACCACTCCAGTATCTCTGCCAAGAAAACCCCAAAAAGGGTCACAAAGAGTCAGAAATGACTGAAAAACCACTAAACAACAACAAAAGCGATTTGTTTAGGGTCACACAACTGAGACAGGATGGGAACTCAGGTCTTCCTGACTCCACGTCCAGTGCTCTATCTACTACATCACTCTGATCTCATAGTGTCTCTTTCTCTCCTCTCTCTGTCACACACACACACACACACACACACACACAGTGAGTGGTCACAGCTCCTGAACTCACCATCCCTCCAACCCAATCCTCCTTTGAGATCCTAAATGCTGACGCTCCGCATCTCAATCTCCTTTCCATCCAACCCCGCTACTCCCTTCCTCTGTTGAACCTCTTCTTGCTTTCATAATTTGTTTAGGTCTTGTTTTCTCAACTGTGATTCTGCCTAAGTTTTGTCTCCATGTTGAACTTATGGTCCACCATTTCAATAATGTTTGCTTTTCTGTCCTGGACCCCCTTGCCCTGTGGATGAGCCTGGCTAACTCCCACCATCTCTCTAAATCAACAAGCACTTATTAAGCACCTACTATGTGCCAAACACTCTCTTAGGCAGTAGACATCTTGAAATAATGTCTGTCTTCAAGGAGTTCATCTCCTCTTGGAGGAAACATGGATGTATATGATATAGACAAAATAAAATAAATTCCGAATTTATTTATTTATTTTTACTTATTTATTTATTTATTTATTTATTTATTTATTTATTTATTTAATTTGGAGACAGGTGCAACTAACTACCAGCTGAGAGCATCAGCAAAGGCCTAATGGAGAACATGTCACTTGATCTGATTCCTGAAGGAAGCTAGAGATTCTAAGAGGTACCTGTGGGTAAGAAGGGAGTACGTTTTAGATTAGGAAGACTCCAGTGCAGCCAGATTGGATTTGTGGTTCCTCATCAGTGGAACTCCATCTCCTAACTGCAGGCCTTTGCATTGGTGGTCCCCCATGCCTGAAATTCACTCCCCCTGTGCTAAGGCAAGGAGTTGGGAGATGGAGTATAATGTGTGAAGAATACATTAGTAGACCACACCATATAGCTGGTGATAAGTTTGGAAAAGTAGATTGCAATCAGGTTGTAAAGACCTTTAAATGCCAACCAGGGGATTATATAAGAGGGAGCCATGGGTGCTGATTGAGATGGGGATGTCTGAAAGCCAAAGGAGATTCTGGTGACTAGGCCTATGACATGTTAGTGCTTTTTAACCCTTACTGAGCGTTCACTGATACGGGTTGACCATTTTCTTCATATCATACACAGACTACCAATTTCCCATAACACTGTGGGACAGGGAAAGGAGAGTTAGATTTGGAGGCTTAGAACTTGGGTTTACATCCCTGGGCTATTTGCTGTGGGTATGACCTTGGGCAAGTCACTCTGGGCCTCAGTTTCCTTAGTCATAAAATGAGGAAGTTGGGTTTCATCATGACCTCTAAGATGTCTTTCCCCTCTGGATATCTGAATTTTAAAAGATTTTTCCAAATCTTATCTTTTTCAAAAGCCTCTCCATTTTCACTATCAGTCGGTCTTGCCTCCAGCTCTGAATTGTCTACTATCCAAAACACCTTAAGTCTAGTCAGTAAGCATTTATTAAGCACCAACCATAACTAGGTTCCAGGCACTGAACTAAGCATTGGGGTTACAAATAAAGTTGTTTTTTTTTGTTTTTTTGTTTTTTTCAAAGAGGCCTGTTCTCTAGGCTTACAAAAAGGCTGCTCACAGAAGGTGGGACCTGAAGGAATCTATAGCATAATGTCAGGGAAACAGTGCTTACCTTGGAGCCAGGAAGAACTGGGTTTGAACCCTGTTTCAGACCCTAAGTCATTGTCACTTAGCCTTCCTCACCTCAGTTTCCAAATCTGTATTTAGCCTCCCTGACTTCTCTTTAGGATATGACCTCATAGATCCCATCCTCCTTCTGGATGCCCTCCCCTCCCCCCAAGCTTCCCTGACATTGCTCTGGCACAGTTCTCCCTGTGGGACTATTCTTTATCTGAATAGCTGACTCTTCATTCTGAAATTCAGAGGTCTTTTTCTTCAGCTATCTCTTATCTCTCTGCTCTTCACTTTATCTAGCCCATCCACCCCCATGGCTTCAGTTGTATACAGATGACTCCCAAGTCTGTATCTTCTATCTCAGACTCTGCTCAGAACTCTGGTCCTGTGTTGTTGTTTTTTTCTCTCTGCCTGCTGGATATAGCCATCTGGGCACCCCATTGGCACATCCCACTCAGCAGAGCAAGTACCTGGCTCCTCATCGGTTGCTCTATGGATCCTTTCACCACTAAGACTTCCTACAACAAAATGCTCCTTCCTGGCCACTGTGAAGGCCCTAGTCTTCACTATCCTCCCCCTCTAAAGTTGCCTTCTAGATACTCTCTATTTATCTTATGTCTATCTATTTACTTATGTGTTCTCTCTTCCATTAGAATGTGAGCTTCCTGAGAGCAGGGTCTGTTTTTGCCTTGCTTTCTATTCCTAACTTAGCAATGTGACTGGTATACACCAAGTGCTTAATAAATACTTTTTTTGTTTGTTTGTTTGTTTGTTTTTGCAGGGGTAGGGGAAGGCAGGGCAATTGGGGTTAAGTGACTTGCCCAAGGTCACACATCTAGTAAGTGTGTCAGGTGTCTGAGGCCGAATTTGAACTCAGGTCCTCCTGACTCCAGGGCTGGTGCCCTACTCACTGCGCCACCTAGCTGCCCCTTAATAAATACTTATTCACTGCTGTGTTGTCCTCCCCTGTTAGAATGGAGGTTCCGTGAAGGCAGGGGCTCTCTAGCTGTCTTATTTTTGTATTTGTATACCTCAATGCATAACACAAATACATGGAAAATATCAGGCACCTAATAATGCTTTTTCTTTCACACATATCCATCTCCCCCTCCTCCACACTGCAAACTTCTCTATTTCTGTTGATGGCCTCAGTATCTTCAAAGTCAACAAGGCTTAAAACTGTTCTCCCTTTTCCTCCCAGCGCTACCCCTACCCCTGCCCCCAGCTTCCAGCCATTTGCCACAGTCTGTCCATTGTTCCTTGTCAGAATCTCTTCATCTGACTCCTTGTCTCTGCTTCCTCTGCAGCCATCTTTGTTTAAGCCCTCACCTCTTTTATCCTATACTTCTGTAACAGGCTCTTAATTGGGCTCCTTGCTTCCAGACTGCCCCTCTGCCTTCCACCCTTCGCACCTGAGGCCCCTGCCTAATTAGGTCACTCCCCATGGCTTACCCAGTTCAGTCCACATGCCTGAGCCTGCCACTCAAGGTCCTCCACTAGCTCACTCCAGCTGACTTCTGTGCTTGCATAGAATCTGTGGTTCTGACCAACTGGACTCTCCTCTGCCTCCTGTCTTTGTCCTGTCTTCTGTGCTCTTCCTGTCTTGGCTGAGCAGTTCCCCAGAGCCCGGAATAGAATTCCCCTTCCTACCCCCACCTCCATTCATTGAAATTCTTCCCTTACTTCAAGGCTGAACATAGGGGCTGCCATGCCCAGGGAGTCTTTTTCTTCATGTATCTATGTGTTTATCATATGAAAATGTGGATCTATTATGTAGTGGGGTTTTTTAAAGTAAATTAAATTTAACATGGTTGTACCCGCCCTTCCCTGACCTGCTTGGGGTGGGGGGAGCAGGGAGAGGGGGGGGGCCCTTCTGACCTTCCTTGGACTGCTCTGAGCCGGGGGTGGGGGGGAGACAGGGCAGTTCATTGTTTCATTGATGCTGTGGACTCCCAGCTGTGAGTCCTCCTCCAGCTTCCCTAAGCACTTTGCCTGGCTCTCCCCTTTGCATTTTTCCTTTTTCCTTTCTATGTTCAGGCTTTTCCATAGTTTTTCGTGTGTCTTCCTCTTCCTATTACATGGTAAGCTCCTTGAAAGTAGGACTTGGACTCTTGTTCTCTTTTTCAGTATCTTATGCATTATTTTAAGTGAAATAACATTTCAATTTCAAGCATTCATTGAGCACTTATGTGCTAAGCACAGGCCATGTGGAGACAAAGGGGAAAAGGCTGCCCTCCATGAGCCTACATTCTCTTAGGTAAGCAGTACGTACATGTGTAGGCAAATGCAAATAAATACAAGTTTATTGGGGGGGGGGGGGGAATAGCAGCTTAGGGAAAACAGGAAAGGCTTCTTATAGGGTTCATACTGAGTCTTGAAATCCATCAGTCAGTCAATAAACATTTCTTAAGGTCTCTCTACTGTGTGATTGACAGTGCAGAGACACAATGGAAAAGGACAAGATGCCATCCACAGTGTGCAAATGAGCTGCTGACAGGATAAATGGGAAATAATCAGCAGAGGGAGGGTGCAAGCAGTAAGGGGAATGAGGAAAGGCTTCCTGGAGAATGTGAGACTTTAGCTGGGGCTCAAGGGAAGCCAGGAGGCAGAGGAGCATCCCAGTCATGGGGGACAGTCAGAGAATACCCAGTTGAGAGATAGAGGATCTGGGTTGAGGAACAGCAAGGGGGCTAGTGTCTCCGGCAAAGAGTATGTGGGGGGCATAAGGTGCCATACCATACAAATGCCATTTTTATTCTCCTTTTTGGGGCAGTTAAGTGGTGTAGCAGATAGAGCACAGGGCCTGGAGTCAGGCAGATCTGAGTTCAAATCCAGCCTCAGAAACTTACAAGCTCTGTGACTCTGAGCAAGTCACTTAAGCCCTATTTGCCTCACTTCCTAATCTGTAAAATGGGGGTGCACTGGAGGAAATAGCAAACCATTGCCAAGAAAAACACCACTTGGATGGTCACTTAGAGTCCTACTTGACTAAACAACTGCAACCTTCTCCTCCTTTTTGTATATCTCTAGCCCCTGGCCCAGAGCCTGGAATTCAATAGGTACTGATTGAGTGTTTGTACAACTGAATTGGCCTTTATTTGTTGACTGTTTTAGGAATTAGTTAATTTCTGACCTAGGGAAAGAACCGAGCGCACAGCACGAGGAATGGTGGATTCAGGTTCAAGACCTAATGATGATTAATAATGATAATAATAATAGCCTTTATGTGTGGTGCTTTGTCTCACGGGATCCTTATAAGAACCCTGGGAGGTGGGGGCTATAATTATCCCATCTTTGGCCTCTTGGTTGGTTTTTCTACCTGCTGTTCCATCTTTTTTCTCTTCCTACTTTGCCCCACCTCTAATTTCTCCCCTCCCCACCCCCACCCCTTGCCCCGGCCAGGTACATCTTTGCCAAGAATCTCTTTGAAAATCGCTCCTTAAATGATGTCGAGTGGACTGTGTATCAGAATTGGCATTCCTTCCTTCTCCAGGAGTTCAGCAGCCGAGTTCTCCTGGATGGCTTCATTTACCTTCGGGCTTCTCCCCAGGTACCACCAAACTCAGGCTTGGAGAATTCCAGAGACCTAAGGAAGGAAGGGGGTGGAGCGGGGGGGGGGGGGGGGGGGGGGGGGGGGGGGGGGAGGTTGGTCAGAGGGCCTTTGGGACCACGTCTGCTGAAAGAGGGAGGAAGGCCATCAAGGGTGCTGAATTTGGAGTCAGAAGCACCCCGAATTCAGATCTCTGCTATTGCTTGGTTGTGTGTCCTTTAAAACACCTCAGAATGAGATCTTGTTGGGCGGGCGGGCGGGCAGGCAACTCAGTCCTTACCTATAAAATGAGAGGATTTGACTAAATGACCTGGTGACCTTTCTGGCTACCTCTAAGACCAAGAGCTTACATGAAAACAAACACTGACCTTCCATATCTGATCCTCTGTTTTCTAGAAACCAAAGCCCCTCCCCAGCCAGACTCTGAGGAAGGGACCTTTGGGAGATGGAGGGGGGGGGAGGGGAGAACCCTAGTCTCCATCTGGAAAATTGTAGCCTGGATTTCCCTTTTTTGGCTCCTGGCACTGGGGCCTATGCCGCATTGCCTCAGCTTCCCTTGCAGCCCTAGGGCGTGAGTCTGGCCTGCTAGGAGGGAATGGGGGGGGGGGGGGCGGGGAGGGATGCTCTTTCCTGCCTCCATTAAATATTCTCTTCCTTGCCTTTGTGATGCTGCCCAAGGAAAGCTGCCCAGGAATAATTGTGATTCCCAGAAAGCCAGTAATGGATTAGCAAGTGAAAGCTAGTCAAATAGTAGAATTCCCATCATAATAGCCTATGTTTAGGCTAAATCTCTTAGTACTAGTTTTGTCATCCCCATTTTACAGATAAAGAAACTGAGATTCAGGCCACACATATAGTAATCATAAGATCTTAAAACCTAGGTCTTCTGAACTGACTAGACCACATTTCAGGAACCCAGAGTTCTGGTCCTGGATTTTCCACTAACTTGCTATATGACCAGTGGATGGTGATTTCAATTCTCTTGGACTAACTTTCCTTTATAAAATATGGAAGTGGGGAGCAGTCAGATGCTCCCAAGGTCCGTCCTTTTCTGTAAAATGAAAGGTTAGAAAGTCTTCAAGGCCCCTAGCCTTGTACCTGGTATGTAGACGGGGCTTAATAAATGCTGTTGATTGACTGACTGGTAAATTGTCTCTTTCTAGAAAGTAAACTCTTTGAGATTAGGGACATATTGTACCCTCAGAACCCAGCATAGCACCTGGTACACAGTAGGTACTTTGTAAAGCTTGCTGGCAGTGATCTTAAATGGATTCACTTCAAAAAGCTTGTGGAGGGAGCTGTGCTAAATGATGCCCTCAGAAGTCCTTTTCAGCCCCAGATCAGGGACCTCCTGAGCCATGGGGCAGATAAGCTTTAAGAAAACTAGGCCTTCTGCTTTCTTGGAGTTGAAAGCCTACCAGTGAAGGAGGATTATTCTCCCTAGCTAAATATTCAGTATTGCAGGCTCTTTGGAGAAATAATAGATATTAAATACCAACAAAACCACAATAATTAAGAGTGTTTGTATATGCTGATTTGTTTGATCCTTGCAACAGCCCTGTGAAGTAGATGCTATTATTATCCTCACTTTAAAGATGAAGATGTAGACAGAGGTTAAGAGACTTTTCCAGGGTGATCACATAGCTAGAAAGTGTCTGAAGCAAGATTTGATCTCAGCTTCCTGATTCCATTCACTATGCTACCTAGGAGTGATTAGGGAATGAGTGACCCATGAGATTGTTTAATTTAGAAATAGAATGGGCCTCATTTAGTTGTTATTGTTCAGTCATATCAGTTATTCCAGATCATTTTACAGATGAGGAAACTGAGGCAAACAGGGTTAAGTGACTTACCCAAGGTCACACTGCTAGTAAGCTTCTGAGACCAGGTTTGAACTCAGGAAGATGAGTCTTGTTGACTTGAGGCCCTGCACTCTGTGCACTGTGGCGCCACATTGCTACCCCCAATTTCAACAACAACTCGTTAACACAGAAGAAGAAACTGGGTCAGCTGGGTGGCACAGTGAGTAGAGCACTGACTCTGGAGTCAGGAGGACCTAAGTTCAAATCCAGCCTCAGACACTGACACACTTACTAGCTGTGTGACCTTGGGCAAGTCACTTAACCCCAATTGCCCCGCCTTCCCCCTTGCAAAAAAAAAAAAAAAAACAAGAAGAAGAAGAAACTGAGGCCCCCAGAAGTTAAGTGACTTGCCCAAAGGAATAGAGGTAATAAGTATCAGAGCCAGCATTTGGAGCCTGACCCTGAGTAGAATCAATGAACATTTGTTAAATGTCCAGTTGATGTGATTTTAGGGACAGCTAGGTGGCATAGTGCATAGTGCACTGAGTACCAGGCCTGGAGTCAGGAAGACTCATCTTCCTGAGTTCAAATCCTGGCTCATGCACCTACTAGCTGTGTGACCCTAGGCAAGTCACTTCACTCTATTTGCAAATAGTGACAAACCACTCCAGTAGCTTTGCCAAGAAAACCCCAACTAGGATCAAGGAGAGTTGGGCATGACTAAAACAACTAAGACAACAGCAGGTCTGATTTTTTCTAGGCTCTGGAGAAACTGAGATAAAAATCAAATGGTCAGTCAGTCAACAAGTATTTATTTAGTGAGGATTTACTAAGTGCTGTGGATACAGAGGAGAGCTAAAAGATTCCCTGCCCCCAAGGAGCCTACATTCAAATGGGAGAAATCAGAGATTCACATCTGAGTGAATGAGGACCAAGATGGCAGCTTCTTTTCTGGCTTCTCATATTTTCATAGACTCTAGAGCCAGAAGGGACCTCAGGGGCCATTTAGTTCAATATCCTCATTTTAAGATGAATTCACTGAAGCCTAGAGATCTGACCTGTCCAAGGTCACGTGGGTAGCTAGCATCCAAAGCAGAGTCTGAACCCAGGCCTTCTGACTCCAGAACCAAGTAATACAAGTTAATGGGAGGAAGATTTCATTTCACCCTGAGACAAAACCTTGTAACCATTCTATCTGTCCAAAAGTGGACTGGGATACTTCATAAGGTGATGGGTTCACCACCATTAAAGAGCATTTGTTGGGTGTTTTAAAAGGGATTGATTCCCCTTTCAGGGAGAGCTTAGACAGGACCCCCAAGGTTCCTTCCAACTCTTTGGTTCTCTGATCAGTTTGAAAGGTCTGTGATTCAATCCTGGTCTAAGAGCCCAGAAACCGGGGAGGGGGAGGAGCTTTGTCCTAGCCTCACTGACAGAGCCTGGGATTGTCCTTTAGATATGCCTGAAGAGACTCCGCCAAAGGGCCAGAGCTGAAGAGAAGGGCCTTGAGCTGGGCTATCTTGAACAGCTCCACGCTCAGCATGAAGATTGGTTCATCCATAAGGTGACTGAGTAAGTCAAATGCACAATTGTCCCATGGAGCACTGAGCAAGGACACTACTTCTGTCATGGCAGATGGGAGAGAGCACTGGCCTCAGAGTCAGCATGACAGCCATTCCAGAGATTAAGAGCTGGAAGAGCCCAAGACCATAGAGATAGATGGGTCTCATCTCTTCATTCTGCAGCTGAGGAAATTGAGAGATCAAGTGACTTACCTAGGGTCACATATCTAATAAATGCTGACTCCAGGGCCAACAATGCTCTCTACTGTGTGTCTTATTAGCTGCATGGCCCTGGACAAATCACTTTAATTTCCTCACTTTCCTCTAAGGTCCCTTCTAGATCTGTTGTTGTTTGTGCTTCCTTCTCAAAGGGCACCATGACATCAGGAAGGTGATGCCATGACTTTCAAATGAATTAGATTTAAGTGAGGGAGCGCTGTGCCAGGTCACCAGCCTCACTTTCTCCTCCAGAGCCATCTGGGTCTAGTGGCTAGATATAGATCAGAACGACTGGAGATGCCCCCCTCTCCCCTCCTCAATCGCGCGCGCGCGCGCGCACACACACACACACACACACATACACACACTTCCAGATCTAGACCTGTGACAAAGGGCAAGTAAATTCACCTCTCAGTGCCTCTATTTCCTTAGCTGTAAAATGGGCTAATAATAACACCTACCTCACAGAATTGTTACAAAGCTCAGGTGAGATATCATAGGACACATGTAAAGTCTTTTTTTTTCTTTTTTTTTGTTGTTTTACTATTATTTACTATTTTTTAGTTTTCAACATTGATTTCCACAAGAATTTGAGTTACAGATTTTCTCCCCATTTCTACCCTCCCCCCACCCCAAGATGGCATATTTTCTGATTGTCCTATTCCCCAGTTTGCCCTCTCTTCTGTCATGTAGTCTTTTACAGCCTTCAGGTGCCTTCAGATGGATGCTGACTCTTAGGATCCCCATTGGTTGGTTGTAGCCACCCCGAGATCCAGACTTAGAACTGTGCCAGCAGTTTCTGCCTGGTTTTTCTGAAATGAGTATATGGAGATACACAGCCACCCTTTTAGGGTGCACCCCAGTTGATTTTCTGCTAGCTTTTCTTGCATCACCTGAAGTTCTAATCTTGGGATTAGTTTTGTAAATTTGACCTCCCAAGATTTTCCTCAATTCTGGTACTCCTTGGGAGAGTGTCCACCCCTCCCCAATGACTTGGGATTTTAGCAGCAAGGTGTCAAAGTGGATAGAGCACCAGGCCTGGAGTCAGGAAGACTTATCTTTATGAGTTCAAATCCGGCCTCAAACATTTACTAGCTGTGTGACTCTGGGCAAGTCACTTAACCCTGTTTGCCTCAGTTTTCTCATCTGTAAAATGAGCTGGAGAAGGAAATGGCAAACCACTCCAGTATCTCTGCCAAGGAAACCCCAAATAGGGTCATGAAGAGTCTGACACAACTGAAAAATGACTGAATAATGGCAATGTCAGGAGACCAAAAGAGCAATCTCAACACATTAAAAAAAAAACTGTTTCCTCGTTGTTTGTGTGAGAAATTCTCCAAATGAAGACCCTAGGATCATACATGACAAGGGCATCCTATCCAACCTGTCCATTTTGACAGATGAGGAAACTGAAGCTCTGAGACCTGCAATGATTTGCTGAAGGCCTCACAGCTACGGGGGCAAAGTCTGACTCCAGGCCCTCTGACTCCAAGGCCAGATCGCTCCACCCCCAGCTCCCCTCCCCCTCATCCTGGAAATGCGTTTCAGCCTCACCCCTGTATCTGGTTCCTGCAGGCTCCACTTTGAGACCCTGAAGAAGACCCCTGTGCTGGTGCTGGACGTCAACGAGGATTTCTCGGAGAGGGCAGCCAAGCAAGAGGAGCTCATGACAAAGGTCAGCATGGCTCTACCTCTGACTTACAGTAGACACTTAACATTGACCTGAGTCCCCTGCTTTCCTCAGGGAAAGGATGGTATCTAAAAACAAATGCCTGGAGATACAGGCACTGTGTGATCTTAGATTAGTCACTTAAATAAGTGGGAGGATTAGACCAGATGACCTTTAAGCTTCCTTCTAGTTCTAAACCTATGACCTGATGGCTACTTGGGCTACTTGGACTTTCACCTAAGAAAAGAGAAGCCAAAAGACTTGTCACTTAGAGTCACTTAGGAGGGAGTGCTGGGTTTAGAAGCAAGATCTGTGTTCAGATCCCAACTTCGCACTTCTTGGCTGTGTGGGGCTCCCTTTTCTGATCTGCCAGTGAGGGGATTAGACTGACTTGCTGGCCCCCAAAGCCCCTTCCGGTACTAAATCTATAACACTTCTTTTCTATCTTGTGGGACCATGTGGCCCTTGCTATCTGGTCAAAGAAAGCAGGGAATGGGTTTCCTGCACCCTTCAATGCTGTCTTCTCAGAAGTGATTGATTAGTAGAGCTGTCATAATCCCCATTCATTTCGTTCATCAAAGCGTCATGGCTCTCTGGGCCTAGGCAGTATGGACTCAGGCTCTCTCTGCTCCACCCCTTCCACTACTTGCTTTACACTATGCCTCTAAACATATTATTTTCTCTTTCTTCTGTCAAACCCCTGGGCTATGCTAAGATGCCTCTGGCCTGACTAGTCCTGTCCTGCCAGGGCTTTGGGAGCCATGTGGGGTGCCTTAGGTCACAAATGCCTTTGTACCTGGTGAGTGTGAGGTCATATGGCTGGGAAATTCATCCACAGTAGCTGGTGATGGCGATGAGCCTCTGTGAACTCAGCTCAGCTGGTAGTCTGATGATGCATCCATGGTGGATCTTACTCAGAGCCTCTTGGCTTTATCAGGACCTGAGCTTCCACCTCTGGAAGGGCTTGACTTTCAATGACTCAGGGTCACTTACATGCCGCAATGAAACAACAGGCCCAATCAGTAAGCCTACTGCATGCCAGGCATTCTGCTAGATGCTGGGGCTACAAAGACAAAAAAAAATGAAGCTGACCCTGTCCTCAAGGAGCTTACACTCTATCTGGAAAGGACTTTGGTAGAGGTATGGTTTTCTCTGATCTACTACAATGTGAAATTTATTTTTGTTTGTCTCTTTTTTCCAACAGGTAGATGCCTTTGTAAAGAATCTAGGATGAAGCCATGGTCCTGCTAGGCAGATTCTGTGGGCCTGGGCCAGGATTCTGACCAGCTAGTGCCTTTCTGCAGCTTGGAGAATCATGGATTCCATTTCTCCAGGCCTCTTTGCTCCCTCAGCCTTACTTGGCACTCATGGACTTGTTCTTTACTGACCCTGAGCAGCTCCTCTGAGGCTTATCTGTCAAATAAGGGCATCAGACTTGATGGTCTCCAAGGCTCCTTCCAGCCCTACAGCTCTGACCTGCTATCTCATGGTCCAAGGACCTCCAAGGTTCTTGTTCAAGCTTTCCTTGGTTCTGAAAGATGTTTTCTTTTTTCTTCAATTTCATTTTATTTTCAGATCCAAATTCTCTCCCTCTCTACTTCCGCTCCCCCACTCATTTAGAAGATAAGAAATATATCACAAACATGTAGAGCTGTGCAGAACAAAGCCACCATGTCCAAAAAAGAAATGGGAAAGAGGCAGAGATAGACAGACCCATAGTGCATCCATCAGTCCCTCTCTAGAGGTAGATGGCATGTTTCATCACGAGTCCTTTGGAATCTTGGTTGGTCATTGTGTCGGTCAGAGTTGCTAAATCTTTGAAGACATTTTCCCCAAAGGAAAGCCTGGCTTTTATAAATTCCACTAGCTATCCATGTGCTGAGTGCAGGCACGGGCCTGAGGGTTCCCCACTAGATGACTGGTTTTCTCTGATCTCCCATGGGTCCCTCCCCACATCAGAGCCCCCAGTGACATGAGCTCTCAAGTGTGGGCATGGGCAGAATAAAGGAAGTGGTTGGGCAGAAAGGATCAAATTGACAAGGGTGAGACCACAGAGTGGGGAGATCATGCCAGGACTCAGGGCTTTGCTTCTCCACCCCTGCCCTCCACACGCTCCGATGAAACTGGGCATCTTGGGATGTTTTCATTCTTTCTTCCCCCCTTAGGTCTTGTGATTAATGACTTTTAGAATACA
Source organism: Trichosurus vulpecula (assembly GCF_011100635.1). Taxonomy (NCBI): domain Eukaryota; kingdom Metazoa; phylum Chordata; class Mammalia; order Diprotodontia; family Phalangeridae; genus Trichosurus; species Trichosurus vulpecula. The sequence goes on along the minus strand of NC_050575.1, from coordinate 421,284,421 downwards.
AATATACAGGAGCAGGTTATCCTATGTTATCCTATGAATACCAGGCAGGAGTTTTGCAATGGAAAGAACGCTGACTTTGTAGTCACAGAGTAGGGGACAATGAAGGCCTCTAGGGACATATGTTCTACCAATTACTTTCCAAGTAGCCTCAGACAGTTCACATCACTTCTCTGGCCTCAGTTTCCTTATCTGTAAAATAAGAGCATTGGACTAGATGACCTCTGACATCCCTTTCACTTCTAAATCTATGGCCACCCTATATTCCATTCTAATTTTTATTATTACAATTTTTATATGTACAAACACATATGTATTTAAATACATGGTTATAGCAAATGTGTCTAGCATACTCCTATTCCTGTTCTCTCTCTCCTATCATTTTATATGAAAGTTATGAATAGAGTGTTGGAGTTAGATCCAGTAAGACCTGGGTTCAAAGGCTGCCACCAATACTATCCTTAGGCCCAAAGGCAAGTCACTTAATCTGTCTGGGCCTCAATTCTCAAGGGCCAGAAATTTTACTTTTTTTCTTAGATTTTTTTTTCTCAATTACATATAAAAACAATTAATATTTTTTTTTAAGTTTTGCGTGCCAAATTCTCTCTTCCTCTCCCCTCCCCCTTCCTTGAGAAGGCAAGTGATTTGATATGGGTTACACATATGCAATCATGTAAGATATTTCCATATTAGCCATGTTGCAAAAGAAAAGAGAAAAAAAACAAGAAAAATAAAGTTTTAAAAAGCATGCTTTGATTTGCATTCAGACTTCATCAGTTCCTTCTCTGGAAGTAGCTAGCATTTTACATCATGAGTCCTTTGGAATTGTCTTGGATCATTGTGTTGATGAGAAGAGCTAAGCCATTCACAATTCATCAACATACAATATTGCTGTTACTGTGTACAATGTTTTCCTGGTTCTACTCACTTCACTTTGCATCTATTCATATAAGTCTTCCCAGGTAAAAGCATCCTGTTCATCATTTCTTATACCACAATAGTATTCCATCACAATCATATACCACAGCTTCTTCAGCCATTCCCCAAATGATGAGTATTCCTCAACTTCCAATTCTTTGCCACCACAAAAAGAGCTGCTATAAATATTTTTGGACATATAGGAAGAATCTAAAATTTTAGAAGGTAAAGAATATTACTGTACAAATTAAACCACAAGTAACTGACATATTGACAAATTAGTCTTCCATGGGTTTTGTCATATTTTGATGACTCCATGATTGCATAATAATCTTGGTAATCTTGATAACGTTTTAATCAATCATTTATTAAGCACCTACTATGCATTATGCTAAATGGTGGAGATACAAAAAGAAGCAAAGAATAGTACCTGCCCTCAAGGAGCTTGCAGTCTAATTGAATACCATATTTGGAATATCTTGACCTCCCAGTCCATCAATCTGAACTCCCATGAGTGACTTCCATCTCCATATTCCAAGATTCACAGGGTGATCACACTTTAGAGCTCACTATCTCACCCCCCTACTGAATTACCTCCATGATCCAGTGGATCACAACCCTCTGTCCTTTGGCCTGGACCACATCTTTACTCCTCCTAACCCTCTCCATTCTCACCTCATCTTCTGGTTCCTCAATCCCTCCCAGTCCATTGACCCTGTTCTCACCTTACTTAAACTAGATGATCTCCAAAGTCTTTTCCAGATTGAAGTCTATGAAAATAAGGCCAGACTTTCTTCTTTTCACAACCTTGAACTTAGAGAATACTTATCCTCCAATCTTGGCTCTTTGGCCACCTTGTCCTTCTGTTAATCATGTCTTACCAACCCTTGGCTCTGGGTCCCCCTTGCTATATACCGTCTCAATCCCTGTTCCCAAGTTCCCGAAAACTACTGACAAAAGTCAAGAAACAAGGCTGACTGGGACTACTCCAAATTCATGTTACCTAACATCAACTGGATCCTCATTATATGATATTTAATTATCACATACCACTCCTCCCTTTATGCCTACGAAGCCACCCCTTTCCGCGCGACTACTTCACCGAGAGAACTGTGACCATCCATCCATACCCTAACTCTACACTTCAAAACCTCTTTCTGTCTTCACCTAGTCTAGCCCAGTGCTTAGCACAGTGCCTGGTACGTAGAACATCTTTCATAAATGCTAGTTGGCTATCATTTCCAAAACTGTTTTCCTTGTGGCTTTGATCCCATCCCTTCCTGTCTCTGCTGGGAGCTTGCTCCATCATTCACTCATTCCTAGTAAATTGATGAAAAAGAATGCATTGAGCCTTCACTATGTGCCAGGAAGACAACAAAGAAAGGGGAGCTAGAAAGCGGAGAGGAAGTCCTCATTCTGGGCAAGCTAATGTGAAGGCTCACCTCTCAGAGCAGTGTCCTTGGGGCAGACCACACATTCCAGTGAGAGGGTTCTCCCTATCTATTGCCCAGGTCTGCTTCTCTAAAAGACAAATAAAAAAAAACATCCCCAGCAAGCTCTCATAGATCTCTCTTCCCTTTCACTATTAACTGCCTAAAAAATGGCCTATGTTGGCTGTCTCCTCGTCCTCACCACCTTAGTCTCTTGTAATCTGGCATCTCTGATTCCACCATTCAAATGAAACTACCCTCTTGATATGTTCATCACTTCATCTTATGGCCCCTTCTCAGTTGCTGCTTTTTTTTTCCAGCCCCCTCCTTCTGAGTACTCTATTGCCTTCTTTGATCCTGCCTTTTCCTGGGTGTCAGTGACTCTGTCCTGGGTCCAGTTTTCTCACTATCATTTGCTCCCCTCACTCCAGGCTTTTAATTATCATCTCTGTCCAGATGATTCTTGATCTATCTATCCAGCTCTCATCTCCCTCCTCAGCTCCAGTCCCACATCTCTACCTACTGGACATCTCCACCTATGAACCCCATCAGTCTCTTGTGGCAAACATGGCTAAAATTGAACTCATTATCTCCTCTCCTGAACCATTCAGCACCTCAGAAGATCTGTGGAGGACAACTATATTCTCCAAGGAATCTGAGCTCAAAGTCTTGTCATATTAAACAACAAGATTTGTTAAGGGCTTACTATGTGCCAAGCACTGTGTTAAACATTGGGGATACAAGGAAAAAGCAAAAATAATCTCCATCCTCAAGAAACATTTTATGGGGAGAGACCATCTGTACATAAACAGGAACATGCAGTATACATACTGAGTGGACCCCCAATAATCCTGGAGGAGAAGGCCAGAAAGACCAGGAAAGGTGTCCTGCAGAAGAGAGCATTTGATCTGAGTGTTGAAGGAAGCCTGGGAAAGGAAATGAAGGGGGCAGCTTTTTAGCCCTGATTTGGACTCTCTAGCCTTCACCACCGTGGTCTAGCTGCCTTCACACCCTGGAACTTCCCTCAATACCTCTGGCCTTTTCATCCAAGAACATCTTCTGCCTCAGGAGCCCCTTTCTCCCCTCAGAGAATTGCCCCTAGAAACTCCATTTTGAGAAAGGCAGTCCTTATATCCCTCCCTTCTCAATTCAATCTCCCTTTCTCCATAGGGACTCTTCCAAATCTTTTCATCCCCCCTCAAACCTCTTACCTCTCCTCCCCCTAACCTGCCAGCTGAGAACCTTGGCTCACATTTTACAGAAAAAATTGAGGCCATTCCCCAGAAGCCCCCTCTTCTCTCCTTTCACTGGAAGCCTTCTGCAAGGCCTTGGAATGCTAGTCGTCCGTCCCCCGCCCCCCCCCCCCCAGCCTCCCTTTTAATTCTTTCCTATCCATCCTGTAGATTTCTTGTTCGTGCTTGTCTCCACCATTAGACTGTGAGCTCTTTGAGGGTCAGGATTATTTCTGGCCTCTTTTTGTATCCCTAGCACTTAGCATAGTGAATGGCACACTGAACGTGCTTCATGAATGTTTATTGACTGACTGGCTGACAGGAAGGACCCCAGGACAGCCAGCCAGCCAGCCAGCCTTCACTCCTCTCTTGGCTCAGCTTCTGATGCTCCAGTCTTCAACACCTTGCCAGATGTGGGTATTCCCCCTCCCCCTTCAGCTCCCTTTTATGCTTTGTCTTCTCTCATTAAAATATAAGCTCCTTGAGGGCAATGGCTGTTTTTCTTCTGGCTTTTCTTTGCATTCCCAGCCCTTAGCACAGTGTCTGGCACATAGATAGAGCTTAATAAATATTTGTTGACTGACTGATTGAGAACATTCTTGGCTTGGGGAGAAAGCCTGAAACAGAAAGTAGGCCTGTATGGCTAGAAGGATGGAGAACCTGTGGAGTCTGGATTCTGTCAGAGTGCCACACTTGAGGACCTAGAGGGCCACATGTGGCCTTGAGGTCACAGGTTCCCCACCCCAGGCCTACTAGAGTTCGGAAAGGGGGGCAAAGTTAAGGAAGACTAAAAACAGTAAGTGAAGTCTAGGCTATGAAGAACTTTAAACATAGGTCTTTAGATGATATTGTAGAGATGATAAGGAGCCATAGGAGGTTATTATGAAGGGTGAAAACAATGTAGACAGATCTCTTTTGGAAAATCACTTTGATGCTGAATGGAGGATGGAATGGTGGGAGAACAACTGACCCCAGGGAGGCTGCTTAGTAGGGCATTGCCATAGGCCAGCTGAGAAGGGTTGAGGACCTGACTGGTGCCCAATGAGTGCTACTTGTAGAGAAAGAGTCATCTTTTACTCTTTATTCTCTCTTATCCCTCATCTCCCACTAATTGTCAAGCACCAAGGAGTCAACCTCTAGAGCTTCCCTGATATGCATCTCCTCTCTGCTCCCACGGACCCAGTCTGGTGTTGGTCTCCATTGCCCCAAGGCAAGTGTTTGGGTACTGTTCCAACAGCCTCTTAATAGGTTTTGTTGCTTCCAGTCTCCCCCATGTCCAATCGATATTCCATTCAGCTGCTCCAAGTAATCTTTCTAAAGAACTAGGCTGATGGACCACTGACCTATTCAAAAGCTTTCAGTGGTTCCCTATGGCCCCTAGAGTCTTAAAACAAATTTCCTCAGCATGGAGCTGAAGACTCTCAGCCACATCCTGGATGAAATGAACCTTCCCAGGCTTTTTTCCCATCACTCTCTGCCTTTGTGTCCCCAGCCTCTCAGCTGACAAGGAGTATGAGGTAGGCCTGTTTTTTATCTGGCTCTTTCCCCTGCCTGCATTGACCCAGGCTCTTCCCTATGGCTAGAATGCCCTGGGCCCATATCTTTCTCTGCTGAGATTTGCCTTTTCCTCCAAGGTTCTGTTCCAGGTCATGGCACAAAGTGCCACAAAGTCTGGAGTCTGAAGAGCTGGGTTTGAATCCTAACTCTGGTCCCTCATACTTTATCTGTTGAAATCATTCTTTTGCCTTAAGGTTTTGCTTCAGTACAAGGCGCAACACTGGATTAGGAGTAGAAGTAACTGGGTTTGAATCTGAGCACTGTCACTCAATGCCTGTGGAACCTTGGGCCTTAAGCTATGATCCTACTGCTTTATGTGTTTTGGGGTGAAAGTTTCATTCTTGTTTTGGGTAGGGGACTCCTTCTGGTCACTACTGAGCAATATGAAGTTTTCCAGAATGTCCCCACTAGAGGGCCCATTGGGGAAACTGGACTCCTGGATTCTAAGCTCTCTGGACAGATTTCCCCCCAACAGCTGTCTTCTTGGGTGGTCATGGAACCAAATTTAAATGTCCCAAGGTGGGAGAAGGGGGTGCCACTTGGCAGCTACACAGAAGCCTGGTCAGTCCCAACCAACTTGGTCCTGGTTTCCCATGGGCTGGCTGCCCTGAGGAGGGAGTGGTTAGCTTTGCGGTGGGTTTGCTGGATCCCAAGCCACCAGCCTGGGCTCCAAGCTCTTGTCTGGCTCAAGGGACAGCGTCTGCCTCTGCTTTGCTCATTAGTGAAACGGCGGCCTGCCTGGTTTGGCTCAGAGTTTTCATGGCACAGTGTGGATTTCTGCATCTCATGTTCTGGACAAACTGGAGGCCAAGAAATGGGACTATGGAGGGCCCTTGCTGAGATCTAGGATGGAGTACCACCTCCCCTGTCCTTTAGGCTGCCAATAGCACTCTGTTGGCCTCATCCTGAGGTCAGCCTTCGGTCAGCTCAGCAAGAAAGCCACAAACTTGGTCTGGGTTTGAATCCTGGCCTCAACACTCATCATCTGTGTGACCTGGGGAGGGGCATTGTACCCAGAGGGTGTGTGTGTGTGTGTGTGTGTGTGTCTGTCTGTCTGTCTGTCTGTCTGCCTGTCTGTCTCTGTGTCTGTGAGTATATGTGTGTTTATGAGTGTGTGTGTATATGTGAGTATGTCTGTGAGTATATATATATGTGTGTGTCTGTGAGCAAGTGTGTGTGTGTGTTTGTGTATGTGAGCAAGCATGTGTGTGTGTCTGTGAGTGTGTGTGTGTGTTTGTGAGTGTATGTATGTCTGAGGGAGTATGTGTAAGTATGTATGAGTATATGTATGTTTGTATGTCTGTGATTGTGTGTGTGTGTGATTGTGTGTGCATGTGTGTGTGTCCAGCTGGATTTGGATTCAATGTGATCTACATTGCAATCCTATGTCAAGTAGAATCGGGATTAAAGATTTCATGCCTAGAAGGGCTTGAAAGGGTTAAGTGAATTCTGCTCAGGATCACTCAGGCAGGAAGTCACAGAGCCAGGTTTCAATCCCAGATCCTAAAACTCCAAAGCCAATGCTCACCAAATGACCCTGGGAAAGTCACTTAATTCTAGTGAGTCTCAGTGTTCCTTATCTGTCAAACTGGGATTAATAATATTTAGAGCAAGAGTTCTTAACCTTTTTTGGGACATGGACTGACTTGGAAGTCAGTCTGGTGAAGCCCACCTATGGGCCCTTCTCAGAATAAGGCATCAAAATGCATAAAAAAAACACATGGAATTGCAAAGGAAGACAATTATATTGAAATCATTATCAGAATTTTTTTTAAAACACAAGTTCAGGCACTCCAGATTGAGAAGTCTTGGTATAGAATTTATCCCTCCTGGGAGACTGAGAATCGATGGAACTCTATCCAAAGCACTTTTTAAATCCCAAAGCCAGACCCATGTTAATTCTCATTGCTTTTATTTATTTTTATTACTTCATTGTCCTCTTTTTCAGGGGCATTCAGTTAGAAGTGGTCCTGGAATCAGTCATTATATTTCTATTATTCTTTGAGGGGACTGGACCAATGATTTCATTGGTGTGGGGAACTAATCAGTCAATTGACAAGCATTAATAAGTACCCAGTAGGTGCCTCAAAAGGCTTATCAGATGATTTGCTCATGGTTTCATAGCCAGTCATATATCTAAAAAGCCAGGTCTTTCTACTCCAAGGTCAGACACTTGGTATTCATTATGACACATTGTGGCCTGACAGCCAAGACAACCAAGAGAGTTGTCAATGAAAACCAATTTTTCATTGACAAGAAAATGAACATTTCATTTTGCAATGTCATGAAAACCCAGAGGGGAGACGAGGTTGATCATGAGTGTCAAATGCTAGAGAGTGGAAAGAGATCAAAGAAGGATGAGGAACCAGCAAAGGGCTGGACAGAATCTGAGAGTTGATAAGGATTCCCTTGGACATTTAGACTAATCTGGGGTGAGGAACCTACAGCCTCAAAGTCACATGTGGCCCTCCAAGTTGTAAGGGTCACACTTGAGGACCTAGAGGGCCACTCTTGCCATCCTTTTCCCAGCTTTCCCCTTCCCAGCCCCAGAGATTGGTTTTTGTTGGTTTTTTTTGTTTTTTGGTTTTTTTTTTTTTACTACAAGTAGGTAAGGATGGAGATGAGATAACATACACCTATCCCTGACTGTACCCTCAGTTTCTTCATTTATAAAATCATAGGGTAAATGGCACCCAAAGATCCCTTCCAATTCTATGAATACCAAAGAAAGCTTTAGTTTGATGATTCCAGCCACAGCACATCATAGGGGAGAGAGTTGAAATCCATCCTCCACATATCCCCACTGTGTGATATGGTATTAGTCAGTTTCTCACTTGGCACCCTGAGTGGGGCAACTTTGTGAGGCTAGAAATTCCTGTCTTGTAAGTATCCCTGGAGGGAGTTACTACACCAGGAAAATTCCACCAAGGAAGTGATAGACCCAAACAGCACATTGAGAAGGCAGTCTGGTATAATGCAGTGAGCCTTGGAGAGGAAGTCCAAAGATTTCCACTCACCATGGGAGCTTGGGTAAATCACTCACTTGCCCTGTCTGGGAGCAAGTTTCCTTCTCTATAAAATGAGGTGAACCAAATGATTTATTTCTGAGGATGTTTCCAGCTTAGAACACCCATTCCCTACCTCTGATTCTGGGTCTTCTATTTTAATATTCCTCAGATAGTTCTAGAATTCCTGTCCCTTTGCCTCCAAAGCTTCTCCTTTGGTTGCCCACATTTTATCAGAGAACTTCAGATCTAGAAAGACTCCAGAGATCATGTAATCTCACCCTTAATTGAAGACAATTCCTTATAGGCAGGTTTCATTGTCTACCTCAAGCTTTCATCAAAATATAGAGACCAAATATCCCATCCTCACCATCACTGTGGTCCCATGGCCAGGAAGGACTTAAGTACAACAGGGTTCTGGCCATCTTATTTTCTCATTTATCTCCAATCTCTCCTATCAGCTGCTTCTCTACCCCCTACAAATATGCCCAAATTTCTTCCATCCCAAAGAACAAAACAAAACAAACCCTTACTTGATCATTCCATTCCCCACTAACTACCCTTGCCTATCTCTCCTGCCATTTGGGCCTAGAAGGCCACTTACAATCGATATCTTAAATTCCTTTTTTCTTACTCTCTTCTTGACTCTCTACAGTCTGGCTTCCAACCACATCATTAGCCTGAAACTCCTCTCTCCAAAGTGGCCAAATGATCTCTTAATTCCTAAATCTAATGGCATTTTCTTAATCCTCCTCCCTCCTCTTCTTGGCCTCTTTGGAGCTTTTGACACTTGATCACCCCACTCCTCCTTGGTACTCTTTTCGCTCTAGGTTTCCATGGATTCTCCTCCCACCTGTCTAAACTTTCCTTCTCTGGCTCAGCCTCCTTTGCTAGGTCTTCTTCTAGATCCTGCCATCTAATGGAGGGTGTCCCCCCAGGCTGGGTCCTGGGCCCTCTTCTCTTCCTTCTCCATACTATTTGCTTGATGATTTCATCAGTTCCTTTGGATTCAATGATCATTTCTATGCTGATGATTCTCAGATCTATGTATCCAGCCCTAACTTCTCTTCTGACCTCAAACTTCACATGTCTAACTGCCTATTTAACATCTTGGACTGGAAAGCCCATGGGCATTTTAAACTCAGCATGTCCAAAACTGAACTCACTCTCTTTTCCCCAAACCCTTCCTTCTTCAAAAAAATTTTTTTGGTGCCCTGGAGAATACCACCATCCTCCCACTCACCCAGGCTCCCAACCCAGGTGTCATCCTTCACTTTTCACCCTTCTCATTCCCTGTGTCCAATCTGTTGCCTCATTCTGTCCATTTTGCCTCCATAACATTTCTTAGGTGTGCCCCCTTCTCTCCTCTGACACTGCCATCACTCTAGTGCTGGGCTTGGTCACCTCATGCCCAGGCTATTGCAATAAGTGCTGGTGGGCTTGCCTGCCTCAAGCCTCTCTCCCCACTCTAATCTTCTGTCAAACTGATCTTCCTAAAGCATAGTTCTGACCCTGACATCCCCATTACATAAACTCCAGTAAATCCCTATCACCTCTAGGATGAAATATAAAATCCTCAGTTTGGCCTTCAAAGATCCTCACAATCTATACCTCCCTCCACCTTTCCAGTCTTTCTATACCTTACACCCCACCACAAAGTCTTCAACCCAGGGACACTGACCTACTTGCTGCCCCCTGACAAGATCCTCCACCACCTGACTCAGAATTTTTCATTGGCTATCATCCCTCATGCTTTGAATACTCTTCCTCCTCATCTTCACCTCCTGGCTTCCTTTGAGTTTCACCTAAAATTCCACCTTCAGTGGGAAGCCTTTCTCAACCTCCCTTAACTCTGGGGCCTTCCTTCTGGTGATTAACTCTGTTGGGCTGGCCACATTGTTTGAATGCCAAGCATACACTTGACTAAAAGACTATTTTATGGAGAATTCATACAGGGCAAATGCTCACATGGTGGTCAGAAGTGATACAAGGACACTCTCAAGGTTTTTCTTAAGAATTTTGGAACGATTGTGTGACATGGGAGACAGTGACACAGGGCCACTCAGCATATGTGTTCTCATCAGAGGAGGTGCTGTGCTCTAAGAGCAAAGCAAAATTGAAGTAGTTTAAAAGAAAAGAGATACTCAAATTAGAGAACCCACCCCAAGTGTTTACATGGACTATTTGTGTGCAGCCTATGGTAGAGCATTCTGAGCTTGTATTCGTCTGATCAGCCATAGGCCAATGTATCAGCCATAGTTGGATACATTGTAACTTGACATAGTGATTCCATTTTGGTCCTCTTAGAGAATGAAGGACAACAATCAACCCATCAAATTTATCATGTATATGGAATGTTTGTATAAAGCTGTTTGCATTTTGTCTCCCCCGTTAGACTGAATTCCTTGGGAGCAGGAACTATCTTTTGTCCTTTTTGTATCTCCAGTGCCTGGAACACAGTAGTTGTTTATTGACTGACTAACTGTGGACTGGCTTTGGGTCACTTGATTAACTTTGAATGTTTCAAATTCCCCCAGGCTTAGGCATGTGGACACTTGTACATATCTACATACACTGAGACAACAGCACTTGGAGAGCTTTCTGTGAGGAGTAGGGCCTGTACTAAGGGCTTATAACTACTATCAGAATGGGACCTGGGTTTGTATGGAACCATCATTCCCAAGATGCTTGGCTTGGTGAATTATAGTCAGGTTTTCTGGCCAACTACATTAGGGCTGATCAGACTGGGTCCAGAAGAAAAGGATCTAAAAAAGGTGGGGTTTTCTCAGCAGTTCATCTCTAAGTTTAGTACACCAGAAACCTACCAAAGCTGGCTGTCCCAGGTTTGTGCAAACCCCTCCCTTCTAGGGCGAAGGGTGTTCATAATCTGGTCTTTTTATGTGATATCGCCACTCCAGAGTAAAAGTCAATCTTTCCTCAATTCACTTTTGGAGGAAACATTCCAAGAATTTGAAATATCATTAACATCCTGAGTCCTTATCTTTCTATCTAAGTGAAGTATGTAAATACCTTTATTTTGGGTTGAGTGGGACTGGGCTTTCCTTTCAAAAAAAAGTTCCAACAACTAAACTGAGGTGAGGTCTTAACATTCCCCCAAAGGATAGGACTTCGATTTTAGGAAACAGAATGGAAGAACAAATAACCATAGGTTGGGAGGAGGAAGGAAACATGAATCCAAAGCCCTCATTTTACAAGTGAGGAAACTTGAGGCTCACAGAGGGGTTAAGTGACTTGCTCAGAGCCCCTGGTATCTGAGACAGGCTTTGAACCTAGCTCTCACCTTGATGCCCTATCTACTACCACACATGACTTCATTCCAACATCATCCAAATGTATTCAAGCTGAGGAGAGGAACGTGGCATAGCTTCCATGCCTTATCGTGTCTTGGTTGTACTTTCTCCCTTTCCCCTTCCCCCCACTCCCCATTGTCAAGCATCAAGCAGGGGATATAGAGGAGGAGGATGCAGCCCCCAGATTTGAGCCTTGAAAGAAACTTGAAGGTTTACATACAGACCTCATCACCTCACCCATGGACTACCAGAGCTTGCTGGTTAGTTTCCTGGCCTCAAGACCCTCCCTATCACAGTACTCCATCCATCTGCCAAATTTATCTTCCTAAAGCCAGGGGCTGACTATGCCATCCAACTATTCACTAAACTCTGATGGCTCCCTAACACTTCCAGGATCAAATGTCAAATCTTCAGTTTTTCATTCAAACCCCTTTATAACGGGGCCCCCTCCTTCCTTTGCAGTCTCCTTACCCCCTAACTCCAGCCACCCCATAGTCTCTAAGTATGCTATGACCTCAGCCTCCTTGGTGTTTCTTCACTTAAGACGCTCCATCTCCCAGAACTGAGAATTCCCACTGGCTATTCCCAGGCTTAGAAGTTTCTCCTACATCATCTCCACCACCTGGCTTCCTTCAGTATCCAGTTAAAATTCCACTTTGCCCACCCCCTGCAATAGTAGTTCTTTCCCTCTAAGATTATCTCCACTTTCCCCTGTCTAGAACTTGTTTGTACATTTACTTTTTGCTCCCTCACTGCTTAGGTGGTGGGCTTCTGGAGACCAGAGACTTCTTTTTTTGTTTTTGTTTTTGTCTTTGACTTTCCAGAACTGCGCATTTAATAAACGCTTGATAATCAACCCAGAAAAAGGCATTTAAGTAGCTACTATAAGCTCTGCAGTGTTCAAATTCTCCTTCAAAGGATTGTTGTTTTTTAGTCATTTTGGTTGTAAAAATTTCCTTTACTCAACCAGAAATTATTGTGTTTGCTACCCATGCTGGGGACACAAAGAAAAAGAAAGGTCTTTGACCTTTGGGAACTTATATTCTCTTGGGAAGAAAAAAAACATGTATAAAGATGTCAATACAAATGGATTTGATTTTGATTTTGGGAGGATGCTATCCATGGGAGATCAAGGAGAGATGCCAATGAGATTAATCAGAAGAAAACCAATGTGGATGGAGAATTGAAGGATCTGTGTTTGAATTCAGGCAGTTGAATTACCACTTGCAGTGAATCTGGAGAAGCCATTTTCCCTCTCTTGTTTTCTCCTCTGTAAAATGGGAAAGGATAGGAGTTAGGTGGGGACCTTGGAAGCTTCTTCTAGCTCCAGATTTATGATCCCAAGAGTCTGAGACCTTTCCTGCCCATTTTTGGGTCTCAGGTTTCTCCTCTGAAAAATGAGGAGGCTCTCCTAGATGATCTCTAAGCACCCTTCCTACTCTCATGAGGTCTGTGAACCTGGGAATGGATTAAAGAGTTTGAAGGGCAACAGCATTCTCCCAACGTCAGGCTGTTGGAATACCATTGCCTTCCTAATACCTGACCCTTCTATAGTCCTTTAAGGTTGGCAAACTGCTTTCTAGCCTACTGAGCTCATACAAGCCTCCCAACTCTCCCGTGAGAGGCAGCCTAGTATGGTAGAGGCTGCTGGTCAGTCAGGAAGATGGAGGTTCAGATCCTACATCCTGATGGCCTTCTAGCTTCTCTGCCTCCCTTTAACACTCAGATCAAATGGTGCTACCTTTCCTAGGCAGTGCCCCAGTACCAGTGCCTTATCCTCTAAGGATATTGTGTAAGATGTATGCATCCCTCTACAGCTGGCATATGAGTTGTATGCATGCCTAACAGTTATTTGTGCTGTACTCCATTAGACTGAGCCCTCCTTGAGGGCAGGGTCCTGTTTTGCTTTTTCTTTGTAAGGTCAGTGCTTTGCACAGGACCTGGCACATAGTAGGCATCTTGTATCTACTTGTTGGCTGTTTCATTCTGAGATCCTGAGAAAATCCTTTAACCTCTCTTGAGCCCAAGCATCCTTCTTATTTACAGACCAGATGCGAATCTGCCTCAGGATGCCAAACTCTCTAGTGCCTTCCCATTAGGAGTTCCCAATACAACTGAAATCACAGATCTAAAACCCTCTGACCAAAAACACCCCCCCCCAAGATAGATCCTATGCATGTTATCATTCCCATTTCATAAATGAGAAAATGAATCTGTGATTGAGGCAGGATTAGAATCCATATCTTCCTGATTCCCAGGCTAGTCTCCATAGCACACTGTCCCACACTGCCAGGGTGGAAACAACATTCATCTGAACCTTGAAGGTTGGAGGTTCAGCTGAGACACTTTATCCTGGGCATGACTCATAGATGGTGAGCCTGGAGCAAACATCTACTTAGCAGGTTTTCGACTTTCTTTAGGTCCTCTTGGCTATGCAGTTCAGCAGTCTCTGGACCATGGTTGTTGACTATCTGCCCTCACTACCACCACAGTCCCTGACTCTACTTAATGTTTGTGGCTACAGGCCCAATTACTGGTATTGGGCCTGTATAGATGGCATTGGGCATTTTATCAGTCACTCTATATTAAAATTGGTTTTCTGGGGATCAGGGGTACCTGAGTCTTTCACATCTGACAAACTTAGTAAGTCCCATTTCCCTTCCCTCTTCCAGGAGACCCTCACATAAAATCTGCTAGGCCATTTGTCTGGGATATTATCATCTGGAGTCCCCTTCCAACTTTGGAGAGCTAACTTCAATCCTATAAATATATATTAAGCTCCTACTGTGTTCAAGGGACTGTGTTTGTCTCTGGGGACATAAATACAAGATTTGTTCTTTGATTTCCCACTAGGATTCTGTGAAGCTTTTTATTCAAGTGGAGAGGCTCTGTCTCTACATCCCCTAATCCTAACTCTTCATTATGTCTTCAGAGACTAAGCACAGCAACTAGTTGGGAGCTCAGTAGGCCATTTCACAAAGGGGGAAACTGAGGCAAGAAGCTTTCCCAGTGCACAGAATCAGAAAGAAATGCTCCTGGTGAGGAATACTCTCCCTGCCCCCCCCCCTTGTGAAAAGCTGACAGAGGTGCCAGAGGTAGTGAGAAACGAAGACGTGCTTGGGCCAAGGTCATATGCCAGTACATGTCTGAGGCTGGTGTTGAACCTAGGCCAGCTGGCTATCTGTGCCAGTGACAATGCCAGCAACAATGGCCACTATTTAGCAGGCTTAAAGTCAATCAGGTGCTTGGCCTTCAATTACTTAGTGCTGGTGTTATTAGGCCCAGTTTCCAGGTGAAGGGTGCTATTAGGCCACTCTCCAGATGAAGAGATGGAGCCAAGGAAAGGTGAGTGGCTTGGCGAAGGTCACACACACAGAGCTAGTAGGCATCCTCTGAGTCCTGGTCCCAGAGCTCCCCCCGACACATACATATAGCAGTGCCCTGGAAGCTAGCTTTGGCTGCTGAATGGAACTGAGGAGATTCATTCTGATCTGAGGTGTTCTCCCCACAAAAACAGTATATACCCAGGGGATACGCTCATTTTCCAGCTTCTGTGGCTAAGGATATGTGGGCTGGAGCAGAGGTTCTCTGGAGAGGGGAGGTTAGGATTTTTCTCAGGACAGGGACTGCAGGGCTCTTTTGCTTCAGTCGTGGGTAGAGTAGGTCTCTCTTGGTTCAGGGGATTGTGAAGGTCTCTCTCTTTCAGAGTTCAGGAGCTGGGAAGGTGTCTCTCTCTCAGCAGGGTCTAGACATAGGCTCTCCTTAAGGACCAACCCTATCAGTCAAGAGACTCTCAGCTCAGAGGCTGCCACAACTGTGTCTTTGCCTGGACTTGTTAATTCAGTCCTTCCTTATGTCTAAAATCTTTGCCTAACCAAGGCAAGGGAGAGTGGCGGAGAACGGCAGCTAGCAGCAGCAGGAAGGAAGACCAGCCTTTGCAGTGACAGGTCTAGAAGGCAAGCTATTGGACAGAATTGAACTAGTCTACCCTAGAACCTGGCCTTGAACCCAAGCTGCTCAGCAGGTGAAGGCAAGAGCCAGCCTAATATCTCTGGAGCCAGCTGGGTCCCCAGAACCTGGCCCAGTGCTTTTCCTGGTCTTCCTTTCTTATGATTGTCTGATGATAAGAACTACCATTCATTTTACATGGCGCGTAATTGTTGACATATTCATTTCTCCAACAAATTTATTTCCCTAATATGTGGCATACTGCAGGAGTTGGGATATAAGAACAGTTCCTGGCCTCTTGGATCTCAGTCAGCTCTTGCAGGAGGAAAAGATACATAATCAATTCCTGAGCATTGATCAGTTACCTACCACCAACTAAGCAATGAACTTGGTACTAGGGATCCCCAGAGATACAGTACCAAAACAATCCCTGCCCTCAAGGAGGTTACTTTGTATTAGGGAAGAATAACATATGTATAGATAAGTACCCACCAAATATATACAAAGTACCTTGTTTTGGGGGATGGACCGAATCCTTGTTACCTTTATATCTTCCTTCCCCTGTGCTTCGCTGGCAGAGGGCCCAGGCTCAGAAGAAGCTCTTATATTTGTTGCATACACGGCTTTTCAAAGCATAGAGGCAAGCAATGCTCAGGGGATGAACCATTTGTTTGAAATGACCGATCTCTGAGAATTAGGAGTGGTGAAGTGGATAGTGCTTTGGGATTGGTAGAGCAGAGTTCGAGTCCACCGTCAGAGGCTCACTAGCTGTGTTCTGGCCCTATGAGAATCTCTTTTTATCTTACAGCATGTTTTCCCGTCAAAAAAAAAAAAAAACAAACCCAACAAAAAGCCGATCTTAGTATTGCTGCACTCCCGTGCTTAAAGCAGAACACCCTGGAGGTGTCATTCCTGTGTTACAGATGAGAAAACCTCATGGTCAGAAGGCTATTAAGCGTCAAGGTTGGTTAGGATTCATACCTATGATTTCTAGACTTGACTCCAAATCTACTCTACGGTCCCCTGCCCCAGCTGTTGTCAGAGGAGACCCTGACTATAGACTTTTGAGTCCGGTCTTCCAAGACCAGGCAGCCCAGATCAGCCGGAGGAGGCTCATCAACCAGGTTTGCCCCCCACTGATTATTTTTTTCAGTCATAGCAGTCAAAGACCAGTTCACTAAAGTGTATGGGTCACTAAGCTCGATGGAGGTCCCGATCTCAATTTCCATGTCCACCTCCCTAATTGAAGACAAGGAGAGTTGTTCCTTCAAGGAAACAGGGAGGCCTTTTTGGACTTCTCTAGAGGGGAAACTGAGAAACAGAACAGCCTAACCGTTTGTCAGGGTGGGAGAACTGGTCCAAATGGCTCCAGACTAGGGTGCGGAATGCCCCTTACCCTTGCCTGGGAACTCTCTGCTTTGGGGCTTGACAGTGAGCAAGGCCAAGAGAGTGGGCTGGGGCCCGCAAGAATGAGGGCTGAGAAAGGACCTGTCCTTTCTTGGGGATGCACCTGCCAACAAACAGGCAGGACAGGGCAGCACCCGGCTGACCTCCCTCTTGGAGTGGCCGGCTGGCTGCCAGGCCAAAAGGTCACGGGCAGCTGTGTCCGAAAGAGAGATGAGGGCCAGGGTGGGAGAGGGAAGGTAGGGTGGGGGTCCTCCTTCACCTTAAGGGCCAAGGGGGTGTTGGGGTGAAAGGAAAGCAAGGCAGGTGCACTGCTTGGCCCAGCCCCCGTTTCCTCTCTTCCCCTTCCCCCCTTCTTCTTGCTCTTCCATCCCCCCTCCTCCAAGGAAGGGACCTCCCAACTACAGCTGGCAAAGGGGAGGAGAAAAGGGGGGCGAGGGGGAGGGGGGGCGCGCTGGCCACTGGGGCCCGGGAGGAGTCGCACGTGTGCGCCGTCCCGGGCGGGGGAGTCCCCGGGAGAGCACGTGCCGCGGCGCGCGGGGGGCGGGGAGTCCCGAAGAAGCTCGCGCCGCCGCCGCCGCCTCTGCCCCGCCGCTGCTCCTGCTTCCTCCTCCTCCTCCTCCTCCTCCTCCTCCTCCGCCACCTCCACCTTCACCACCACCAACCACCACCACCTCCGCGGTCCCCACCTCCTCCCGCTCCCGCTCCCGCTCCCGCTTCGGCTCCAGCTCACGGCCCTCGCTGGGGGGAGGCTCTAACCCGCGGCGCCGGGGACTCCGGGAGGCGCCAGTAGCGGCGGCAGTGGCTCTGCGGAAACTTTGCCCCGCGGCCGGCCGGCCGGCGCTCTGCCGCCCGCCCTGAGCCCAGCACCCAGCCTCGCCGCCGCCGCCGCCGCCTCCTCCTCCTCCTCCTCCACCACCCCCCTTTGTGTGCCCCGCCCCGGAGGCGGTGGCGGCGGGCAGGTCGGTGCAGTCGGTCCTCTTCCGGCTCCGGGCTGGGGGAGGGGGAGGCTCCGAGGCCCTGGAGGGGGGAAGGAAGGAGGGGGGCTGGGCCGAGCCGGGCCGGGGGCCGGGAGCTGGGGGAGCAGGCAGGCAAGCAGGCAAACCGGCTGCCGCGGGGGAGGGGGCCGGGGAATTGGCCCCAGTCGAGACTGGGCTCGGGGCACGACCCTGCCCCGGTGCCAGCGGGGTGAGCAGGCGGGCCGGACGAGCAGGGGCGGGGGAGGCGGCGGCTGCGGCGTCCTAGCCTAACCTAGCCCGGCTCGGGCAGCCGGGCCAGGCTTGGGGGGGTTGGAGGGGAGGTGGCGGCGGCCGCTACATTGTTGCACGGGGGCGCTGCGGGAGAGATACAGTGTAGCGGAGCCAGGGCGGGGAGGGGAGGGGAGGAAGAGAAGCAGGAGGGGTGGGGAGCGCCGGGCGGGGGGCGGGGGAAGCCGCCGGGAGCCCGAGCCGCCGCCGAGTTCCCAGAACAAAGGAGCCCGAGCGGCGGCTGTGGCAGCTGCAGCGCGCGGCGGCTGGCCCTTCCAGCCCTCTGCGCCCCGTGCACCGGGCCGCCGTCCCCGCACCCTTGTTCCCTGTGCTGCTTCTCGGGGCCAGGCAGAAGGCTCCAGGACTGGGGGGGGGCGGGTTGCACTCAGGCACTGGAGCCGGGGCCTTGGAAGGGGGGATCCCTACCCCCACAGTCGCCCGGGGGCGAGGGGCAGAAACCCCCTAGCCCTTCAGTGCCTTCCAGCTCTAGGAAAACTTTTAATTTTAACTACTGAGACCCCGTGGGGAAGGCCGGTAGACCTGGGCATCCCCACCCCCACCCCAAGGAGAATTTCGGGGTGGGGGGGAGAGCTGTTGAAGGCTCCTAGGGGCCCAACTTCCTCAGAAGTCTTCCACAAGGGGAGGAGCCTTCCCCACCTCCCCCCTCCACTTTTGAACTGAACCTTTGGTAAATATTGGTCCCTCCTCCTTCCTCCCTGCCCCCCCCCCCACCCGAGAGTACGAGTCTAGTCTAGGTTTGGTCATGTGCCCTTCCCCCGAATTAGGAAAAGGATTTGGTAAAGTCCCTAATCTCAAGGTGATGAGCCTCTCCCCCCACCACTTCTCTCTCTGTTCCTCTCCCAGGCTGTACCACCTTCGTTCTACTTCATCCTGGTTCCTGGAAGAGAAACCCCACCCCCATTGAGAAGCCCTCCCCTCCCTTTCCCACCTACCAGCCCCCTCTCCCCATCCAGCCTCCTCACCTGGTACCCTGGTACCCCTCAGGGAGGGTGAAGGACAGCACCTAGGGTCAGAATGATACCACCCCGGGAGGCTGCTGCTGGTATCCTTCCCCAGATCCCAGGCCCTGGCAAGTGGGAAAGTGGCCCCCAGCTGTGCCAGACCCTAGTGGGCCACAGAAGGTGAAGAGAAGCAGAGCTTGTAAGGAAGCCTGGTGGACAGCAGGCAGCTCGGGCAGCTTAACTCTCCTGACTTCAGGTGTGGGGGGCCCTTACCTGAAGTGTTGGCAGCAGGTCCTATGCCCCCTACCCTGACGGTGCTATGAGCCAGTTTCAGATGCCAGTGCGCGTCCAGCCGGAACCACCGGGACTTCCCAACTTCCCTCAGGGCAAGGTGATGCCAGGGAGCTTCAGAGGGCCTGGGCTCCCCACTGGGGTGGCAGGGAGCACAGAGCAGCAGCCTGGGGGGTGTGGAGATGGCCGGAAAAAGCGAAAAAGATGCGGGATGTGTGAGCCTTGTCGGAGACTGGAAAACTGCGGGGCATGTACCAGTTGCACCAATCGGAGGACCCACCAGATTTGCAAACTTCGAAAGTGTGAGCTGCTGAAGAAGAAAGCCAGCCTACTTAAGGAGGTAAGCTGCCTGGCAGTCTGAGAGGGAAGAGCCCCACTGGCATTGCGCTGGGGGGCATCGCCTTCCTTGGGATGAGCAGGTGCATTGAAAAGTCCCATCTGGCATGGCGGGAGTGTGGCACTGGAAAGGTCCTGCCTGGCATGGGACTCAGGGGGAAGGAAGGCTCCAAAAGGGATCCCTGGTACAGGCTGACTGGGCCAACTTTGGGTGGCCCTTTGGAGCGTGTCGGAAAAGTCATCTGGGGGGTTTCCAGCAGCCATGGCAGGGTTAACAATCTGGCAAAAAAGCCTGACACTCCCTGCCCAGCCACTTAATCTTGGACAGCTGTTAGCCATTAGCCTCTTCTTTGATGTTTGCCCTTAACTTAGTTGGGGGGAGAAAGCAATCAGCTTTCTTGGTTTCTCCCTTCTTGGTGAGAAAACCTGAGGTGGCCTGCTGCTGGTGACTTCAGGTGCTGGTGCCACTGGGAGGGGATGGGATGCCCAGTGACAATGCTGTTTTCATTTAATATTAGGGGTTGGGGGGGTCAAGACCTTCAATTGAACTTGAGTGGACATCTAATGCCAATTTCAGGGGAGGGAAAGCTGTAAAACCAGGGCACCTCATTTTCTGGGGTCTCCCACAAGGGGTGGGGCTTTTAATTGGGAACTGGGGAATATCAGTCACCCCCACCTTCCACCAAGGGTGTCAGTCTACTCTGGCTGTGTCAGTGATAGGCTTTTTGTCTTTATCCCATCCCTCTCTCCATCTCAGAAGTCCTAGACATGGGGCCTTAGCACATAGTAGGTACAGCACGAAAAAAGTGCTGAATTTGGAGGGCCTGGCTTGTTACCTGTGGGGGACTTGGCTAGAACGTTTAACTTGCCTGTAATTCATCTGCAAAATGGGGTTAGTCCCTCTCACTCCACCTCCATGGTCCTCCAAGCAGATGGGCTTTGAAGTCCTTTTGAGCCCTAAAACTACACTTGGGTTGGGGGGGGGGGTTGTGGGGGAGAGGATGGTTAAGGATAGGGAATAGAGAGGAGAATGAGAAGGACTTCAAACAATGGCAGGCCTTCCATCATCCTGCCCTGTCTCTTGTACCCAGTTCCCATCTGGAATGTACTTACTGTGACCGGCAGGAATCCTGACAGCGAAGGCTTGGCGGGAGCTACAGACAGAGTTGGTAGACCTTGAGAGGGAAGTACTAGAGCGGACAGCAGTAGAAGGGACTGTCCAATGAAGCCCTGGCCTGGGGATTCCATGGCTGGACTTCGAGAGCAGCTTAGCCATCTTAGGGGGGACTCCTGCCACTTGGGAGCTAAAATATACAGGGCTCTGCTAGGAGAAGAGCCCAGGAGGCACCTTCCTGCCAGAGAAATTGGACTAGGGGTGGTACTAGGGCAGCCCTGGCCCTCTTGCTAATCACTCCCTTCCTTTGGCAAGAGAAATCTAGAAAGAGGTATTTCCTGCTGGGATGGGCAATGCCCTTGGCATCTGAATTTTTTACTTGTCTGTTTAACTACATGGTGAGATTGTACCCCAGGCTTCCAATCTAGGTTTAAAGCAGATGCCCAGATCAATCTTAGCTCTCTCAAAACCTGGGGCTACCATTCAGTGCTGCCATCTAGAGCAGGTTTGCTTAAACTCAACTAGCATTTGTGAAAGCACCTACTATGTGCCAGCCCTTGGATCTGGAACATTCATAATAGATTAAGAGCTGGAGGAAACCCGAGGCCCTGCCTCAATTTACAGATGAGGACACTGAAGCCCAGGGAGGTCAAGTGACTTGTTCTGAGTCTCACAGCTGGCAGCAGTTCTAGAACTCGAAGGAACTTTAAGTCCTTAAATCCCCTCATTTTACATTTTAATAAACTGAGGCCCAAGGAGGTTGATTGACTTGTCCATGGAAGATCACATCCACCTAGTAAATTTCAGAACTGGGAATGAAACCCGGGTCTATTTTCTTTAAAATTATTTTTATTTCATTAAACATTTCCCAATTACATGTAAAAAAATCTCTTTGACAATCATTTTTAAAAATTTTGAGTTCTGAATTCTCTCCCTCCCTCTCAACCCTCCCCCCTTCCTTGAGAAGGCAAGCAATTTTATATCAATTATACATGTAAAGTCATGCAAAACATATTTCCATATTAGCCATGTTGCAAAAGAAAACACAATATTAAAAAATAAAGTGAGTTTAAAATAAGGTATGCTTCAATCTTCATTCAGAGTTAGCATTTTTCATCATGGGCCCTTTGGAATTGTCTTGGGTCATTGTCTTGATCAGAGTAGCTAAATCTTTCACAGTTGATCATTATACAATGTTGCCATACTGTGTACAATGTTCTCCTGGTTCTGCTCACTTCACTTTGTATCAGATCATCTAAGTCTTTCCAAATGTTTCTGAACCTCCTACTGTTCATTTCTTCTAGCACAATTGTACAATGCATTACAATGTGTTCAGCCATTCCGCAGTTGGGGACAACTCTTTTTGCGATTTCCTGTCACCACAAAAAGCTGCTATAGATATTTTTGTAGAAATAGATCCTTTTCCCTTTTCTTTTTGCTCTTTGGGATACAGACCGATCAGTAGTGTTGCTGGGACAAAGGGTAGGCACAGTTTTATAGCCGTTTGGGCATAGTTCCAAATTGTTCTCCAGAATGATTGGACTAGGGAAGCTGAGTCTTCTGATTAGAGCCTGTGTCCCTTCCTCTGGACCATGATCCTTCTCGGTCACTTTTCTTTGTTTGATCAATCCCCAAGGAGAGGACCATCCTTTCTTCA
The DNA here is from genome assembly GCF_011100635.1 of Trichosurus vulpecula. Classification (NCBI taxonomy): domain Eukaryota; kingdom Metazoa; phylum Chordata; class Mammalia; order Diprotodontia; family Phalangeridae; genus Trichosurus; species Trichosurus vulpecula. The sequence goes on along the minus strand of NC_050575.1, from coordinate 421,262,012 downwards.
CTCCTAGAAGCCTTGGGTAAATGACAGCCCTAGATCTGTCCTTTGAATCTCTGGAATTTGCTTCACCAGATTTAATTCCTCCTCCTTACCCTCTGCCCAGCCTAGCCCTCTCTACCACTATTGATTTCACTGCCATTTTTTAAGTAGATGCCTATTTCTGGGCTTTGGAGCAATACAAAGACAAAGACAATGAAATCAAGGGCCCAGACCTTGGGAAGGCTTTGCCCTAACCCGAGGCATATGATCCATATAGAAACAGGCCTCAAATTATATGTGTGGTGCAATAGTAAAGAATCAGGTTGGAAGGGACCTTCCTCAGAGGCTGCCAGTCCAACTGAATCTGAAAAAAGGTCTCTCCAGCCAACTTAACTGGGAAATGAGCATTCTTTCTTTGGTGGAAGGACTCCACTGAGGGGTATTCTCCCTCCCCCAGAGTAGCCCAACCCACTTTGGGGATTAGGGTTAGTAGACAGGGCCCGATTTCACTTTTGTCTTTGTATCCCCTATACCCACCACGGTGCCTGGAATACAACAGGTGTTGACTAAAGGCTTATTGCTCAACTTCCAAAAATGTCTTGCTCCAAAGTCAATGCTGTATGTATTGTAGAGGTATTCTGATTTGGGAAGAGCGCATTGGGACAGTTAGCCACTTCCCTTCACCCATCTGTGATAACATACATTCCTTTAAGAAAAACTGAAAGCCAGACTTAAGAGACCGAGAGCAAAGGACCCAGCCCTTGCCTGCATTCAAAGATCTTCTAGTCCCCTGCTTGTGGATCAGCACTATAGTCATCTTGGGTTTTCTCTCCTAGACTGACCCCTTACCCTCCAAATCCTTTAGAGATACTTCCATCCCCAGTCTGCTAACTGCCCTAATTGCCCTCCTAGCTGCTCTCCAGCTTTTCCCCACCTTTTCTATGCCCCTCCTAAAATGAGGCTCACAGAAATGACCACTGTTTTAAGGACTGATCAGACCAGAGCAGGGGACAGAGAGAATGTGGCTTCTTCCTTCCTAGAAAGCTGTACCTTTCTTTATGGCCACCTAAAATGTTTGTAGTCTTTTTGGCTTTGATATCACACGGTCCTGAGACACTTGGGTCTAAGATTCTTGTCAGACAAGCCTCTGTCTACACACTTCTTCTGGTTGGTATTGATTGAATCTTTGAACCCAAGTGTCCAAATTTACATTTATCCCTCTTGCATTTTATTTTATTACATTCAACCAGTCATGAGGTGTGTGTATTGGCTGTCTCCCCACCCTACCTGAGGTTATGTGGCCTGCAAATTTGATGAGAGTGCCCTGTCAAGTCCTGCTAGCAATGTTGAGCAGAATGAGTCAAAGGGCCCTGGACTCTTGACATCCCTTCAAATTGACACAGATGTATCAATGACTCTACCTTTGGGGTCTGGTCACAATACTAGATTGACAGCATCTAATGGTATTGTCTGCCAGGCCTATTAGGCACTATCCTCTAGGCCTTGTCTGCTCTTGCAGTCTAGTCTGGGAGTTGGTGACTGGATCTGGATTTCTTTCTGATGAAGAGCTTGGATGAAGAGATTCCCTCTACTGAGGTTTAGAGTCTCAGGAGTTGCCTGAAGCAGATGGGTCTCATGCACTGCCTGCTCAGCATCCGCAGCACTGTGGAGTGAGCCTGGAGCACATTAAGACATAATTGAGAACTATTAACAAAATAAAGTTATAATAAAGCAGATAATGGTATGTATTAAAGCTGAGCAATCCTGCAGCTCACAGGGGTCCTTATGCATGGATAAGTGGTCCTCTTTCTATTTGAATTGGATGCCGCTCATCTAGAGGTCTGACAGTGTCAGCATGAGTCTTTGGTGGTACTTGAACCCAGGTCTTCCTGGCTTCTAGGCTGTTCTAGCTATCCAATAAGCCACAGTGACTCTCTACCAAGGGCCCAAGCCATTTTTTTTTCTTTTTTTAACTAGATTTTTTATTTTGAGCTTACAACATTCAGTTCTACATGTTCTTGAGTTTCAAATTTTCTTCCCTTCCTTCCCCTCCCCCCTCCCACCAAGACAGCATGCAGTCTGATACAGATTCTATATAAACCGTCACATTAAGCTTATTTACGCAATAGTCAAGTTGTAAAGAAGAACTTTGACCAATGGAATGAATCATGAGAAAGAAGGAACAAAACCAAAAAAGAAGAGAAAAAAAGAGCAAAATAGTTTGCCTTAACCTGCATTCAGACTCCACAGTTCTTTCTTTGGATGTAGCTTGCTCTCTCCATCATGAGTCCTTTGGATCTGTCTTTGAGCCTTGTATTGCTGAGAAGAGCCAGGTCTATCAAGGTTAGTCATCACAGAATCAATATGTGTACAGTGTTCTCTTGGTTCTGCTCCCCTCACTCAGCATCAGATCATGTAGGTCTTTCCAGGTTATTATGAAGTCCGTATCTTCCCCATTTCCTATAGCACAATAGTATTCCATTACATTCATATACCACAACTTGTTCAGCCATTCCCCACTTGATGACCAAGTCATTATTTTGTGTGCCATGTATCACATTACAGAATTTTGCTAGTAATCAAGGTCCATCTCACTGACTTATAGTTTGTAGACCATATTCCATTTTTTCATGCATGTTCTTCTCCCATCCTGTGGCATCTCATTCCTTCTTCCTTTGTGGGGAGGCAATCAGGGTTAAGTGACTTACCCAGAGTCACACAACTGGTGAGTGTCTGAGGCCGGATTTGAACTCATGACTCCAGGGCCAGTGCTCTATCTGCCATACCACCTAGCTGCCCCCATTTCATTCCTTCTTTATCTTTCATTTACAACGTGGCTTCATGATCCAATCTGCAGACCTGAGGGTGGCCGATTAGCCCATATCTCCCTACTTGGCCTTCAACACTTAAGTCACAGCATATTTGTGCTATTTTTTCCACTCAAAAAGTCATTCTCATGGGCTGGGAAAAGAAGCAAACTAAGCGTTATCCATTTTTGTCTTTCCGCCATCACCAGTTATCACCATTCCTCCACCCTAAGCAATGGGCTTCTCTCTTCATTGATTATCTTTCCTCTATACGTGGACAAACAGGCGCCCCTTCTTGTTGTCTGTCCTTGTTTGCCTTGCCAGCCTTCACTCACTGATATTTGAGCAGGCCTGACGCCCAGTGTTCCTACCAGATCATCCTTACCATTTATATTCACCCTCTGTTACCACATTGGTCTATAGGCAATTCTCCTTCTTCCCCCTCCATGTCTGAATTGTTCTGGGTTTCTCCAAAATTCCATTTTTGGAGTGCTTCCTATTCCTCCTGGAGATTTCCCATGGAATCATAGGCCAGGCAATCTTACCTGTCCATAAACTGAAATCTTTGAAAACTGTGCACTCTGAAAGTCTGTTGCACATCAGAAGACAACCTGGGTCCTCCTCCTCATTCCCGTGTCCTAAGATGGAGTGGTCGCTTTAAAATGATTCTCACAGTTTCTCCTTCAGCAACCAGTAACTGCTCAAGGTTCAGAATCAGATCCAGAAGAGGAGTTGCACATTGTCTACCCATTAGAACGTAAACTTCTTGAGAGTCGGGACCATTTTCTCTCTTTCTTTGTATCCTTAGCATTCAGCACAGCATCTGACACACAGTAGGCCCCTAATAGATGCTATTGAACTAATTAGTTGCTCTCTGTTTGTTCATCTTTTATGCATTGAAAATAGACCCTAGGTTAAGAATTTCAGAACTAGAGAAAGGATAGAGGATATATGAGAATCAGCAAAATAGAAGGTATAAGAAACAACAGGTTGGGGCAAATAGATCTCAATGAAATGCTGTAGGAAAACTTGAGGTATGATCCTCAGATCCTTTTGCTGGCTGGTGGGGAAAGAGTCATGGAAGGAAAGGGGGCACCTGAGCTGGACATTGGCAGAAGAGGATTTTTTCACCTGTATTCCTGGCCCTGTAGATGTAGGCTTCAGGGGGAGTTAATTTAGGTGAAGAAAAAAGAGACAAGCCAAGTGTTATTGTAACAATAATAATGCAAACTCCATGACCAAGTTCAAGGCATAGATGGTTTTTTCCTACTACAGAACCACCGTGGTGGCAAGATAAGATGGTTCTGGGGCATTTGGCCAGTTTAGACATTTGCTGGAGGCAGGGGCATCTGATAAGTATTGTAAATGCTTTTTATCTCCCAGAAATGTAAAGAAAGTAATAAGAAGAACTTCCACTTGGGATTTAATTTCTGACTGGTGGGATAACTAGTAGATGAAGTGAAGGAGGAAATCAGAAAAGATTGTCAGCACCTGAATTTCTAATAATTGGGGGTGGATGGAACATTCTCAGTGGAGTCAGACACAAACTCTAGACTTCTGTGGGGCAGTTCATACAGGAAAGAGGAAGCATGCCAACAAGCCAGTGGCCAGAGACTTTAGAAGGGAAAATGGTGCAAGAGGAAAGGGGGGAAGGGAAGCTTCCAAAAATGAACCTTGTATCCCATGCACTTTGTGGAATCCCAATAAGGAAGATAGAATCCCTGTAACTACATGGCTCAGTTTTGGTTGAGCTCAGCTCCTACAAAGATAAGCCTACAGTGTCTTCTGTCCTCACCTTTGAATCTTCAAATTTCCGGCTTTCTTCAAAGCACAAATCTGAGGCTATCAAGTACATGGAGCCCTTCCATTCCCCCTCCTCCCCAGTCATCCCTCAGTGTCCTCTTCCCCTAGAAATCACTTCATGTTTCCTCTTTATTTTCTTGTTTGTGTGATGCATTCCCCTGAGAGAATGTAAGCTTCACTCTCTGGGAGAGTGCTTCTTTATCCTCAGCCTTAGAAAAGTGTTCACACATAGTATAGACTCAATCAATGTTTATTGAGTTTAAATGAATGAGGGAAAGAGGAAAAGTTGCCCAAGGCAACACACAAAGGGGTTGCCGATGTGTAAGGATAGCATCACAGAATGGTAGAGATGGAAATAGATCATCAACTCACCTCCCTTCCCTTACCCCTACCTTCCCCCCCACTCCCGCCCCCCACCTCATTCTATAGAGGAATCAGTTTGGGGCTTGGGGAAGGGAAGCAATTGACTGATTTTTTTTTTCTGACTCCTCTAGGTAGATCTTGGGGTGGGGTTGGGGGGCAGGGGCAGGGTAAGAGAAGAGGCAGCAGGACCAGGTTCCAGTATCAGAGTGACAGGGAGACCAGAAAAGACAGGCTTGGGAGGAAAATGTTGACAATAAAAAGCCCCATCTAAACCTGTGGAGCAAGAACACTAGGAGGGCCAGGCTCCTGACTTGGAGTGGAGAGAGCACAGGTTTTGTGGCAGGAAGCAGAAAGCCATGGTCTTGCTTTCTTTTTCTTCTTTTGCTCCTGGCATTTCTTAAGGGATTCTCATAGTGGAAAGTGTAGCAAAAACAGCAAGTGTTGGTAGGAGATTGAAGGACAGCTAGCTACTGTTCACTGGCCTAGACCTGGCTAGCCTCCTCCCCTTCATCGGTCCCATGTGCTCCCATTGAAGTGCTCTGGGGACATTCTCCCCTCCCCCAACCAAAGGTCTCCCAGAGAAGAAAAGTCAATCTTAGAGAAGCTAAGAGCGAACTGGGAATTTCAACTCTGTTTTCTTCATTTTCCAATCTTGACAACTCATTCTTTAGATGTTCCCTATGTCTAAAATGCCTTCCCCTAATTTCACAGACAGAGATCACCATACATGTGATTCAAGACCAAGCAGAAATTCTAAGTACCTTCTGTAGCCTCTTTAAACACATGCACAATACCCCTATACACACTTGGACTATAAGCAGTTTATGAATACCTTTTATCTTTAGTCATTTCAAGGTAGCTGGAGGCACAGTGGATAGAGCAGTGACCTGAGTCCCAAATGGGCTTCATACACTAACTAGATATGTGACCTACGTAAACTGCTTAATGGCTGTCTGGCTCAATTTCCTCAACTGTAAAATGGAAATTATAGCACATAGTAGGTGCTGTTTAAATGCTTACTCCCTTCTGCATTTCAACACCCCTCTAAATTGAACTGATTAAACAAAACATTCCATACAGTCATCAATTCTGACACTGTCTACAACATTCTGTAGAATAGTCCTCCACTTCTCTGCCTTGACCAGGGGAGGCCAGATATGTTTCATTAGCTCTTCCCTGGGTTTTCCAATTATTCTCTGTTCCACTTTCTTTTAAGGATCTTTTCATTCATATTGTTGTAAATATAGTGGGAAGAATTCATCTTGTTGGATTAATTGATGCCACATTAGCTAATATAAATCTTCCCGTATTTCCCGAAGTCCTCACTCATTTCCTATCCGTTACATTACCGTGCCATAGTTTTTTCATCCATTTCTGAATCCACAGGCATTGACACCAGGATGTTGACACAGTTGGTGTACCTTGCTTTTCACAGCCTTACGAACACTGAATCCTTCCCATCTTCAATCAGCTTTGCCAGTTTGCTAGATGTGATGGGAGTTGAAACTTCAAGTTGTTTCAGTTTTTAGTTTTTCATATTATTAGTAAATTAAAGCATATATTTGCTCTTTGTGGAACTTCTCTTGAAAATAATTATATCCTTTGAATACTTATCTGATGGAGAATGGCTTGCTATTTGTCTGTTGCCTAGGTATCTTTGGATATCAAACCTTTTTCAATGCCATTTTCATTTTTTAATTCAACTTTATTTTGTCTTCAGTTCCAGATCCTCTCCCATCCCCTCCCGCACTCATTGAGAAGGCAAGAAATACAAAACCCATTACAAATATGAAGTTATGCAAAACAAATGTCCACATTATTCTTGTTCCAGGAAAAAAAAGCAAGAAAAAGAAACAGAAAAAAAATGTTTTGGTCTCTACTCTGAGTCCATCAGTTCTCCATAGGGAGGTGAGGAGCATTTTTTATGAGTCCTTTGGAATTGTGGTGGGCCCTAATTTGTGCTGATCAGAGTTAGCAAGTCTTTCACAGTTGATTATCTTTACAGCTTTATTGTTACTATATAAATTGTTCTCCTGCTTCTACTCACTTCATTTCGTATCAGTTCATATAAGTCTTCCCAAGTTTTCTGAAGCTATCCCTGTCATCATTTCTTACAGCATAGATATGCCATTTCCCAACTGATGGGCATCCCCTCAGTATCTGATTCTTTGCCACCACAAAAAGAACTGCTATAATTATTTTTGTACGTATTTCCCTTTTTCTTTGATCTCTTTGACCTAGTAGCAGAATTGCTGGGTCACAGGGCATGCACAGTTTAATAGCTTTTGGGTCATGGTTCCAAAATGTTCTCCAGAATGGTTAGACCAGTTCACAACTCCACCAACAGTGCATTAATGTCCCAATTTTTCCACATCTCCTCTAGTGTTTGTCATTTTCCATTTCTGTCATCTTAGCTAATCTGATGAGTGTGAGATGGTACCTCACAGTTGTTTAAATTTGTATTTCTGTGACTTATCAATGCTATTTTTGCAAACATCTTTTCTCTCCTGATACTATGAAGCCTTCCTGATTCACCTAGCTGAAGATGCTTTCCCCTTTTTTTGAACACTCAGACAGGTCACTTGTTTCTCACATTGATTTCTTAGGGTCTCTTTGGCATTCTTGCAAGTGGATCTTTGCATTTAAGATTTTAGCAAGGTTGTGAGTGCTTTGAGTGCAAGACACTGCCTTATTTCTCTGTGTATGTCCCTCAGCACCTAGGACAGGGCCTTATATAGAGGGTATGAGGGCTTAGTCAATTTGTTAAATTCAGCTGAAAGTATCTGGTCTTATTAAATGTGTTCAGTGATCAAGGCTAGGGTAGACACAATCTTTAAGCCCTGAAGGAACATGCAGAAGTGAGAACAGACTTACTATATACATACATATACACATGCATACATGTGCACATACATAAGCACACACATATTATATATGTTCTATGCATTCACATATATAATGCATGTTTTATACACCTATTCATACAATGTATATACACACAGTATTATATACATGTATATACATACATGTCTGTGTGATTATGTGTATGCACATGATATATACACACATGCACACATGTAAATATGCATATGGATGAGACAAGGAAATCTAATCTATAGCTGTAGGTACACAAATAGATACAGGTGGACTGGTTTTTCCCTGTCCTGCCTAGCCTGGAGGTGTAGTGACCACTAACTGAGTGACAAGGGAACTTTGACCTACTCCATTTCCCACCCAGGTCAGGTCAACCCCCCTTAGGCAGCCTGATGACTTGCTGTTCCAGGGAGCTCCCCCCCTACTGCTTCCAGTCTTAGTGCTGACCCTTGTTTGGCTTGACTCTTTGTAGCAGCTTAGAAGTGAGATTACAGATGGGCACCACTATGCTTGGTTCCTATTCATCATTTTTAAGCAGTGGTGGTGAATGCCAACTTTTCCAGAAGGTTGAAGATGGGCAAATGTGGATCAAAAGGGAAGAGGTGGATTCTGGACACCTGCAAATGGGTGAGCTTCAGTGTCTCTACCTACCTAGACTATAGAAAAAAACCACAGTAGATTCAGTCAACATTTATGAAGTGCTCATTACATGCAAGCTTTGAAGAACAGTGTTGACACATAGTAGGTACTTTAATAAACACTGATTAATCAAAACACATTTCAAGGCCCTGGAGCAACTGAGGTGAAGGGAGGCTTGTCTTATGCCCCTAACCAGAAATCCAGAACCTGTGGGGGCCAGAGAATGAGAGCTGTTCTCAAAAAACTTGAAGAGACTCTTTTAGGAAAGCCAGGTTGGATAAGTTGTGTGGTCTTGGATGGAATGGGATGCTTGGGATGGAACTATGACTAATGTGGAGAAGATGCTGAGAACAAACTTTGGATGAAAAGCAAAGCTTCCAGTTAATCATTCTAGAGTGGACTGGGCTGCCCCAATTTGGGAAGTATTACCCTATCCCCCAACTTAATATTTTCAAGCCCAGGTTACATAGCTCCTGGTAGAAGGGATCCCTTTGCAGGTGGGGATTGTATGAAGTGGATGAGGTCTTTCCAACCCCAATTTCTCTCAGTTTATTGTTGTACCTTTGAGGAGGGAGAGTGCTGACAAGAAGGGAACCTGAAAGGCTCTTCCTGACAGGAGGTGGCACATGAACTGAGTTTTAAATCCAGTTTGTCTGGACCAGGGATGGGGTACCTGTGGGCTCAATGTCACATGTGGCCCTCTAGGTCCTAGAATGTGGCCTTTTGACTGAATCCAAACTTCACATGAAGTTCTCCACCCCTGGTTTGGACCTTTTGCAAGGGGAAAGAGTGAAAAGTCAAACTAGAAAGGTAAAGATTATTAAGAGAGTGCATCATTGAGGGTTTTAAAGGCCTGGTGAAGTTTACTTCATTGTTGTTGTTCAGTCGTGTCCAGTGAAGCATTGGAAAAAGGTTCTTGAATAAGGGAATAACACTGCCAGGGAGATTTTTAGCCACTGTATAGAAGAGACTGGAGAAGAGAGATGTAGGAGGTTAACTAGAGAGGGTGACAGGTACTAGTGAAGGCCTTTTAGGAATAGAAGAGGCCTGGGTATTTTGGTGGTCACCAAGGAAGGAGCCGGTAGAGGAAGCTAAAGATGGACATCAGGGCAGAGTGATCAAAGGGGTTATGTGCTTAAGGCCATAAGTCAAAACCTTGCCTTTGGTGAGAAGCCCTACCTCTTCATCAGAGACTGAGGCAAAGGAGATACCTGGTGATGTGGGGGCCTTTTAGGTCTGGGAGGGGGAAGGATACACTGAATTGATTGCAGGAGTTAAGAAGATGATTTGAGGGCTTATAGAAAAGGAAGTGGCATTTACTAGGAGCTGGAATGGGCTCATTAAAGAAAAATTCATGTCAAACTAACCTCAATTGTTTCTTTGGCATGGTTACTAGATTTATAGATTGGGGATATATACTACAGTCAGAGCCACACAATTGGATCTCAGTAGAGCATTGGAGGAAAGACTTTCATGACATCCTCAATTTTTTGTTCCATTATAAACATCTCTTTTTCCTCCTCACTACTCCCCATACTGGAAAACAGAAAAAAGAAAATTGCTGTATAAGCACAGTCAAGTAAAACCAGTTCCCATATTGGCCATGTCCAAAAATGTGTGCCTTATTCTGCGTGTTAGTTCATCATGTCTCAGTCACAAAATGAGGCAGAATTAACTCTTGAAAATCAAGTCTCCTGGGAGTCATGATTGATCAGAGGGCTTAAGGCTTTCAAAGCTGTTTGTTTTTGTAATGTTGATTTTGTAGCATAAAGTGTTCCTCTGGTTCTGCTCACTTCACTCTGTATCAGTCCATTCAAGCCTTCCCAGATTTCTCTGGAACTGGCATGACATCCTCAAAAACAAAGGCTCACTGAATCTCAGAATTAGGACATCAAGCATCCAACTCAACCCTTACCTAAAAAAAATAAACCCTCCAGGCCTACCTGACAAGTGGTCAGCCATTGAGCCTTTGCTTCAAGGCCTCCAGTGAGGAAGAACTCACTACCTCCTGAGGCATTCCATTTAACTTGTGGATACCTTTGACTGTTAGGAATGTTGTTTCAATTTTATTTTTATTTTGAATTTAAACACCAAATAAAAATGAACATTTCTATATATATTGTAGAACAGAAAAAAAGAACATTGTCCCTGAAACTGTCAACTACTATTATATACTGCTTGCTTTTCTCTTAAAGCCTATAAGAAGTTGAACTTTGAGTTTTCAAAGCTGGCCCACTTGGCTGTTTTCCTTCTCTGCATTACATTTGTTTGAAAAAAAAAAAAGCTAACTAAATAATTCTTTCCCTCTCTCCCTTCCTCCTTTGCTTCTTCTCTCCCTTCTTTCTTTCCTTCATCTTCAATCCACCCCCCCACCAAGAAAAAGAAAAACAAAGCCCTTAGAACAAACGTGTATAGTCAAGTGAAATGTTCCCATGATGATTGTACACAAAGAATATGTCTCATTCTGCATCTTAAGTTCACAATTTCTGGCAGGAGGAGGTGGGCAGTCTGCTTTCTCAACATTCCTCTGGAATTGGGGTTAATCATTGCATTGATCAGAGTTTTAAAGTTTTTTTCTTTGTAATTTTTTTTGTCAAAGTTTTTCTGGTTCTGCTCACTTCACTCTGCATCAGTTCATACAGGTCTTCTAGTCATCTCTGACACCATCCATTTCATCATTTCTCATAGTGTCTTATCATTACAGACAGCTAGCGGCATAGCTCTGAGCCTGGATTCTAGAAGCCAAGTTCAACTCTGATTTCAGATACTTTCTAGCTGGGTGACCCTGGACAAGTCACTTAACTTCTCTCTGCCTCAGTTTTTTTCAACTGTAAAATGAGGTAATAATAACATCTACATTCTCAGGGTCATTATGAGGATCAAATGAGATAATACTTATAAAGTGCTTAGCACTGAGCCTGACACATAGTAGGCACTATGTAAATGCTTATTACTGTCTCCTTCCCTTCCCTCATTTCCCCTTCCCCTCTCCCTCTTCCTCCCTTCTATCCATCCATCCATCCATCCATCCATCCATCCATCCATCCACCTCCCTCGAACATCCTAATGCCATACTCTTCACTGCTAGCTGGGCATGCCCTTACTATCTGGTTCTTTTCCACTTCAAAGAGCTACCATGACCATTTCTATATATATAAGACCTTCTCTTCTCTCTTTAATCTTTGGGGGTATAAATCTAATATTGATATTGCTGGGCCAAACAGCACGCATGCACACACACACACACACACACATGCATATATATAAAATACATATGTAGATACATGTATATACATATAGATATATAATATCTCTCTCTATATGTGTATATATGTAGAGAGAGAGGTTGATATGTATGCTGTTTAGTGGGAAAGTTTTTTTTCTTTTCAACAAGCCTAAAATCCACCTCTTTGCAGCTTGTTCTCATTGCTCCTGGTTCTTCTCTCTGGGGATAAATAGAATAGGTATAATCTCTCTCCCATGTGATAGTCCTTAAGTGGCTGACAGAACTGAGGGTAGAGGGTGGCAACCCCAGTCTCAATCTCATGTCCTGTTTCTCAGCTTTGTCCTTTTGTTAAGAAAAATTTGAAATCAAATCAAGTGTTGTGAATACAAGCTTTAGATCATCTCCTGAAAATAGATTTGTAATTTAAAAAAAAATTTAAGGCAATCTGAGTTGGAAACCCTTGGGCTAGCTGATGGTATAATGCAGTTTAGGGAATTCTTGGCTAAACAAGTGTGCCTAAAGAGCGTGAGTTAATGGATTACTACCACCCTGGAGGCAAGGCTTTCATGGCACGCTGCCAGGGCCTTGCCTTTGACCCTGCCCTGATCCACATTTGACTTGGATAGAGACTTCGGTGCCATCAGGAATATGTTTGCAGATCACACCAAGTGAGGAGCTGGGTGACAGAAGCAGGGTGCTGAGAGCCCAACAGGATGGAGGGAAGTCCCCAAAGTCAATGAAAAATTTGACAGTGAGGTTGTGCAATTAGAAGGGGTTTGTATTTTTTACATTGGAAGGGACCTTAAGGCTCATCCTCATTTTAAAGATGAGGAAATGGAAATCCTAGAAAGGGGACATGACCTTGCTTAAGGTCACACAGCTAGTAAATCAGAGGGCTGGGAGTCGAATCAGGGCCCATTAATTCATCTGCTTAGACAGGATGGAGTGATGTAACCAGCTTAGGTGAAGATGGGCTAGGAGTTCAATGGACTGCCCCCAAAGGACCTCTGTTAATTCCATGTGGTATCCAGGACAGGAGAAGTCATGCCTGATAACATTCAGACATCCACAATAATGTTATACTCAGCTCTGGCTTTCACACTGTGAGGGAGGTATGGGAGTGGGAGAGGAGTCCTCCCCCACCCTTCAACCTCTCTCTCCCCCCATGCACGATGGGTGGAGTACGTCCAGATCAAATGAAAGACTATTGAAGTGGTTCAGGAAAGCTGAAGAGAGTGAGGATATCCTCTTGGCAGGGATATCATCACCATCTCCTACTATTTAGAGGACGAAGTGTCTGCCTAGCTCCCAGGAGGTGGCAGTTACACAATGCAGACTCCTGCTTCAGCAATGCAAAGACCATCATCCTAACAATGGGAGCTGTCCAGCGTTAAAACAGTTGGACTTCAGATGTCTCTAGTCTCCCTGTCCTGGATATGGTCCAACAAGTTGGTGGTGATCCTGGAGTCTGAGTTGGAAGCTGCCTCATTTAGCCACTGTCATGGTGCAGGGGAAGGAGCTCTGGCTTTGGAGTCAAGATCAGAGTTTGAATCCTGGCTTTGCTGCTTAAATAATTGTTTAGCCTTGGGCAGTGGCTTAAGGCTTTTGTGTCTCGGATTACAGTGGTAAAAATCAAGAGTTGGATTAGGTGATCTTTGAGGGATACTTTATAGTTTTAAATATAGGGTACTATGAAGCTGATACCCCTAAAAGAACGTTGCCTACCACTCTCTGAGAAGGAATCATCCGGGCTTTGCTTGAAGACCTCCCATGAGAGGGAAGTCCACCCCCTCCAGAGGAAGCCCATTACACTTTGGGATGACTTTCATTGCTAAGATTTTTCTGATTTGTTTTTACATCAAATCGGCATCTTCAGATTTAGCAGCTTTCCTGCCAGTGCTCCTGGGTCTGCCCTCCTGGTCTGCGCTTGGGGCCAAAGAAAACAAATCTAATCTCTCTTCACGTGACAGTCCTTCTAATACTTGAAGGCATGTGCCACAGCCAGTGTTCTCTTCTCTGGGCTAAACATTCTCAGTTACTTCAATTGATCTTCCTGTGTGACCATACACTTAGCCTCTTTGAGCCTAAGTTTTAAGTCAGCTCCTCAAATACTCCTGGCTATCCTGAAAAGACCTCTGGGACAATTACATACTCAGCTCTTGAGTGATTGCTGGCTTTCCTTCTCTTTCTCTTTGTCTAAATTTTTCTACCCTCCAACTTATAGACATCGTTCAGGATTCTCCTTCTCTTCCTCTCAATCTTTTATTTTTCTTTGTTTTCACCTTGAAGCCTTTCCATTCCCTCTCCCCTCCTTCCCCAGAATGCTTCAGTATCCCAAATAACCTACAAAAGTAGAATGGCATTCTAATAGCCAGGAGTGGAGGTGGGGGGGTGGGGGAGATGTCTGGTAAATCTGGGTTTGGAATCCCCTACAGGAATGGTGAAGAGGGGAGTCCTGCCTTTGGTGAGAGGGTGATTTTGACATTGAAAGGCCTTCCCCTTGCTTCCAATTGGGATTCAAGGTAGGACAATCTTAATGATGGGTAGGACAGTCCGAATAACCAAATTGTAAACATAATCCTATTTTTGAATTCAACAAGTATTTATTAAGTTCCTACTACATGACTCACTAAACAAACAAAAAAATACCTTTGCAAAACAATTTGGTGAAATGATCCCTGTCCTCTGGGGACTGGAGAGAGTGAGAACCAGTCAAGTCAATAAGCATTTATTAAGCACCTACTGTGGGCCAGACTCTAAGCACTGGGGACATAAAGGCAAAAGAAAAAGTCCCTGTTCCCCAAGAGCTCACAGTCAGAGCCAACATGAAAATAGCCATGTACAAACAAGAGATGGGCTGTATAGATGAGAGACAGTCAACAGGAGGCTAGCTTAAGGTGAAATGGGCAAGACTTCTTGTACAATTGTAATTTTTAACTGGGATCTGCAGGAAGTCGGAGAAGCCAGGAAGCAGAGACTAGGAGAGGGAGCATTCCAGGCCTGGGGGACAGCCAGTGAAAATGCCTGGAGTCCAAACATGAAGTGTCTTCTTAGAGGCACAGCAAGGAGATTACCCCTGGGGGCAGGGAGTAAGGAGGAAAAAGACTAGAAGGGTAGGAAGGGGCCAGGTTGTAAAGAGGATTTTATATTTGCTCTTAGATGTAATAGGGAGCCTCTGGAGTTTCCTGATTTGGTGAGCTAGGCAGGGATGGGGTGGGGATTGACTACAAAGAGACCTGAGGCAGGGCGACTAGTCAGAAGGCATAGTCCAGTTCAAGGGGATGAGGGCCTGTACCAGAATTGTGGCACTATCAGAGGAGTTAGGGCGGTGTATATTAAAGATGTTGAGATGTACCAAGACTTGGCCACATGTTGGCTATGGGGTGGGAGAGAGAGAGTGGGGAGTCTCAAGTCTGGGTGACTTGGAGGATGATGGTGCCCTTGCCAGTAATGACCAAGTTAGGAAAAGGGAAGGCTTAGGAGGGGGGAAAGGTCATAAATTCAGTTTTGGACATGCTGAATTCCAAGTGTTCACTGGGCCATTGGAGATGTGAGACTGAGGGGTTAAGAGAGAGGTTAATCGCAGCCATAGATTGGTTATGGTATAGGGCATCCCTGTCACCATACTCACTCTTTGCGGTGAGATTCTTTTCTTTTTTTGCTAATTTTTCTAGCCTTTCTTCTCACCTTTAGACTTTTTAGGACTGGCCTTTGCATACTTCTGGAAGGGAATGTCTGGGCTGAGCTCAGACCCATTTGGTATTCTCTCAGGTCCTATTGCTGCTTTTTCCAGCTGTTGTCTTATTCCAGGATCTCAGGGACAACTCAGGGTTAGGGGAAGAGGGAGAGAGGAAGGGAAGAGAGTTAGCATTTATATAGTACCTACTATGTGCCAGGTACTGTGCTAAAGTCCTTTTACAAATATCTCATTTGACTTTCACAAGAACTCCATAAGGTAGGTGCTACTATTAACTCCATCTTACAGTTGAGGTTAAGTGACTTGCCCAGAGTCATATAACTAGTGAGTGTCTGAGGTGGAAATTGGACTCCGGTCTCCCTGCTATAGGCCCAATGTTATATATCCACTGTGCCACCAGCTGGTTCAGGGACCTGCAAGCTTTCACAAAGCAGCCTGATCTGGGGCAAATTGTTTGCTGTCCTCCTGCTCTGAGCTCTACAAGCTCTTGTCCTGGATTTGGGTTTGAGCATCACAACTGTGGACCGGCTCTTGGTTGGATCTCCAGTGGATTGCCACTGAACTTAGCCATCTTTACCCAGCTAGACAGCTCTGCAGGTTCTTCTTTGGTCAAGTTTCCAACTGTGCAGGCTTCAGATTAGGCTGTGAATACAAATACAGGGAAGCAAGACAGTCTTTGGCCTCAAGGAGCTGCCTCTAGTCTAATGAGCTAACACAGCACATACGGTAGCTAGAAACGGAGGGGAAGGGAATGGAAGGAAGGAAGATACAAAACCCTGGGTGGAAGGTGGCCCTGTTCACTACTCATTCCAATGGCTTTTTTTTTTCTGGACCCACCATGCTTTAGGTCCTCCTTGGCTGGCATAGAGAGCACAGGGCTGAGTCCTGATTGCAGCTTTGACATTGTAACCTTAGACAAACCACTTCAGTTCTTAGGGCTTCAGTTTGCTTGTCTTTAGGGTGGGGAGGACCAGATGATTATTAAGGCTCTGCTCCAACAATCTGTTCTAAGATCCCTCCTAGATCTGTCATTCTGTTCTAAGATCCCTCCTTGCTCTTACATTTTCTATTTGAAGATAAGTCTCTTTTCCACTCTGACTTTACATGTTCTATGTCCTAAGAGCCCTCCTTACATTTTATGCTGTGAAGTCCCTCCAAGACAATGTCCTGGTAAATGTTTAACAACTAGCTCTCAAAAAAAACATACTTTTAGGTTTAATCCAAATTAATTGATATTTTCTCCATCACTTTCTTAAGTGTAGAAACCAGCAAAATAGTAAATCAAGCCCTGATTTGTAGCATTTGCCAATTGCTGAGGTATATGCTCATACTGAAATTTAAGAATCGGCTTTCGTGTTAGCTAATTTACTATATCAGCACACCCCTGTGTCCCAGCCATTCAGTGTTCTAATTCACATCCCAGGGTTCTTTGTTCTTAGGCTCCTCTCAGCTGTCATATGTTAAAATCTGCCCCAACATAGAAACATCCAAAGGGCCTTCCTAGCTCTGACATTCTCTGCTTTAAGGATCCTCCAAACTCTGTCCATTTGTGGTGGCCGAAGTGAAAGGACAAGGGGTTGAAAGGTGGCGGAAGAGATGTGAACAATGATGTTTGAGGACAGGAATATTCATAATTTGTCTTTTATGAAAATTTTTAAAAAAATTACTAAATTTAAGGTCTCCTTTACTGTTTTAGGTGCCTACTAAGTGAAATCCCTTGTTTTTCATTACAACTCTAGCTTTGATTCAGGTGTTTGATTCAAGTGCAAAGAATCCGGCAGAGAGGTTTGTTAATGGAATTTAAACTCAAGCCCTCTGACTCTGGATTTGAATCCTGGCCCTGTCACTGGCAAGGTGACCTTGGGCAAGTCACTTTCTTTTTGTGGACCAGAGTGTTATCTCATTTGTGAAGTGAGGGAATTGAGCTAACTGGCTTCCAGTGTTCCTCCAGCTTTATGTCTATCATTCTGTGATGGCAGTTGGATGTTCACTGAAACTTCACGTTCTTCTCTGGTCAGATGTATGCCCGGCTCCTGTCCTCCATTATGTTGGAGGCAAAAACTCTTGACACTAAGGTATGAGGACAGTGTGGGTGGCGTGCTTTTTTGGAGTGTTGGTCCCTAGAGTGGGAGCCAAACTGTGCCCTTGGCTTTCTGTCTTAATGAATCACCATACATGCCTTGCCTTGTCCTCAGGGTGTGGCTGGGGTTCCTTTTGGAATCTTCAGATGATACAAAAGAGATGGCTAGGCTTTCAAATCATATCATTCAAGAGGCCAGACAACAGCTCTTGGTGGTTCTGACTTGATGCTCCTCTGGACCATTTGGAGATGTTTGGGGGGAAGAAAAGAGAAGAATACATAACTGGAATTGAGGATCTGCTGGGGATTCAGAATAGGATGAGGATTGAGCATTCTTGGAAGGTAGGGGACTTGCCTCCTTCTTCATTGCCCTTTGGCCCTTGACCCTCAGCTCAGCTGTCAGATGGACTGTCCTTGGTGCGAGTTGTCCACTTCCATCGTTCTTCTCAGGCCCCCCCTCACTTGAGCTCCTGGACAGTACAGCCTAGGTTTCCTTCAGGTTTGATATTGAGGGGCAGTGAATATTTTCCATATTGAAGAGCAGTAGTTACTAACAGGTAGTCAGGAGCTGGAGGTATAGGAAGAGGAAACTGGAGATCACTGAGTTTCAGTTTCTCCCCAAAAAGATGCAGAAAGAATTCAACAGGTATTTACTTCACCCCTACTGTGTGGTAGGTTATGAGACTAGGAAAGAGAAGTAAGACATAATTTACCCCAAGGTGAAATGGGATCTATGAGAATTTAGGGGGACGTGCTCCCTGCCTTGGTTTGGGGGTTGGTAATGACTTGTTCCCTTTAGGCCCAAAGAGAAGAACTCAAGCACTAGGTAGAAGTCAGGAGGAGGCAAATTAAGGCTTGATGTTGGGAGAGATTTGGGGACAATTGGAGCTCTCCCTGCCATGGGCTCCCCTGGGAGGCAGCATGTGTCCTGGCCCAGAGGTGGGCAGCTTTTCCTCTTCCCATTCTCTTTCCTCCTGTTCTAATGCATCCAAGCCATTCTCCTGTGGATAACGTTGCTTCCCTGGCCCTGGGAGCCCTGAATAAGTTGTGAGTTTTCATGTGCCCATGATCAGGACACCTCCGTGTCTGTGTGAAGGTCAGGAGTGGAGAATGGCCAGGGTTGGGGGGCCCCATGGGAGAGCAAACCAAGTTAAAAGGGCAGGCTGCAGGGTTCAGTCCTTGCCTTCGGGTTCTGGGCATTGGAACAACAGTAATAGCTCATGGCATTTTATGATTCGCGAGGTGCCTGCCTTGCAGAAACCCTGTTATAGTTAACTGCAAATGTGTCCATTTTACATTTACAAGTTGAGGAGACTGAGACACAGCCTCCTAAATGCTGGAGCTGTGAGGAGAACCCCCACGTTCCAGTGCCCGGTCTCAGAGGCTTTCTCCCAGCCTAGCCCAGTCCGTGGTGCCTACCCCTCTGGGGCATGAGAAGGCTGCCCAAGTGGCTGTCCCCAGCCTTACCTTCCCATCGCAGGGTTTAGTTGTGATCCCAGTCCCTCTGACTTGCCTGGTTCTATTGCCCAGGCACATTCTTCCTAGCTGCTCTCTGCCTCCTCCCTCCTCTGGCAGGATGGCATCCAAAGAAACATCTCCTTTTCCAGTGGTGAGCAGCCATCCCCACTGTGCATCCCATTCCATCCTTGCTCTCAGGAGAGGCCCAAGGGCATGCTAGATAGAGGACACCTTTATTCATGGACCAGCTCTCCTCTTTCCTAGCTTTATAAGCAAGAGGAGTCACTAAACCTTCGGAGCCTCTGTTTTCCTGTCTATAAAATGGAATAATGTGCTTGCTAGCACCAGGATCACAGATTGAGAGCTGGGAGACATGGAAGAGCTCATCCAATCTTACCACCTCATTTAACTGATGAGGAAACAGGGGGCGGCTTGGTCTGATCCCAGGGCTATTCCATGGAAAGTGCCTTATTTACCTTAAAGTGCTATGGAGGAGCAGCTAGGTGGCACAGTGGATAGAGCAGATGGCCCAGGAGTCAGAAGGACCTGAGTTCAAATCTGGTCGCACACACTTACTAGCTGTGTGACCCTGGGCAAGTCACTTAACCCTGATTGCTTCCAATTAAAAGAAAAACCTGCCAAAAAGTGCTATGGAAATGTGACTTACTATTTATGATTGCTATGTCTTATCTAGCTCTCCATCTCCTGGAGCATGAATAGAGAGTGTAGGCCTCTTTCTGATGGAGCCTGTGGCCTCTGTGAACTAGACACAGGTGACAGACACCTTACCAGTTCAGGTGTTAGTTTGTGGAGGGAAAAGAAGGTTGTTTCAGCTAGTGGAGCATTTTTTTTAATGTCCCATCTCTCTCTCATTCTGGGCAACCATGGCTGAGGTGAGCCAGAGGAGCTCCCACCTCTGAAATCAGTCCAGACACCCTAAGCAAGGTGTAACTGCTTTAACACTTTGACCCATAGGTTACTATTGCATGCTCCAAGAGGGAAATGGGAGGAGCAGGATGTGCTGGCAAACACAGACAGCTGGGTGAGATCTGTGCTGAAATATTTTTGGATATCTGGAGCTGGAAATAAAACCATCTTGTTGATTACTGAGGCAGAGATGGATCTCACAGATACAGTCTAATCCCTTGTTGGGGTGTTCTTTGGGTCTCTCATTGCCTGCGCGAGGGCCCTGTGGACTTTTGCAGAGGCAGAGTATCCATGTATAGAGAGGCGGTAGATAGCTTCTGTCTTCTCTCCTGCTGGAGCTAGGTCTGGAGTAATATGCTCAGATCAACCCAGAGGCAGTTAAGTGCCTTAGGGATAGAATGCTGGACTAGGATCTAGGAACCCAGCTTCAGATCCTTTCTCTGATACTAGCTTGGGACTCTGGGCAAGTCACTTAAGCTTTGTTCCAGTTTCTTCTTCTATAAGATGGAGGTGATAACAGCATCTACCTCCCAGGTCTGTTTTGAGGATTAAATGAGTGAGTTTATGTAAAATGCTTTGGAAACCTTAATGTGTAAAGACAAGCTATCATCATCATCTTTACGGACAGGGTTGCATTTCAAGAAGAACATTGATAAGCTGAAGGATGTCTGGAGGAGGGAACTAGCCTGGGAAAGCTCCCAGTCTAAGCCAACAGTGGCAGCTGAAGGAGCTGGATGAGAGAAGAGTTGGGGGCTTGTGATACAGCTTTTTTAAGTATTTGAAAGACTGTTCTGTGGGAGCAAGAATATGCTTGTTTTGCTTGGCCCCAGGGGGCAGAAGCAGGGGCACAGGTGGGGAGTGATAGAGGCAGATTTGACTTCTTAACAATTGAAACTGTTCCAAAGAGGACTGGGCTCTCCTTGCTTGAGGTCTTCTGGCACAAGCTGCATGACCACTCTCCATGGTTCTTGTAGAGGGGATTTCTATTGAATAATTGTAAGAAGAGCCAGCCTTCGCCTGGCACTTTAAGGTTTGCATAGTTCTCGGCCTATGTTTTCACTTTTGAGCCTTGCAATAGCCATGTGGAGTATATGGTGGTGATGATAGCGGTAGTAGTGTCAATACTAGTAGTAATACTAGTAGTAGTGTTGTTGTTCAATCATTTTCAGTCATGTATGACTCTTCGTGATCCTATTTGGGGTTTTCTTGGCAGAGATACTGGAGTGGTTTGCCATTTTTTTCTCTAGCTCATTTTACAGTTGAGAAAACTGAGGCAAGCAAGGTTCAGTGACTGGTCCAGGGTCACACAGCTAGTAAGTGTCAGAGGCCAGATTTATATTCAGGTCTTCTTCACTCCAGGCTTGGTGCTTTATCCACCCTGCCACCTAACTGCCTGTACCTATTATCTTCATTTTCCAGCTAGGAAACTGAGACTGAAAGAGGTTAAGATATGAGTTGTACTAGCTGGCTGCTGGAGTCTTTTCTAAGTCTGTGACTGTACAGTTCTGTGAATCTCAGCTTCACAGCCATGGCCAGTTTAGGGGTCCCAGAGTACCAGGTCAGTGGGCCTAATGCCAAGAGAGAGGGGTCATGAGCTCTGGACCTGGAAGCCTGCTGGGCAATCCTAGCCCAGCTAAGGTCAGTCTCTTACAGGCAGCCAGGAGAAGGAGGCTGGGAGGCCTTGGGTCCTGAAGGTGGGATGTGGGTGGGTTGACTGCTTTCTGACTGATGGAAAAGGACATATTTCCTTCACTGCCAATCCTTTGATCTTCCATTTGCCTCCCCCTCAGCTGCTAGTGCCTCCCCCTAAAAATTACCTGGAATCTATTTTGTATGTACCTATGGAAAGGACACGGGTCTCTCCAATTGGCTGTAAGGACCTTGAGGACAAAATCTGATTTTGGTTTTCTCTCCAGTGAATGATGCCTAGTAGGTGGTTAAATGCTTGTGGATTGTGGGATCATAGATTTAGGGAGGGGAGGGGTCCTTAGCCATGGCAGCATGGTGTATAAGAAGGAATGCTGGATTTGGAATTCGGTCAAAATCCTAGCTCCGCACCTGTGTGACCCAGGGCAGACCACTCCTTTTCTCTTACTGTCCTTTTTCTGACTTGTAAAATGAGAGAGCTTGTCTGAATGGTCTCTGGTCCCCAGACCTCTACCTCTATTTAAATATGATTGTCCACCTTGCTTTCCCTGGCCCTCAGTTTCATTATCTGTAAATTGAGGGGATTCAACTCGTGACTTAAGCAGGCTCCCTTGCAGCTCTAAACCTAATAATGCTAAGATCTAGTCCACTTCCTTTGTGACCTAGATGAAGACTCCTTAGGGCCTGAGTGGGGGTGGGGATGACTTGATGCTGGGCACCCAGCTAGTGCTTGAACCCAGGTCCCTGATTCCAAAGCAGACATTCTTTCTCTTCCCCTGTCCAGCCTCCCTGCAGAGGAGGAGGCTGGCCTAGCTTGTGGTGGAAAGGAAGGGGCTGGTCTTGTCCAGCTCTGGCCATGCCAGGCACTTGGCTTTCTCTCCCCTTTCCCATCTCCAAATTGGCCCCTCTTTGAGACTTATTACCTCCACCCTGCCACACTGTCTCCCCTCTCTGCCAGCCCTTGCTCTGGGTCCTCTCTTTGCCCTGTTTGCCCCCTCCCCCCACCCTGCTTGTCACTGACAGTGCCTCATCATTGCAGGGGCTAATTGCAAGCCCTGATCAGTGAGTGAAGGCGAAGGCAGTTCCCATGGCGACGACAAAGAGGTTTCAAATATAAAGGAAGATGTGATAGGCTGTAATTACTTAGGCAGAGATTGATGTGTGAACTCAGGAGAGTTGGAGTAAAGGGGAGAGAGAGGAAGAAGAGGTTCCCCCCACCCCATGTCCCCACAGGTGGGGTGGAAGATTGTGGCCATCTTTTTGCCAGAGAGATAAAAGCAAGTGGACTTAGCGTCACTGCCAACCCTCAGTCATTCATTCAGCAAACTTTTGTTTAATGCAGAGTACACTGCTCCGTGTTGGAGGGCATGAGGTTTTTTATCAATGACTTGGATAAAGGGATAAACGGGTAGCTTCTTGGCTTTGCAAGTGACATAGATCTGGAGGGGTTGCTAAGGCTGGGTGGGGGTCAGGATCCAAGAGATCTTCATGGCCTTGAAAATCAAGAGAGATGGCTTTTAATAAGGGCAAATGTCAGTGTTCACATTTAGAAGAAAAAAAGTTATCCTTCCAAGTATAAAATGAGTGAGGTCTGTCTTGACAACAGTTCATCTGAAGAAGACCTGGGGTTCTTAGTGAACTTCAAGGCTATTGGTTGAAGAAGCATTTTTAGGTGCTCACCACATGCTAAGCACTAAGTTAGGAACTCGAGGATACAGAGAAAAAAAATGAAACTTCCGGCCCTTGGACAGGTGCTATTGGGACTGCATTAAGATAGCTCCTAGATCCAGAGAGAGAGATGTGACAGTCTAGCTAGACTCTGCCCTGTTCAGAGCCCATCTAGAGTCTTACAGTTAGTTCTGTGCAGCACCTTTTGGAAGGTCATTAATAAACTACAGATTACCTTCAGGAGAGATTAGAATGTAGAGGGGCCTAGAGACCATCCATTAATTATGTATTAAGTACTACACCATGTGCCAGACACCATGCTAGATACCCCTTCCTTCAAGGAGCTTACATTCTAATGAGGGAGACAATATGCATATACAGGAAGATATAAATAAGTGCAAGGTGATTTTTTTTTTAGAGGGGAGACCCAATTGAGTGAGGGGATGAGGGTTATGAAAAGCCTCATATAAAAGACTGCACTGAAGAAGGGAAGGACCTGGGGACTTCTAGCTAGAGAAAAGGCTATCTAGTGGGGCCATGATGGCTGTCTGTCAGCAATGATCGGAAAGGCTGTTCTGGACCAGAGATTAGCCTTTGTGTGCTTGGCTCCTGAGGGCTGACCCTGACTCAGTGGGGGCAAGTAGCAGTGAATCAGATCTCAGCTCTGTACAAAGATAATCGTGCTATTGCAAAGTCTTGGGCAGCTGCCCGGGCTGCTTCTGGAGTTCCTTCTCTGGAGAGGTCTTCTGAGGACTGGATTCTCACCAGGGATGAATATGATGAGGTAGCTTCACAGAAGTGCAAAAGTCTCTGCCCAGAGTGAATGGATTCGAATGAATGCAAATAGTCCTCTACAGGCAATAAATACAGAAGAGATACAAAGTTTTCTCATTATTCCAAGGACTGAGAGGCTGCAGTCACTTCCCAGAGACACTCTGGTGCAGTGGCTGGAGGCTTTGTCTTGGAGTCAGGAAGATCTGCTTTTAAATTCTGCTCTTGACATTTACTCCTTTTAATCCGGCCAAGTCATTTAACCTGAGTCTTATTTCCTTACTCGCAAAAAGGAAAGAATGCTTGCTGTTCTGCTTGCAAACCTGTTGTAAGGCGTCAGTGTGATAATGACCAGAAAGAACTTTGCAAACTCTAAAGCAAGATTCCACAAATGCTACTTGTTATGAGGGAAAAAAGATTTTTTTTCCCCCTCTTGTGGGAGTTGATACAGGAAGGAGAAGGTATTTGAGCTGGTCTTTAAATGAAGGGCAAGGATTTTCCAGGTCCAGTGTCTGGGGGTGACGGAGGGAATGATATTGTGGGAAGGGTTGGTCATGTTTGGTGAAGCAGACATGTATATGAGGAAAACAAGATGAGAGCTGGGAACTCACAAGGAATTTCTGAGTCATCTAGTTTAAGGTCCTTACTTCCCATCGACTTGTCCAAAGTCACGTGGACAGGTCTTCTGACACCTAGACCAGTGTTCTTTCCATTGAATCTGAATCCCTAAGGTTAGCAAAGTCGATGGACCCCAGATTTCAGTTGGTCTTGGATGATGAACAGTCCGGAGCCATTGAGAACTTGTGAGCAGGGAACTAATAGTAACATAGTCCTGGTGTGTCTGATAGCTTAGCAGGGGCTTGGGTTAGGAATTTATTACAACATTTCAGATAAGAGCTGATGAATGCCTGAATGAAGGGGGTGGTAGGGAAAGGAAAGGATGAATTCAAGGGAGAACACAGAGGTGTGAGGAGATATGGGGATCAAGGGAAGAGGAGGACCCAAGGATTGCTGCGTGTTTGAGTTCTGGTGACTCAGGGCTGTTGGCCACAGTGCAGAACAGAAGGAGGGCCTGGTTTGTGGTGGAGGAAGATGATAAGGTCCTATCCAGTAGATAAGCATTGGGCTTCTAGTACCAGGTAGAAACACACTGTATGTAGTATTTGAACATCAGAGCCAGGAGCCTACAAGCAATATTTGGGATACATATCTATGTCATAATGGAAGTCATGGGAGTTGAGGAGATGGAAACCTTTTTTTTCTAGGAATGCCCAGTAGCTTGGTAGTGGGCACAGAGAAAACAGATGGAGGGGACCCAGAGTTGACTCTTATTAAGGCAGAGTGTAGTAGAAGGTTGGGAGTCAAATAATCCTAAGATATTTCCTAGATAAATATTGAAATGAATTCATCTTAACTGACTCTGTGGCTGGCTCCAGATGTCCACATCTCATCCAGCCTGTACACTGCCCTTGGACGGAGCATATTCCCCCTCCCCTTCCCTCTCCCTCCCCCATCCTCCCACTTTTGTCTTGGAATCTCTTAATTCCATCAGGAGTGGGAGCTCAGCGAGTGTTTTTTCATTCACTCATTTATAGGGAGGGGCTGGGAAGGGAAGCTCCTGAAACCAGAAGATAACGATGGCCTAGGAAGACTAGGAGGGCAAGAACTGAGGCTGATCCAAGGATCCCAGAACTGGCAAGAGCCTTGGATATCAGCTAGTTCAACTTTCTCATCTTCCAGATGAGGAAACTGAAGGATGATAGTGATTCTTGCCCTCCACGCCTCTATTCCTCTCACCTGGTGGGGTGATTGTGCATCCAGGGTCCCACAAGCAGTAAAGAGTGAAGACAGGATTTGAACCCAGGGCTTGGAACTTCAGGCCTAGGGCTTTTTCCATTGTAGCATGCTTTCTTTTTGAGATCAAGACTAAAGTAGTTTGGTCACCTGAGGGATGTGGGATGAACTCACTGTGTTCTGATCTGAGACGCAAAGAAATCTGAGTCACTGACCTTGTTTTCAGGAGGTTTGAAATCTTGTTGGAAATACAGGATGAATTTACCAAAAGACTGATGATGTGGTAGCCTGTTCCTAACCCCAACCCCCCATCCAGAACAGTTCTGCTCATTTCCACTACCAGTAAGAAGGGGTGCTGGCCCCTCTGGCTACAGGGTGGGGATGAATCCAGGTGGCAGCATCTTGGAATCATCAGCCCAACAGGAACTGAGGTTTCTGGAGCTGGAGAAGGATCAGGGGCCCCCTGGGAAGCCCTCGAGGGAAGGGGCTGTTGGCACAGCTTGGAACGGTCAGCAGAGAGGTCAGCTTGCCAGGTCTCCTCCAGGTTGGGAAATGCCTGGTTTGGCTGAGAAATGATGATGCAGAGGGACAGCTCAGCCAAGCTGAACTCAGTCACTGCTGTCCTGGGGTGGCATTGGGAATGAGATCAGTCACAGAGAACACTCCCCTCACCCCTTCTTGGCAAACATGAACCTGTAATAACCACCCAGCTCCTGTAGGTGATACTCTGAGGTTTAGAAAGCCCTTGAGTCAGAAAGTACATCAACCCCAAGTGACAGCTGAGGAAACCAAGGCTCAAAGCACTGAATTGAAGTGATTGGTCCATGCCGGCACAGCCCAGGGATCCATCAGAGCCGGAATCCATGCCTCTGCTTCAGGGTTGAAAGAATCTTGGTTCCAGTCATATGTCTTCCCTTGTTTTAGGTCCACCCAAGTAGCGTTTAAATCTTACAGAAACTGCGGGGGGATGGAGGTGCTCAGGGTCTGGGCCAGGCTTTGGGTCTGGTCTCAGCCCTGGTATTTTTGTTTGAAGGGTCTGGGTGGGTGGGCATCCTAGTGAGCCTCTGAAGGTTTGAGAGCCCTGGAGCCATCAGGACTGATGCTTTCTGCTCACCAGTGGCTTCCTGTCACAAAGTGTCCTTCATTAGGGAGGCTGGAGACCTGGAGTGCTGGGGAGGGGGCACGGGCTGCTTTTGGTTGGGGCATCTGGGTCCCCTGGCTTTAGGGGAATGAGGAGGCAGGACATGGCTGAGCAGGCAGCTCGCTCCTGGGTCCTACTACACATCCCTCTTATGACATGTGGCCTGGCAAGTCCAATTCTAAGCCGCTGAAAGCCTGGCTTGAAGGTGCCCTGCCCCCGCTTGGCAGAGCCTGCCTGGGATTGGCTCTGGCGCCTTCCCCCAGGGCCCCCCTTCCCCACACCCCCACTGTTGGGGAGGGGAACCGAGTGGAGTGGAGCAGAGCTTAGCTGGGCCTGGCATTCACATCTGCAGTGCCTCTTGAGGGGGGAGGGGCAGGGAGTTCCTGATGCCCTTATAATAACTGGAGAGTCTGGCAGAGGGCTTCGGCGAATGCACCAGTGTGTCTGCGGCGGCAGCAGCGGCGGTGGAGGTGGGGAGGGCGGCAAAGGTAGGCAGCTGGAAGGGCAAAGGGATTTGGGGGACAGCTGGAGTGGGGAAGGGACCTTCCTCTCTGAAGCCCCCAGGGGCCTGGGAATTAAAGAAGAAGGAAAAAAAGAGGAAGGAAAACAAGCTCCTTCAACAATGGCCATAGAGGCAGGAGAGTGGGAGAGTGGGGGGGGGCTGCTGCGGAAAACTGGCCCCCTTTCCCTTCCTTGAATCAGACTCCGCCCCCACAGAGCTGCCTGGGCCACCCTGCTGGTTCCCTTTCCCCAGCTCTGGTGGGAGCATCAACAATGCTTCTGTGGGGGAGATGTCTACTTGGCTCATTCCTCTGTTCTCCTGTACTCTCCTGCAGGTGGAGATAAAGCCGGGGGACGGAGCCGCTGCTGAACCTTGGGGACAAGCCACCGCCGTGGCAGTCAAGGTACTTTGGCGCCGGAGGTCACAGAGGAGTGGGGACTGGGGCATGGTGGGGTGGGTGCCTTGGGCTGGAGGGACTCTGGCTTGGCTGACAAGAAAGAAGCCAGTCTGTGGCCTGGTGAGGTGACCTGGCATCCCTGGCCCTCCCTAGTTCTGTGTTTGTGTGTTACCAAGGACCTCCAAGACCGGAGCTGTGTGCACGCACGCACCCGCCTGGGCGGGCTTTCATCTCATGGTTCCCTGGGTTGAGGGTGTTTCAGGTGGGAGTTGTGGTTTGATTTGTTGTAATGTTTTCAGAATGACACCCCTCCCCCTTCTCCCTCTGCACACCCTCCACCCCCTGCTGCTGTGGGCTTTCACCCAATCAGCAGAAATCCCCAGAGCGGGGAGGGGGTGGAAAGTGAAGTGGAGAGGAGGAGAGCCAGGCTCCCCGAGGGAGCCTAAAGAAGGAGGCATGATATCATTGCTCATGCTGTGGTCACCATGGTGATGGCTGTCATGCTGGGGCAGTGGGAGGGATGACGACGGGCTTTGGGTGGAGTAGTGACGTCATGCCAGGGCGTGTGTGCTACTGCCACCTTTGGGGTTTGGGACCCGTGGGCACCATGTGGGACTTGCCGGATATGGAGCGGAGGGAGGCCCCGAGGTGGGGAAAAAGAGGGACTTTCCTGGTCAGGCTGACTATAGTGCAGGTGAGACAGCAAAGTAGATCTTGGGGGGAGTTGAAAAGCCAAAGGTGATGTGGGTAGAGAGGAGCTGGCTGGCCACTCCTTCCCTGGAGGCTTCTTGGTGGGTGCTAATCCTGCCCCTCAGACTTCCCTCCCCCAGCCTTCAGGCTCCTATTACAACTTTCAAACAGGCCATTGAGGGAAAACAAACAAACTCCCCAAACTCCCGAGAGTAGCCCTGAGGGGCTGGCTAGCCGGGCTGAAGACCTGGGCTAGCATATTCGGGGAGAGGGAGGGAGGGAGGCAGAGCTGTGCCCAAATCGGGGAGTCTCTCCTTCAATTACAAAGGATGGGACCTTTTGCTTCTCTGTTTTGTAATCTGCAAAATGCGAATTATGCATTTTCTTCAAAGTGATTTAATATGCTGGATCTCTCCCCACCCCTCTCAAGTTCAGGGTCCTCACCGAAAGCCTGACATAGAACTGAAGCATTGGAGCTGGAGAGGATAGTGTAACTTGTCTGGTCCAGCCCCCTTCCCTCCACCCCTTTTGTACATGAGGAAACTTAATGGCCAGAGAAGGCAAAGAACTAGTCCAAGGTCACATAGTAAGTGTGCTTTGAAGGGGATGGAAGTGATCGTGAATCCTTCCGTGGAGCTTGAGATGCTCTTCACCACTCCCACCCCGATTCCTCCTGCCATAGCCCCTCCCTGGGAGGCTGGATTCTTTGAGGTGCTGAAACTGGAGGATAGTGGGGTGGGGGTGAGGCATGGCTTTTGGTTTTGTAAAAACTGAGGTTTGAAACAGGACCAGGTTCTCCATTGCTTGTCCTTGAGAGCAGGGGACTGTCTTACTTGCATTACACTGTCTAGTTGTCTCTAGAGCTTAGGACAGCGCTTTGCACATGGTAAGCACTAGGTAGATTTTTTAAAAACTCGTTCATTCATTCATTGATGTGAAATGTAGGACCTCTGCTTTGGGAACCCCAGGCTCCATCCCCATCAGGCCATGATGTTTTCTGTTCATCTGTACTCATGGGCAGGCTTGTCCCTGATTGGGTGAGCTGCCCTGCCTCATCCTGCCTTGGTCCATCCCATTGAGGGCATGCTACCAAGTGGGTGCCTGCATGCATGAGGGTGTGAGTTGATGAGGCAGTGATGGGAGTGTTAAGGAGGGATGCTGCTCCTGGGATTTCATCCTTGGGGAGCAGAGTTCTGCAGACTCCCTTTTTTACCCTCAACCCCAGCACCCAAAGATGCTCTGTCTCGGGAGTGGCAAGAACCCGGCAATAGCCACTGAAGTCCCTTAGCTGAGGAGGGTTGAGAGTAGAGCATGTAGCTTATGTTAACAGACTGGGGCAAGGGGGAAGGCCAGGAGTGAGGAGGCAGGCAGAGGAAGGTTTGTAATTCTGGGAAAGTTGCCTGGTGTGAACGAGAGCAGGTTGTGGGTCACAGCTGGCCCTGTTTATGTGTTGGGACCACATGTGTTTTACCTTTTCCAGAACTGAATTCCCTCATAAACACCTTGATGAAAGGCATTGACACCCTGGAGTGAACCCAGACTGGGACAACCACAAGGGGACATGAGTGTGTTGAGACAAGTTATGGGAGGGGGTGATGGTGGAAAATGGACATACTTAGGCTGAAGTAGAGAAGACTCAGGGCAGAAGGGGATGTCATCATTGGGTCAAGGCATTTGAAGGGCTGTCTTGTGGAGGAGGGGTTTGGACCAGGAGCAGTGGGAGGATACAGAGGCTGACTGAACTTGATGGAAGCCATTCTACCTGTCCCAAGGGAGCTGCTGGGCACCTCCAATGAGGGAGGCATGCTTGCTTGTCTGAGGTGTTGTGGTAGAAGGTCCATGTTGGATCAGCTAGCCTTTGTTGGGATTGTTCCCTAACACTCAGAGCCCCCATAGCTGTGGAGTATTTTACCCCCAACACACGGCCCTAATAGAATTAAAGCCAGAAATACTAACCCACTTCTCTCCAGAGATTTTACCCTTCTTCTTTCCACACCCCCCAGACCACAGGGAAAGGAAAGGAAAGCCATTTGGGGTATAAGCTTCCTCCCAAGCATGCCCTTGGCATGGTGGGAATCCTTCCTCAGTAGTTTCTCTGGAACTCACTTCTAGCCACTGACAGACACCTTTTCAGAACAGCTGCCTTTCCCAAGGGAACAGAGTAGTGTGCAAAGAGCCCTGGACTTAGAGCCTTGGCATCCGGTCCCACGGCTGCTACCCTACTTACTGTGTGACCTTGAACAAATCATTTCTTTTTACTGGGCTTATGTTTCCTTCTCTGGAAAGTGAGGGGGTAGATGACACAGTCTCCCAGCTTGGGACACAAAGTGTGTGTTTGAGGCAGCGGGGACGGGGGGGGGGGGGGGGGGGGGGGGGGGGGCTGGGTGTGGGTGGGTGTGTATCTGTGTGTGTGCCAGCATGTGTGTGTGTATATGTCTATGGGTGTATGTTTCTGTGTGTGTGCATGTGTGTATGTGAGTATATGTGTGTCCATGTCTGGGGGGGGGCATGATGGAGGACAGCTTTCTCTCCTAATTGCGTGGGACAGACCTTCAGATCTGCTGTTGGTGGTGGCCACAATGGTAGCCATGATGGCACACTGGCTTGGCCCTCCCCTAGGGGAGGGCACCTGCCAGCTGGGGCCTTCCCTCTGCTCAGCTCTCTTGCAGCAGAGGGGGAGGGGAAGCTCCTGGCACAGCAGGCATGTGCTCAGCTCAGGTTGGCCCCATTCCCTGGTGCAGCTTTCACCAATGAGCTAGGCTCTCCAGCAAGTCTTAAGATGCCTGTCGGGGAATGTGTCCATGTTCTGTGGCCCATGATCATGGTCCCCATCCATGTTGGACTGGGCTGACAGTTTGAAGGTGCTCTGGTAGACTCACTGGTCATCTCTGTAAACACATTTCAGGTAGAGATTGTCCCATTCTTAACACTTGTGTCCTGGTGCCCAGCACATAGTAGGTGCTTACTAAATCCTCAGTTGATTAGTTAATCCCTCAGTTCCAACCATTGGGCAAAACTGCATGCTGTCCACCCATGATAGGGTTAGGGCTGTTCCCTGATCAGGACAGATTAGGAAGGAGAGGCTCTGTTGGGATTCCTGGCTCTCAGTATGTGCTGGTCCTGGGAAGGATGTGAGAGTCTCTGTTTGCTTGGTGGGCTATGTCCATCTCTCATGCCTGCTGGGAATATGCCAGAGTTCATTGAAATCCCCTTCCTGGGAGGTGGTTGTCCTTGTCCTCTTGGCACTGTTTGGGAGTGGGGGAAGGGTGCCACCCCATTGGGAGAGCCCCAAGCAGTTACATGGTGCTCCCCATGTCTGTTGTCTCCATTCTTCCTCCTCCACACTGACCCTAGATTGGCTGAGAGCCGCCTGAGGCAATTTTGGGACCTTGCCCAGGATTCCTGCCCTGGCCAACTCTCCCCTCCCCATGCCTGAAAAAAATGCCCTCCTACTGCTGATCTTTGCTTTCCACCCACCCCCACCCCCACCAGTGTCTTCTTGCCTGCCTGCCTCCCTCCTTCCCTCTCTGACTTGGCAGCCGGCATCCATGTCTGTGTGATTCAAGCTCGACCAGGCTGCACGTGGCGGGGAGGTTTACAAACACTGCTGAGGCAGCTAGCAGTAGGGGGAGTGAGTCATCTCTCCCTCCCCCTCCCCTCCCCTTCTCCTCCCCTCAGCTCAGGGAGAGAGAGAAAGAGAGAGAGAGAGAGAGAGAAAGAATGAATGAGAAGCTGTAGAGTCATGGGAGACAGAAGCAGTTGGCCATCCCTGGGCAAGACACCTTGGACAAGTCACTACTTGGTAGTGGTCCTACTTCTTCTGTAAATAAGGGGATTGGAGTCTATGATTTTCCTTCCAACTTGGGACTGGAAGGGGGTGAGAGAAAGAGGGGGGGCGGGGAGGGGGAGAGTGTGTGTGTGTGTGAGTGTGTGTGTGTGTGTGTGTGTGTGTGTGTGTGTGTAGTGTGTGGGCCTTGAATCATCATCAGAAGCATCTTAGTAATTGCAGAGATTTCAAAAGCTTACTTAGAATGGAACTGTTGGAATGGGTTGATCCTACTTTCCCCAAGGCCCACACTAAAGAAAGGGAGGAAAGTTGGTACATAACTGGACTGGCTATACTGGGCACTGGACTCCTCCTGGCACTTGGGGTCTATTCAGAGTTCCGCCTCTCTGATAGGTCACTCTCTGACCTTGTTTGTGCTACTCCTTTCACACTTCTTGACCTCAACTTGTTCTTCTCTAGGATGAGGAGGTTGGACCAGATGAACTCTTTGGTCTATCTGGACCTAGAATTTCTGAGAATACCAGCATTCATGAATTGGAGGGGCTAGTGGGACGACAGTGGTATAGTGAGTGCTGGATTTCAACTCAGAGGGTCTCAGTTCAGATCTTAACTGTAACTTCCTACTGGTGTGAACTGAGGCAAATTACTAGAAGAGTGGTGGGAAACCTTTGGCCTCGAGGCCACATGTGGACCTCTAGGTCCTCAAGTTCAGTCCTTTGGCTAAATCCAAATTTCACAGAACAAATCCCCTTAATAAAAGGCCACACCCAAGGACCTAGAAGGCCACATGTGGCCTCAAGGATTCAGGTTCCCCATCCCTATACTAGACCTTTCTGAACCTGTTTCCTTATCTATGATGTGGGGCTATGCAGTGGTATCAAACTCAAATGAAAACATCCCGTGGCCTGCATGTTGACTTAAAAAAACACCAAATAAAATGATCTGCCATCTATATTTTATTGTATTTTTATTTTGTTAAACATTCCCCGGTTACATTTTAATCTGCTTGGTCCACACTCAGGAATAACACTGGATTTGGAGTTAGGAAGCCTTAGCTTCACATGCTTCTTTAGACCTTTGCTAGGTTGTGTGACAGTCATTTTATCTCTCTCAGCCTTGGCCTTCTCATCTGTAAAATAGGGAGGAGCGCATTACCTCCCAGGTTGTTAGGAAGATCAAACAAGTTCGGTAAAAAACACTTGGCAAACCTTAAGTCACTACATAAATGCTAGTCATTATTGGAGAAGGAAAGGTGGTGAGTGTAGTTCTGTTCATAGCCATAGTATCGAGTAGTCAGTAGAGTATGGAGTGGTTGTAGGAGGTGCTTTCTGAGTGTGGGGTCAGGGAGAATCCAGATAATTAAATCCACTGGATCAATTCTTGGGCCCAATGGTTATTACTCATACTGTTCAAATCTTTTTCTGTTAGCAAACCAAATAGACTGGTGTGAATTTCACCTCCTTGGATTTCTCTGGGTCCCGCCTCTGGGTGAGGTGATGAAATCTCTAACTAGCGTGTGGGTGGCTGGCTGGGGGAAAGGGGAAAGAGGAGAATCACTGCTGAACAATTAATAGCCAACTCTGCTGGTGGGTTAGGAAATGAGAGCTCCTTCCCTGGAGTCTTCACAGACTCAGATACAGTGAGAAGCAGTAAGCTGCTGTTAGACAGGTGGGATCACCTGATTTCCCAGAATCTTCCAATTGGAGGGACACCTGGCCAAGAATCCCCAATAGAATATTACCCAGAAATCAACATGTAGCCTTTGAAGGCCTCCGCTGAAAGGCAACTAACTCATGCCCAATTAAGGCAATCCCTTCCACTTGGAGACAGCTCTAATTGTTGGCACCTTTTAAATTGAAACCCCCCTGGGCCTGAGAAGAAATAGTTTGTTCCAGGTCATCTCCTGGTACTTGAAGACAGCTATCATGTCCTGGGTTCTTTCAGGTAATCCACAGGTGGACTGATTTGGAGGCCATTCCATTCTGGATACCCTCTTGGGTACATGCTAGCTTATAATTGTTGTTCCACAGAAGTGTGGAGTCCAGGAAGGGGTACAGTCTCCTAGATATGTCCCCTAGACCTGGGGCAGACTGAGTATGGAGGAATTAGCTGCCCCTGGGAGGCTACTCTTCTCCCTAAGGTCAGATGGGCTATTTGGGTACCGTGTCTCGCACTTGACACCTTGAGCTCAGCAGCCATTAACACCCCCAGACCATTACAAGGAGGGTGCCTTAGCCATACCTTAGCATGAACTTGAGAAGGGGGTCTGTTCACTCAAGGGCAAGACTTGCCCCGTATCTCACTCACATTTCATCTTCTAAGGTTGAGTCTCCTGTTCCACCTGTCGGGTTCTCTGGGGAGCTCCTTAAGCAGTTTTGCTGCAGTGAAAGGGAAGGCAGGAAATGGCAGCATTTCTTCTTGCTGACCTCCCCCCCACCCCTTAGTAGAACTTACCTTTTAAAATTTTTTTAGTTTAATTTAATTTTTTAATTTATGGAATAAAACAAGCATTTCCACAACAGGACAATAAAAAAGATTATTGCACATGAACCTGCAAATCTGCGCTACACAACTTGCTATTCCTTTCAAATATACAGCAAAATTATGGCATTCTCTTTTTCCTTTTTTTCTTCCCTTCCCCTCTTTCCCCCCTCGCCATGGCTATCACTAGATGCAAACAAGGTGTGTGTGTGTAAAATTATTCTATACATACTTTTATTTACCAGTTCTTTCTCTGGATGCAGATAATGTCTTCATAATTTGGGTATTTATAATAGACAAAATAACTTATTGCTCAAAGTCGTTCTTAAAACAATATTGCTTTTACTGGGTACGGTTCTCCTGGTTCTGCTCATTTCACTCTTCATTATTTCATGTGTCATTCCATGTTTTTTTACTCTCATTGAGCTCGTCATTTCTTATAGCACAATAGTATTCCGTCACAACCACATACCACAACTTGTTCAGCCATCCCCCAATTGATGGGCATCCCTGCAGTTTCCAGTTCTTTGCCATCACAAAGAGAGCCACTGTAAACATTTAGAGCTGTCCTTCCTTTGCCAGTGTCCATCACAGTGTTCTGCATGTAACAGACAATTTGAATGTGTTGAATTAAGGAGGATCTTGGAACCATTGTGCCCACTGTCCATGGATTGGCACACGTTCGCCTTGTTTCTTTCACAACCCTCCAACCCTGTGATTTGGCTTTAGCCTTTTGGAGGCCCTGGAAAGGTGTTGGTGGGTCTTGAGAGATTCCTTCACTCTGAAACAGATGGAGTATTCTGATTTCCAGCCTCCTGCCATCCCTTTCTTTGCCCCTCCCTCCCTTCTCTCACTGAATGGTTTTTACGGGAGGTGGAGACTTGACCAAGATCCAGCTGGAGAGCGATTCTTGGTTCCTTCCCACAAGGCACAGTCTCCTCCTGCCCCCTTTCCTATTCCAAGTTGGTATAAGGCTGTAGCCCACCGGGTGGGCAGAACTCAAGACTGAAAGGGGAAGGGGAGTGTCTCTTCATGCCCCAGTGTCTAGCAGGCCACTGAACTCTCAGAAGTTGGAACAGGGAACACAGCAGCAGAATGCTGGTTGCTATATGATATTAGAGGGTCAAGCTTAAGGACCTTCCAGGTGAATTGATGGCTGACCTAGAGGGAACCAAGAAGAACGTGTAGTCCAACCCCTTCACTTTATTTTTTAGTTTAATTTTTAAAAAAGCTACCTTAATTTCATTAATATCTTTTTTTAAAAAAACACCGATCATTTCTAAAAATCCCAACCCCACCCCCAGAATTAAGCCATCCATTGTAACAACAGCAAAGTTATTAATCAAAACCACATAATATAGTGACTGAATTTGACAGGGTATACACCGTTCTGCTCCAGTAGTTCTCCCCCACCCCCATCTTATTTGCCAAGTGGAAGGGGGAGACATGCTTCATTTCAGGGTTGTGAGGCTCAAATGAGGTAACATTTGTGTGGTACTTAGCATACTGCCTGGGAAACAGTAGGGGCTGAATAAATGCTTTCGCCCTTCCTATCTATTCTTCAGGACCATTACTGATTTTTTAGTTTCAGTTTATAAATTTTGGCTGTCACCATCTAGACTGTTTCTCTGACTTTGCTTCATTTCACTCTGTATCTGGCATGCAAATTTTCCCACATGTCTCTGAAGTCCAAATTCCTCGTTATTGCTTACAATACCTTAATACTCCAATAATCCCTTGCCCCACCCTGATAATATACTCAGTACCTATTTTCTCCCTGTTTTGTTTATACTTATTTACGCACATGCTGTCTCCCCTGCTAAAATGGAAACTTTTTGAGGGCAGGTACTGTTCCATTGTCTTTGTATTCCCAGGGTCTTGCACACTGCACAGTGCTGTGCTAAGCATTTAATGACTGCTTTTTGATTGGTCAGATTCATATACCAAACTTCCTTCTGCCACTCTCCAATCACTTCAACCCCTTAATTGGAAAGACATTGCAATGCTGAAGACACAGCATGCCAAATCATCAGTTGGGGCAGTGCCAGAATTAGAATTTGGGTCTAGTCAGAGGATATGATAGATGGCTGGCTGGATGGATCAGCGGATGGGTGGGTAGATGGATGGACAGACAGACAGAATGATAGAACTTTTAGTAATCACTTATCTTGTGCCAGGAACTGGGCTAAGTACTGAGGATTCAAATATAAGCAAAAACAAAGACAGTTCCTGTCCTTATGTGAGAATGAAGGGGAGTGTGTGGTTCCATGGTGTTAATTTTCTGCAAATGAGACAGAGACTTGGTTGGGACAAAATAAAGATGAAGGCTCACCTAGGAGAGTCAAGGGTGGTTCCTGGGAGCAGAGTCCAAGTTTTTGTTCCAACCCCCAAAGCTTGTTTGGGTCTTTGTTTGGGGGTTGGTGTTCTTCTCGCTTGAGCATCTTTCAATGTTAAGGCATTTGGAAGAAGCAATGTGGATTAGATATTGAGTGATAGAAGGAGAAGTGACTACACTTATGATCTCCAGGGAGGGAGGTTAGAAGAATGGTGGTGCAGCTGAGAGAAATGGACTGGCTGGGAGGGAAAGAAGCACATTTGAAGGGCAAGTTGATATGAGGTCAGCTTTGGACTTGGCAGATGTAAGGTGAGTCCATACGAGCTCTCTGCCAGTAGGGATTGGTCCATTCTTTGTAGTTGTAGCCTCATTGTCTGGCACACATTAGGTGCTTAATAAATACCTGTTAGAATTTACTGCTGGAAGGGACCTGAGATTTACTCATTTTATATATGAGGAAACTGAGGCCAAGAGAAGGAGGGACTCACCCAACATCATGCAATCAGAATGAGGCTTGGAAGCCAGGCCTTAGGATGAGTGTTTGTTCTCCTTAACAGCTTTGTCCAAGGTCTGACCGTATATTTCAAGGCAGGGCAGAACCAAAGGGCAGGCCAGCCCTGGAAGACTGCATTCCCCTTCTGGGCATGGGATTTTAGAAAGGACACATAGCAGCTGGAGGCAGCCTCAGATGGGGAGGGGTGTTAGAGAGCCCAGCAAAGGATGGTGGGCCCTAGAGTGGCCATTGGGTGGTCTTTGATCCTGTACTTCTGCTAACTGGCTGGCTTACTATAAGCTGCCAGGTTCTCTGATAACCTAGGAGAAATCTCATAAATATTCATGACGTGCTGCCGATGATGTGCAATCCTGAGTCAGTGTGCTGGGAGTCAGGACCTCCTGCAGTCAGCTCCCACCACTGAAGCTTTAGAGTTGGGTGACTCCAGCCACATCTCTTCATCTCTCTGGGCTTTGGACAAACTGATAAGGTGAAGACACATCTTAGAATGGGCTTCCACACTGTTGAAATGCCCTACCACCTCCTGCCTAGTACTGAGTACAGGTTTTCGGAGATTGGGGTGCAAAGCTTATCATATGATCACAGAATCATTGGTTTAGGTTTGGAAGGGTCCACAGAGGAAATCAATTCTGGTGCCCTTGTTTTACAAAATGGAGAAACTGGGGCACAAAGCAGTGAAGTGACTTACCCAAAGCCACACAGCTGGTAATTGACTATGGTGGGATCTGAATCCGTGTCTTCCTGACTCTAAATGCAGGGCCCTACCCACTGTGTCATTCTGCATTATCTATTATTTAAGGTTCTTACTGTGTTGGAGACCTTCAGGCAGTCTGTTGAGGCCTCTATGTGCCTTCTCAGAGGAATGTGTTTAAATACAACAAAAAGACCCCATAGAATTACAGAGGAAACAGTGGTGGAAATACAGTTGTCAAGATTTCTTTTTAAAAAGAAAACAAGTTCATGGACCTAGGTTAAGAACTCTTGATTCAGATAGTTTATAGTCCCTTCCTCCCTTGAACTCACAGTGTTTTGGGGGATAAAGCACAAGCAAAGATAATGATGGCTCACGTTGATATGGTGATTAAATATTTTCAAAATGCCTTCTGCATCTTTTTTCATTAGCTTCTCCCAACAACCTTGGCCAGTAGTTTGCTATTTATTGTTGAGTTGTTTTCAGTCACATTCCACTCTTCTTGACTGCTGGAGTGGTTTGCCATTTCCTTCTCCACCTCATTTTACAGATAAGGAAATTGAGGCAAACAGAGTTAAGTTACTTGCCTGGGGTCACACTGCTAGGAAGTGTCTGAGGCTGGATTTAAGCTCAGGTCTTCCTGACCCTAGGCCCTAGAGCTCTATCTACTTGGACTTGCTTCAGTTTGCTATAGCAGAATTACATGATGAGAAGCTCAGGGCTGAATTTATTAGCAGCACAGGTGATCAGGCAAGGTGGCTTCCTGGAAGAGGTAACCTTTGAACTGAGCATTGAAGAATGGGTACAAACTCATCAAATGAGAAAGAAGAGAGGATGAAATGGATGTTCCCTTGCCACTTTGCTTATGCTTTAGGTCCCAAAGTACTCTCTAAAGTGGGATGCTTGGGTGTTTTGGAGAAGGGCTTGAGAGGAGGGGACAAGATCCTGCTCTTGCATGGTGTCATACCCAGGCCAAGTATAGAGGCTCTGTTCACGAACTCCATTCCTGACCCTTGTTTGGTTGGGTTTTTCAGCATGCTCTCCTTCGGTTGGCGCAGATACCTGTACTGTAAACTTTGGCAAACAAGATTTCCTATGTCATCATGGCCAAAAAACTTCATCCACCTCACTATTATCATCTTCTGGTCTCTTTCCATTAAGTTAGGTTAGGTCTTGAAATGTGGTCTATCATGGCCTAGCTTGGATAGGATCTTTCAGAGCATCTGCTCCCCTGGTACAACCTTGGAGGATGTATCATGAAGTGTGGGGACTAGGCGGGGCTTCAGGTGGAAATCTGGAATCCCCCATGCCTGCTGCTTCAGAGAAGCTGCCCCGTGATTTCATTATTGAGCCCAATTCGATGTTGGTACTTCCCTGCCCCTCTCCCCAATTTGGCTTAGGCACTCAAATGGTTAAGTTTCACCTCAGCTACAACACCTGAGATAATTGAAAACCTGTCTCCTTGTTTTAGGCCCCTTCTCCAGGTCAGTGTTACCAGATCCTTTGTAATTTTGGGCACTGAGTAACCCCTCCCTTTCCCTCCATTTGTGGGGGAAACAGGAGTGAGATGCTTCCTTTTCTGGTTCTGCCGGCTTCGGAGAACTCTTTGGATTCCTGCTTCCCCTTCTTTGGAGGTTCTTGCTTTCCCTCCCTGGGAGGGGGTGGGGATGGTGGAGAAGTTTGGTCCTTGGCTCTGAGAGCAGATGGAGCTTAGGTGGAAGGCGCACAATTGGTTCTGTGTTAGTTCCCTGTCCCTATATCACCTGGCGCCTCCGCTCTTCCAGTCTCCCTGCTTCCCACCTCACTCTCAAACTGATTTTTTCCCACCTCCCTGCTGATCTCATTGCTGAAGGAGAGGAAGTGGGGGAACTGGGAGACAAATCTGTTCCTGTTGGGGACTTTGGACTCTAGCCAGAAGAGCAGCGAGAGCCAAGCTAGGCTGAGCAGCTCTGAGGGAGAATCTCGTCTGGCTCCTCTGCCCACTTTCCTTCCTCACCTTCCCCTCCCCCCTGTGATCTTTCTCCCTGTGGGAGCCTGAGCCAGCTGAGAGGGTGCCCTCAGCAGTCTCCCAGGCTGTGCCTTCTCTCGGCTAGACAGACAGATGGAAGGAGCTTGTCTCACATAATAATGTGCTTTGTTGTCCTGTAACCAAAGCTTAGGACTGAGCCTTGAAGAGGAGCGAGAAGGGAGGGTGAATTGGGCAATGGGGCTGGGGGCTGGGCAGCCTGCTGGCATATGCCTTCATTGAACTGGTGGCAGCCTGGCATTGTGACCTTGGGTCTTATCCAGGATTCCCAGGGCTTCTCATTTCTGTCTGTCTCTCCTCTTCCCCCTCCCCATGTCACACCACTAGGAGCTCTGACTCAGACATGAGCCTGAACTCACCAAAGGCCCCCACCCTGAGTCCGCCCAGCAAAGAGCTTCTGCAATTGCTCCACAAAGCACCACAGGGAACCTGAAACCAGCCCTTCCCCCAGTCTCCCATTCCATATCTCTAGTCACACCCAGCTGTATAACTGGAGGTGTGGCTGTTTACTGTGGGTCTGGAGATCTTGGGAGCAAGAAAGGCAGGGGTCCATATAGAGGAGAGAAGAGGGGAAGCAGAGATCCTAGCATATTTTGTATGAGTGTCAGGCCAGGGGTGGAGAAGCTAAAGGGATATCCTTTGGCAGGGAGGAATCCATGGACTTTGCTGGGGGAAAAAAAAGTATATCTGTACCAAAGGAAAACCTTTGGTTTCCTTTATCATCTTGTGTATTTTATCTTATGCCTTTAAAAATCTTCTGACAAGGGGTAGGCAGCATTCTGCAGACTGCCAGGGTGGAGTCCAAGGTTCAGAACTCCTGCTTCAGGTGATCTTAGGGAAGGTGAGCTAACTTTGGAGCCACTCTTGGTCTTGTGCTGCTGCGGGTCCTGGGAGCTCCATCCAGACCACTCTGCCCTTGTCCAGGGTCCTGGCCCAGCAGGCACTGCTGCTTCTCTGCTAACCTGCTTGCCCCACATTACCCTTGATGCTAGTCGGACTTCAGGTTTTCAGGCAGGTGTGGCCAGTGAGTGACGTATTCTTCCTGCAAAGTCTGAGGGAAGGACGAGGTGGAAGGAGTAGCACCCCGACGAGGGGCATCTCCCTAGCAAACCCACATTCCTCCTTGGGACGCTGTCTCTACTGCGCAGGCCAGGGACCTCTGACGCTCTATTTTTGCCCTAGGTCTGCTTTTCAGGCCAAAGTGTGAATTCTGGCAGTGCTTAGGTAGGCATTGTACATGACATTCTTGTTCCAATCTGTGCCTCCAGTTTGCAGCTCAGTGGGGAGCTGATGGTCCTGAGCCTGGGTCCTGGCTGAGGGACATCGACCTGAAAGTCAGTGGGAAGGAGGTGATAAAACAGATTATGTAGGAGGGGCTGGGTTTGATTGTTTGGACAGTTCAAAGCCCCCAGGTAGTGTATTGTAGAGGCAGCAAACACAGGGCTGGCCACACTCCCAAGCATGGCCTGAACCAGATTAAAATGGAATTGGCAAATATTTAACAAAACAAAAATATAATAGAACATAGATAATGTTAAAATGTAGTGTTGTCAATTTGTGGCACATGGGGATCCATATAGAATTTAGTGGCTCCATTTCTATATGTGTTTGACCCCACTGGTATAGTGGCTGCCATGGTAGAATTGGAGTCTGGAAGACCTAGGTTCAAATACTTCTTGTATTAGCAAGTTACTTAACCTTTCCAAGCCTCAGTGTTCTTATCTGTAAATTGAGCATAATGATAATTCCCACTTCACTGCATTGTTGTGAGGGTCAAATGAGAGCATTTGCAAAGTGCTTTGCATACTTTAGGGCAGCTGAACAGTTGCCTGTTTACCTCAGTTTCCTCATCTCTCAAGGGAGATGGAGAAGGGAATGACAAACCACTCCTGTACCTTTGCTGAGAAAACCCCAAATGGGGTCATGGAGTGTCTGAAAGGACTGAAGAAAATTGCATACTGAAAGATTCTCTATAAAGGTCATGTGTCTCTATTATAGGGACCAAAGAGTGATCCTGACAATATAGATTGTTTTCTTAGATGTAAGGGAAGGAGGGTGGTCAGACTCGGACCACCTGGGAAGATTTTTTTTGTGGTGCTTGAGGTGAGCCCTGTAGGAAGAGGCTTTGAAGAAAGCATCGTGAGCTCCTCACTGCTGCAACCGGTCAGGGGCCAGGGTAGCAGTGGTCAGCCAGGATGGACTGACCGCCCTGGGCGATAACGCAGGTCTGTTTAAGACAATCTTGCCTCAGTCCACTATTATCCCTCCTCTGGCCATTCCAGATCTGGGCTCCCCTAAGGGAAGGAGGTAGCTGAACTGAGGCCAAGCTGGTATTTTGTGCCATCAATGCATTTTCTTCCCTGACCCCAGAAGCATCCAGGTGAGCACTCTGAGTTTCACTAGCATTTGTTAAGTACCTGCTCTATGCAAGACTTTGTGCTAGGTGTCTTGCTTGGAGCTTAAAGGGTGTCTGTGTGGGTGGGTGGAGGGAAAGCCAAGTAATCTGGAAAGAAATAACCCTATGGTAATTTGAAAAGGGAGAACTTTAAAAAGTGGATTGGCCCAGCCCTTTGAGTTCTAGCGCTCACTTCTTCACTTTTCCCGAATGCCTCTTGTTATGGTAAACATTTCCATCGATTCCCTGGCCTTTGACTTCCTAGTGCTGAACCCTCTTCCCTCGCCCCCATTTCCTCTTTAAGTTTTCTATCCCCATATTAGAATTCAAGCTCCTCGAGGGCTTTTTCCATTTGTAGCCTCAGCTTTTAGCCCAGTCCTAGTAAGTGCATTTTCATGAGGGGCACATGCCTACATACCCTGGGAGAGGGAGTTCTTTGGGCCAGAACTTTGAACTGAGATGTGTGAATGCCTTGAAGACTCATGGTGGTTTTTTTTTTTCCTTTCGTATCAGCCTACCTTTTCAAACTTTGGTTGGTGTTGGTATAGTCATGTGATTTCCTTGATGGAAGCTTCCTCCACCCCAACACAGCTACAGCTTGGTCAGAGAGAGAACCTGGAATCTCTTCTCTTAGGTCTGATCTGGAGAGTTGCTAGGACCTCTTGTTCAAGGTCACAGGGCTAGTTAGTGCTTAGACTAACTTTGACTAATAATTGGAGGCATAAGGCCCTAAGGGACTTCAGCTTTGAGGCTGTAGAGTCTAACTTTTACCTGGGCGGAGACCTTAAGCCACCTCTTCCCTGTCCCAGGGCTAGGCTGTGCTTGAGCTGAAGTTGAGGCTGGAGGCCTGGGGCTTTGAAGCTTTGCATTTGAGAGAGCTTTGCATTTGGCTTCCCTAGGATCCAGTGAAAGTAGAAAGGGAGGGAAAGACCAGTTGATGATGGTGATGATGATGGTGATGATGGTGATGACAGCCAGCATTCATGTAATATTTTAATGTTTGCAAAACACTTCACCTATACGATCTCTTTTTTTCCCCACTTAGTAGTATTTTATTTTTTCCAATTATGTGTAAAGAGTTTTCAACATTCCCTTTTATAAGGTTTTGAGTTCCAAATTTTTCTCCCTCCTTCTCCCCAAGATGTCAAGCAGTCTGATTACCTATACTATCTCATTTGATTTTTACAACAATCCCTGGGAGATTGGTGCTATTATAATTCCCCATTTTAAGATAAAGAAACTGAGGCCAACTGGTGAAATGACTTGGGTCAGAGTCACACAGCTAACTGCTATACCCCTCTGTGAAGGGTTTGACCTGATCCTCCAGTGAAAACTTCCCACCATTCCATTCTGTAGTCTGCCATCTACCCAAATCTTATTTGATGTCTTTGGGTCACTCAGAAACTTCTCGTCTTTAGTTTGTTATTTCTTCTGTGTTGGGTACTCCCTGTGAGAAATCTTCCTCTGCCAGGTCAGCAAATGCAGTTCAAGTTAGAAATCTCAGAGTTGCCCAGGAAACTAAAAAGGAAAGTGAGTTGCCCAGGGTCACCTTCTGCAGCTGGCAGAATTTCTACCCACTATGACCGGCTGCCTCTTCATTGAATTTTAAGAAAAAGGGGCTCCCCCTCTAAGTTCATCTGTTTGGTTGTATAGTGATTTTGTATAAATCTTTTTTACTTTATATAACCCTTTATATAGGTTTTCCTTTCAAAGAGGGGCAGGCCATCTATGTACCAACTGATTCCCATAGCACTCCCCCTACTTATTCTCCTCATAGATTTAGGCTGACCCACCCCTCTTGGGCCTGCCTATG
The DNA here is from genome assembly GCF_011100635.1 of Trichosurus vulpecula. Taxonomy (NCBI): domain Eukaryota; kingdom Metazoa; phylum Chordata; class Mammalia; order Diprotodontia; family Phalangeridae; genus Trichosurus; species Trichosurus vulpecula. Next base: position 421,217,510 of record NC_050575.1, on the reverse strand, counting down.
AATACTGTCACACTGCATGCATTCCCTTAAGAGAAGGAAGGAGGGAGGGAGGAAGGGAAGGAGAGAGAGAGAAGAGAGAGGAGAGAAACAGAATGAACACGAAAATGATGGCTGCTATCACCTGTGACTTTCCCCTGGTTCTGCACCTTGAATCGTGCACAGGTGAGCACACACACACACACACACACACACACACACACACACACACACACATCCCTTTCTTTTGCAGCATCACAAAAGAAAGGATCCTTGGCCTTGGGGTTAAGAAGGCCTGCCTGCCCTCTGGTGAAGGGTCTTGTACTTAGTAGGTAGAAACTCTCTAGCATCTTTGTCAAGAAAACCCCAACTGGGGACAGGCAGTGTTGGATGTGACTGAAATGATTGAACAAAAGAAGATCTTGGGGGGAGACACTTGATTGCCTAGAGCTTCTGTTTCCTCTCATAAAGTGAAGGTTTTTAAGGTCCTTCCCAGCCCTGATATTGTCAGTTCTAAGATCTCTCCTGTTTTGCCAGTCAATAGTCAGAGGTCCCTCCCAGCTCTGTCATTCTGTGTTTCAAGACCCACTTTAGATCAGACCTTCTATATTTTTCATTTGAATGTTTTGTTTTGTTTTTTTCAGATCAGACTTTCTACTCTTCCTTTTAAGATCCCTCTGTGGTCTGACATGCTGGTCTGTGTTTTCTGGTTGTGAGATGTTGCTCAGTCATTTCAGTCCTGTCTGATTCTTTATGATGCCATTTTGGGGGTTTTCTTGGCAAAGATACTGGAGAGATTTGCCATTTCTTTCTCCAGCTTACTTTACAGATGAGAAAACTGAAGCAAATAGGGTCACACTGCTAGTAAGTGTCTGAAGCTAGATTTGAACTCAAGTATTTCTGACCTCAGGCTCAGCACTCTGTCTACTGCTCCTTGTAAATGTAATTTATTGTGTTGTAATGGCCCTGCGGATCTGTGATGGTCCATTCTGGCTCAGGCAGAGTTTAGCAGGAGGTAGCTTAAGTGAAATCAGGGGAGCAAGGGGGCAGCATGTAGACAAATGGTTTGGGTCAGAAACTGATGAATTTCATGTGAAAGGTTCAAGAGTAACATGCTTTATTTTGGAGGCAGGATGGTAGGATGAGGAGGCCTGGGAGAGCTTTGTCAAGGTTACAGTCAGTCTTGGCTTGTAAAGAAAGGAATGAGTTCAATGAGGGACATAGGCTGGAATCCAGATTTGCTATTTACCATTCACAGAAACGGACATGTCCTATCACCTGGTGGGAACTTAGTTTCCTTGTGTAGAAAATGTGGGAGGACTTGGATGAGATGTCTTTGGCAGTCCCTTCCAGTTTTGGGTCTGTGACCCTATGATGCTAAGCCACTGAGAGGCAGAATGATTTGGGGACACCTTTCTATCCAAAGGTGGAAGGAGCTGCCCTTAGGGGAAGGGTCTCCCCTTCCCTATAGCTCTCCCCCAGGAGTAGGATGGCCACCTGTGGGGTATGGAAGGCATTGTAACCCACTGGGAAATGATTCGAGTGGTGGAGATAGGAGAGGGAGAGACAGGACCAAAGGAGTGAACAGCTCCCCATCCAGTAAGACTCCGGAGAAAGGGAACAGGGCAAAGGTCTGCTGGCAACTTGTATGGGCCCCATGCAGAGGTCCTGGAGTGGCTGAGCAGAGTCTGTGGGAAGCTCCAGAGAGGTTCAGAGGAGGTGGCCTGGTCCATGGGCAGATGAATTTGGCTGATGTGTAAAGGATGAACTGGGAGCGGGGAAGAGACAGGAGGCAGGGAGTCTTGGTAAGGAGCATCTAAGAAATGGGAATGAGAGCCACCAGCATCTGAGGAGGGGAGTGACAACAGAGTTCATGGAAAGCATAAACAATCATTTCGGAATCGTTTTATTATAATGAATGATAAATGTGAACATTGACATTTACAAGAACAGAAAAAGAGGCTTGGCATTGGGAACCACCACCGACCATTTGGTTGTTCTTTTTAAGAAACTTCTCATTTGTTCCCAACTCTTCACTCTGCCTTCTCCCTTGGAGCCAATTGTTTGGGTTGCTATTTCCCCTGAGGATATGGCCATCAGCCTAATTTAGACCCTTGTCTATACTATCATGACAGCCTCTTAATCAGTCTGCCTGCCTTAAACCTTTGAATCATCCAGTAGTTATCAAAAGGGATGTTCCTAAAGCATTGGTCTAGCTCTGTCACTCCTCTGCTCAAAAAGCTGCCTTGGCTCCTTATTGCCTCTAGGAACAAATACAGGTTTAGACTTCTGAACCCACCTACCTTTCCAGGATCATTCATTACATGTTGTCTTTCCTTTTCTCAATCTGTGTTCCAGCCAAACTGGTCTGCTTTCATTTCTTCACTTAAAACATGCCATCCCCTGCCTCTGAGTCTTAGAACAAGCTTTCCTGAAATATTTCATTGCTCTCCCTCCTTCTCTGCCCCCTTCAAAGCTAAGGCTGAAATGCTATCTCCTTCTTTAGGTCTTTCCTGATCCTTCCTCCCCCTAGCTGCTAACCACCCTCCCAGTTTAGGTATTTATTTTGTCTTTATTAGTGTATGCATGTTGTTTGCACTGCTAGAGTATGATCTCCTTGTGGGCAGGGAGCTGTTTTCCTCTTCTCAGGTTCCGGTTGAGTGCCTGTCATACACTCACTGATTGAGCTGTAGGAGGGAGCACAACATTCCACAGGAGAAAGGGGCCAACCAGACCCCATCTAGATGCAGGCAAAGCTCCCAGCCCTTTGGGAGGCCATTGAGTAGAGGCTGTGGACTTGGAGTTGGGGACACCTGGGTTGGCTTCTCCCTTCAGACCCTGATTAGCAGAGGGACTCTCAACATATCATCATACCTCTCCCTGACTCAGTTTCCTCATCTTTCAAGTAATTTCTTTCAAAGGGTTGTTGGACTTGATGTTTAAGGCCCCTTCAGCTCTCTGTCTCTGAGCATGTAATGTAAGCTTATGAGCTGCCAGGTGCCCAACAGGCCCAGGTCTGGGACTAGAGATGGACATTGAGACCCTGTGGTGCTGAAGGGTGGGGAGATGCTCAGGGACACTGTGCTGGGTAGTTTGAGGCCTAGTGCCTTGATACTCCAGGCCCAGAAGAGCCAAGCTCTTACCTCCTGAACTTTTAGACCAGAATGGGCTAGATATAAAAAAAGCCTTCTCACTCACAACTTCCATTGGATACCAGGTGGAATGACCCAAGCTTTTCTGCAGCCCAGGTCTCCTGTCCTTCATGTGGTCCCTTTGCCTCTTTTCGGCTCAGGTTTCTTGGCTTCTTCTTAGGGCTACTCATCTTGCTTTGTGAGATAGACCACCAAGAGCCCCACCATCCTCCCTGTGAAGGCCCCCTCCAAGGCTCCAGACCTTGGTGCCATCTTTGACCCTTCACTTGATTTTAAACCCATGGACAATCTGTTGTCACATCTTGTCTTCTCTCTTCAGAACCTGTCATATTATAGGTCCCTTTCTTTCCATGGACAGAGCTGCCAAAGGGATTTTCCTGAAAGTGCAGGTCTGAACATATCCCTTCCTATCCCCTCTTCAGCTCCCTATTACCTCAGGATCAAATATAAAAACCTCTCTTTGCCATTTAAAACTATTCTGATCTTTCTAGTCTTTTTATACTTCATTGCCGTCCACAAACTCTTACTCCCCATCCACAGGGGCCTGCTTGCTATTCATGGAACAGAGACCTTCCCTCCCAAGCCCTCTGTGGAAGGCTCTAGGATTTAGCTCTAATTCCTCTTTTGCAGGAGGTCTTCTCCAGATCCCTTCATTCCCTTATCCTTCCCCCACGGCCTTTCCTCTGAGATGATCTCCCACCTACCCTGTCTATACCTTGTATGTGCCTGATTGTTAACATGGTATCTCGCCTATTAGGCTGAGAGCTCCCAGAGGGCACAGACCACGTTTTACAAGCATAGGCCAGCCGATAGTGCTGCTATTTCCTGCAGCCGAGAGGCTAACTGGACAAGGAGCCTCTGTGTGTCACACCTTCCATCACTAATTGTGCTTGGCATATAGTAGGCACTGAATGAATCTTGGACAGCTGACCTGTCATTGACAAGACTGCTTTCTGGGCACTGGCTGACCCTAGCACCCTAGGGCAACCAAGCCACAGTCTGATGAACCCAAGGTTCCCCCGTCCCCCAGGACGAGAGCATGGAAGCCAGTTGTTGGATCTAGAAGGGAATAATAGAACACCTATTGTGGGTCAGCACTGGGCTAAGGGTTTTACAAATCTTATCTCATGTGATCCTTACAACAACCCTGGTGGGGGTTATTATTGCCTTTTAGAGATGAGGAAACTGAGGCACAGAGAGGTTTATTGATTTGCCCAAGGTCCAATGTGTAGTAAGTGGCAGAAACAGAATGTAGACTTGGGTTTTCTAGCTCCAAATACATTGCTTTTGCCACTATGGCATCACAAAGGCTGTTGGTTTCCAACAATTTAAAGTTATGGGAAATATTATCTTCTCCCAACCCCCCAGAGGCTCAGGGGTACATGTACATAAAGCTGGGGAGAAGATGCTCAAATGTCCATATGTTTGGTTTTTAATCACCTGCAGTATGTTCTCCCTGTACCACATGCACACGTTGACAACACATGGTCCAGGAGTAGTTCTGGGGGCTTGGAGCTGGGAGCCCTTGTCCTCATTCTCTGCTTCCTGGCTCTTCCCTGTAGTGTAAGCTCCTAGCTCCTTCTCCCCTCCCTCCAAGCCCCCGCTGCCAAGCTGGGGAATCCAGGAATCCACACTGGGCTTTGGCATCCCTCCATGTCCCTGATGCCCTCAGCCCTGTGCCAGCCAGCCTGGTGGCTCAGGAAATTGGAGGTTTCTGGCAATGTGTAGCTAGCTCCCTCCTTGCTGCCGTTGCCTTCCCAACCTTCTCAACTTGTTCCCAGCAGGGAACCCCCAAGAGACCCGTTGGGTTTTCAAAGGGAGGGGCATTGAATGCCACTTTTCCAGTGGGGAGGACAGAAACTGCCAAAGACCCCTCCTTAGTGGGACTGGTTCCCCCAGAGCACAATTTAAAGTTGTTCTCCCATTCTTCCTAATAGAGTTGAGCTCTGAGGGTGTCCTTTCATAGGATTAGCCCCCTAATGATGAGGAAACTGAGGCCCAAAGAAAGGAAATGACATGTGCCAAGTCACGAAGTGAAGGAGCGGGAGAGCAGAGCTCATCCCCTGCTTTTCTCACTCAGCCGTCATCTCTTGCAGAGGCACAGTGGAGAGAATGCTGGCCCAGGAATTGGGAAGAGCTCAAATCCTGCCTCAGATGTGACCCTGTGCAACTGACTTCACCTCTGCCTCCATTATCCCATCTGTAAAATAGAGATAATAATAATAGTACCTACTTCCCAGGGCAGCCAGTGGCACAGTGGAGAGAGCTAAGAAGACCCAAGTTCAAATCCAGCCTCAGACTCATACTAGCTGTGTGACCCTGGGCAAGTCACTTAACCCTATTTGCCTTGGTTTTCTCATCTGTAAAATGAGCTGGAGAAGGGAATACAAACTGCTCACTCAGTCTCTTTGCCAAGAAAACCCAAAATGGGGTTGCAAAGAGTGAGATGTGACTGAAAATGCCTGAACAACATTTCCCGGAATTATTATGAGGGAATCAAATGAGATATTTATGAAGTGCTTAGCAGAGGGCCTGGCACATAGTAGGTGATTAAGAAATCCTTCCCTCCTTCCTTGCTTCTCTTCTTCCTTCCTTCCTTTCTTTTCTCCTTTCCCTCCTTCCTTCCTCTCCTCCCTCCCTCACTCCCTTCTTAGTTTACAATTTAGTTGGTGGGATGAGCGCACGTGGGCAAAGGTAACTAACCTCACTTTCTAAGGCTCTGTCCTGAAATAACAGCTGCTGCTAAATTAAGAATGTTTGAGAATCGGAGGACGGGGGCTGGGAGAGGCTGAGGTGAGGTGCTTAGAGAAGGCTTTTCTTAGATGCCATCTGAGCTATAGCTTAAAAAACAGGTGGGTAGGACTCCCAAAACCTCTGCGTTGTCAGGGAGGGGTCTCAAATTCCATTTGGCCAAATGACTCATGAATGTATCCCCTTCTCCTGTTATCCTGGGCCAATGCAGGGGCCTCAAACTGCCTGGGCAGCCCGTTACAGGGTGAACCAGTTCTCATTGCCTGACATCATTGGTCTCTCAGTACCTGCCATGCTTTGCTGCCCACTCTGATATGTCCAGTTTGTCCTGACCATGACTTGGAGCTCCCCCGACAATGTCCTCCTTGCCTTTGTGGGAGGGGGTGGAGCAGAAAGAAGCCCTCCCTCCACTACACCCCCCCCCTCCCCAGGCCTTTCTAGTCTGGCTTATGGCTGCAGGGATCTTTGTGCCTTCCCTGGCAGCCGCTGCTCATCCTCTGCCAGGCCTGGAAAAGCCTGGAGCTTCTGAGACTGCTGGAGGCAGCTCTGCCAGACAGAGCCAGCCGTGCCCAGAGTACTCATGAACCCTCCACAGGCCCTTTCAAACACTTTGCCCTGTGACCCTGACTGGGCTCCATGGGAGTGGGGGGAGTTGGTGTGCCCTGGAGAATGCTGCTGAGGCCTTTAATTTATTCTTTTCATGGGGAGCCAGCCTCAGAGCTGATTAAACAGAAGGCCCTCTCCCTTTCCTGCCCCCACCTGTTTCCACTTGCTGGGTTCCCCTTTGAATGAGACTGAGATCCCTGAACCTCTTTGGTGGAGGAGTGGGTGGGGGCAGGGAGGCTCTAAAGCTTCACAGCTTCTTTCCTTTCTGAACCCAGTGGAGTCTCTGCCCTATTCCTGGAGCCATCTTGGCCTTGTTTGGGTGACAAGATTACCCAAATACTCCATTGGGATCACCCCAATGTAGGGATTCCCTCCATCACTAGGCTTTGAATGCCATTCCAGTCTTGCTACTCTCCTCTGCATATACTCCCTTGACCTCCCACCCCTCCCTTTGACTTTATGTGCCTGCAAGATCCCTCCCTTGATATTCCAGGATACCCTCGGAGTATGTGGGTTGTCCATCACCCATCTCTCATTCTCAATAACATTAATAATAGATAGAATTTACATAGCCCTGTAAGATTTGCCAAGTGCTTTACAAAAAGTAAGTCATTTTCTCCTCACAACCTTCCAGGGAAGTAGGTGCTATTATCATCCCCATTTTACTGATGTGGAACCTGAGGGCCACAGAAGTTAAGTGACATGCTCTGGGTGATAGCTAATAAATAAACGTCTAAGGCTAGATTTGAACCCTGGTCTTGGTGACTCTTACGTCCCACACTGTATCCAAGAAATCACCTCAACTGCCCCATGGTGAAGTAGTGGATAGAATGTTGGATCTGGAGATAGAAACACTAGGGTTGGAATACAACCTCCCAGACTTACTGGACAAATATTCAAACTGGAACAGGTTTTAAGCTCTTACAACCTCCATTTCCTCATCTGTAAATTGGGGTTGTTGGACTCGAAGGCCCTCTGAGGTCCCTTCCAAGTATAGGCTCTGCTCCTGTGCTCATTTTTAATAATCCTCATCTTTTCCTCTCAGTCTTCATAGTTCATCACTTATTGTGTTAATAGTCTGCTCCCACCCGCTTTTGTACCACTCCCTTTCCCTCTGAGTAGTACTCATTTTTAATTCTTTTTTTTGTAAATTTTTTAATTTTAAATTTAAATACAAAGTGAGAAAAGAAAAAAAAAACATTGCCATGTACATGTCATAAAAGAGAATTCAATATAAAACAATAAATTTCTATTTCAAGAAAATCTATATGATAAATACTACACATTGTTTTCAAAGCTGCACAGATTTTCTTTGCTTCCTTGTTGGTTTTCTTTTGTTCTTTGCTGGGTACTTTTTATTTTTTTTTCCCTTCCCCCCACCTTAAAGACTGCTACAGTTAAGCATGGACATATATACATAGATATCTATAAACTTAGATGTGTATATACATATATACTCACACACACATACATGCATGTGTAAGACTGTACTGTGCTTATTTCCTCCCATCGTCTCTTTCTCTGAAGGTGGAGAGCATCTTCCTTCAAAAGTCCAAGTCTTTCCATGTTTTTCTAAATCAACCAGTTCATTATTTCCTACACTACAGAAATATTTGGTCAGTCAACAAGCTTTAATTAACATCTTACTATGTTCAAGGTACTGGGGTTACAAAAAGGGGCAAAACCCTTTCACATCCTATCTTAGAGATTGTCTATGAAAGTTTTCCCTCAATTTTCTGTATTCCTTCTGTTGTTGACTACACAGGTTTTATTTATACAAGAAAATCTTAATTTAAAATGATGAAAATTATCCTTTTTATTCAACAATGTTCTCACCTCATAATATAGTTTAAGGTCTGATGCTGCTCAGTCTACTTCCTTTACATCTTTTTTCCCTGGTTTCTTTGAAGTTCCTGTCCTTTTGTTTTTCCAAATACACTTTGTTATTATTTTTTTCCTAACTTAGTAAAATAAGTTTTAAATAATTAAATTGGGATGACATTGAATGGATTAGTTAGGTAAAATTATGATTTTAAAAATCATATTGGCTTTACCTACCCATGAACAATAAATATTACTTCAATTATTTAGATCTGAGTTTATTTGTATAAAAAGTGTTTTATATTTATATAGTTCCTCTATCTGTTTTGACAAGTATAAGCTTAGGTACTTTATACTGTCTGCTATTTTAAATGGTCTAAAACAATATCGAATAATATTGCTGACACACAGGGTAGTTTCTCTATTAGTCTCTTTTGATTAAATCTGTCTTTAACTTTGAGATCATGATTACTATTCCTGCTTTTGTTTACATAATAAATTCCATTCCTGTCCTTTATTTTATCTTTGTATATATCTCTCATTTTTATGTTTCCTGAAAGCAACATATTGTTGAATTCAAACTTTTAATCTGGTATTTCTGTTTTATGGGTCAGTTCATCCCATTCCCATTCTAAGTTACAATTATTGTATATTTTCCTCCTTCCTGTTTTTCCTCACTATCCTTTTCACCCTATTTGCCCTGTCCCTCCTCACTCCTCTGCTTTACTTCTACCTGCTACCTTGCCCTCCTATTCCTTAACCTACTAAGAGTCCTCCCTTTATCCTCTCCCCTCACCCTATCCCTTTGCCCTCTTATTTCTTTCTGAATTTAGAAGACTTTCCTATCCTTCTACATATATATGTTGTTTCCTCTTTAACCCATTGTCAATAAGAGTAAAGGTTTTAGCACTACATACCCTCTGCTACTAGCTTCTTCTGTGTTAATTTTTCCTTTTATGCGTCATTTATATGAGATAATTACTCCTTTTTATCTCTCCCTACACAGTTTTTTATTTTTTTAGAATCACCCCATCATACTCAGCTCAGCCCAAGCATTTTTTTCAAACCACCCGAAGAATGATGACAATCATAAGAGTACTGATATTATTTTCACATATATGAAATAAACATTTTGACCTTATTGAGTCCCTTATAGTTGGTCTTTACCTTATATTTCTCCTGGTATTATATGTGAAATTTTCCCTTAAGTTCTGGGTTTTTGTCACAAAAACCTGAAAATCTTTCAGTTCATTAAATGTCCATTTTTTTTTCATTCAGATTTATACTTAACTTTGCTGGGTAAGTTACCCTTGATCATAACCCCAGCCCTTTTGCTCTTTGGAATATTGTATCCCAAGACTTATGATCCTTTAGTGTAGTAGCTGCTAGGTCTCATATAATCCTTATTGGAGCTCTACGATATTTTTTTTTAAATTTTTTCTTGTTGCTTCCAGTATTTCTTTCTTAACCTGGGAGTTTTGAAACTTGGCTATGATATTCCTATAAGTTTTTCTCCTGAGAGCTCTTTCAGGTGGTGATTGGTGGATTTTTTCTATTTCTACTTTGCCTTCTTCTACAACTTCAGGGCAATTTTCCTTGATAATTTCTTGTAATCTTTTATTGGGCTTCTTTTTTTAAATCATAATTTCCCAGTAGTCTGACTATTTTTATATTATTTCTCCTCAATCTGTTCTCAAGATCAGTTATTTTTCTGATGTGAAGTTTCACTTTCTCTTCCATTTTTTCATTCTCTTGAATTTGTTTTATGATTTCTTGGTGTCTTAGAATGTCATTAGCTTCCCCTCACCCAATTCTAGTTTTCAAGGAATTATTTTCTTTATTCTCTATTTCCAGTTGGTTGACTTTCTTTTCATAATTTTCTTGATTTTCTTGGATTGCTCTTATTTTTTTTTCTAATTTTTCCTTGATCACTCTTATTTGATTTTTAAAGTCCTCTTAAAATTCTTCCAAGAACTTTTTTTGTGCATAGGACCATTTGACAATTTTCATTGAAAAAGGATTGGCTTTTTTAGCTCCATTATCTTCCTCTGAATATGAACCCAGATCTTCCCTATCCCCTTAGTAACTATCTATGGTTGCATTCTTTCTCCTTTGCTTACTATTCATTTATTCATTCATTCATTCATTCATTCATTTGTTTTATTTTGTTTTTAGCAGCTATAATCAGACATCAAGTTGTAGTCCTAAGGTATGGGGAATGATGCCCCAAGCCTCAGGTCCTTCTTACTGTTATTTTCTGAGGTCTGCCCCAGGGCCCAACATTGGGTTCACCTCCCCACCTTAGGGCCCCCAGCCACACTCTCCTGCAAATGATCTTGCTCCCTATGGTCCCTCCAGTGGCTGCAAACTACAGCTGTCCTCTCTGCCCTAGCACTGAAACCAGGGACCCTGCTCTCCTGCAAGTGCCCACCACCAACAGGCTCCTTGACCCTCCCTATGGCACTCACTAGGTGTGTACTATCTCCTTCTCCCTGCAGCCACAGCCTGCAATTTGTTTGGTCAGCACAACTGTGCTTCGCTTCCCTCAACCTCAGAAGGTCCTTCCATCTTTTCCTACTCTGTCACACTTCTTCCCATACTGTCCATGAGATGAAAGCTTCTAAGGCTGGGGCTGCCTCTCTATGCAGCTGCCCCCAGGGCTTGTTTGCTGTTTGTTGATTCTCCAAAGTCAGTCTGGAAGTGTTTGCACTTCACTTAGAAGGTTCAGGTCTTTTCATTTCAACCATAATCTTATACTAGAGTATTTCATGACTTACCACCATACAAGATGCTAGAAGAATCCTTGTAGTGAAACCATAGAGGTAAGATGGATGGGTTCACAAAATAACAGACATTAATGTGGCATGTTGAGTTGGCAGTACCTCTCGTGGACATTAACTCTTGATCATCACAACCCTGAGTCAGGCATTGAGAGTTATCTTTACTTTACAGATAGGGAAACTAAGGATTAAGAAAGGTATATGGACCTGCTGACTATACTCTGTATACAGCTAGGAAGTGTTTGGGGCAGAATTTGAACACAGATTTTCCTTACTTTGAGGTCAGTTTGCTCCACTACTAACAGGACCATACCTTAGAAATGATACATGTATGTGAAATCAATGAGGGGAGAGGGGATAGTGGACAGGAAAGGCAGTCTCCTAGTTGAGGTGACTTCCTCAAGAGCATGGGTCATTCGGTTTTTTATTGTCTTTGTATCTTCACTGTTTACCACACTGACTAGCATGGTGTAGGGATAAATAGCTGTTGGATTGCGCAATTTGTAAGAAGTGGCCATGCCACAGACCCTTAAGGAAACATGGGATTCTGCAAGGCAGAGGTAAAGATGTTGCATTCCAGGCATAGAGCAACTAGCCATCTGTAAAGGCATAGAAGATGATTTTGGAAACTCATGTACAAAGAACCAGAAGTGGGCCAGCTTGAGTGGAATGTGGATTGCCTAAGGAGCATCTGCAGTGTGTGGGATGGGCTAAGTCTGGGTAGGCAGTAGAGAGCCAGATTGTGGAAGTCTTTGGATGGATAGTCTTCTCCTCTGGTCCTGGTGTGCAGTCTGGTCAGCAGTTTCCAGTGCTTTTCACATGAATGTGGGGATTGAAGACGTGAATAAGAGAAGGAAGGAATTAGTCCATCCAAGGCCAGGAAGCTAATTGGTATATAAAACTCCAAATTCCAGGAAGTCCATGGAATTCACAGATCTGAATCAATATCCAGGAGACAACCAGAAGAAATGCTTACCTCCTTTTCACTTTCTTTTCATTTTTAAATTATCTTTTGTTTTCATATAACCCAGATGTCCCAATATACCTACCTGCTGTCTCCTTAAAGAACCATTCTATTTAACAAATAAGAAAGAGAGAGAGAAAGAAGATCAGCTCAGTAAAGCTCACCAATACATCAAGCAAGGCAGACTTTATATACGGTGTTCCACATCTGTATTCCTCCTTGTCCCCAACCCCACAATGGGGAACGAAGGTACATGTGTCATACCTCTTCTTTGGGACTGATCTTAACCGAAGTGCATATCTTTCAGACATAGTTACTCCATCCTGGAAGTTTCTGAATGCATACTAACAAAGGCAGCTATTTAAAACTTAATTTTATTGATTTTCAGTCTTTTTTTTCCAGTTATATCTGACTCTTCATCACCACATTTGGCATCTTTTTGGTAAAGACACTAAAGTAGTTTGCCATTTGCTTCTCCAACTCATTTTACTGATGAGAAAACTGAGGCAAACAGGGTGAAGTGACTTGCCCAGGGTGAGTCTTCCTGACTCCAGACCCAGGACTTTATCCCCTGCGCCACCTAGCTGCCCATTTTTTGATATCTTTTGTTTTATAAGACTTAAATTTTCCCCAATATCTTTCTCCCTCCCCATTCCCAGAAAATCATCCTTTATTACAAAGATTTTTTTAAAGGAAAGAAAAAGGGGGAAAAGAGGAAAAATTTTAATAAAAACAATCAACACATTGAAAACTTTATGATAGATACAACTATTTTCAATCTACACTTTTTAGACCTCATGCCTAACCAGTCACATTGTGATTTGCAGCTTTCTAATCCCGCCCCCTCCCCATTCAGGTTGCATAGACCTGACTGTGTCCTGTACACAAGCTGATTGCATTTTGTCCAGCCATTGTCTTCCAGCCTTCCAGACCTCAGAGGCAAAGATTGAATTCATAATCTGCTTTTCACTCTCCGAATTTCCGGTCTTCCTATTTGTTCTTGGCCCTGACCCAGACAGGGTCCTATCCCCAACCCATCTTCATTTCTGAATTTCAGTCAATATTTTTATATGGAAAATTTTCAGTGTATTTCCCTTTCAAAGAGAATTCATCTTGGGGGGTGGAAGTCTATATTAGAAGCAAGATGCTAATTGCTCCAAAGTCTTCGAATGATTGGTTCCTTTCTCAGGGGCTGCTGGTCTTTCTGTTTGGATCTAGTCCATTTTGAACAAGTCTGATCTTTTCTTGATTCTCCTTTGGCTGTTTGTGACAACCTTCCTGTGGCCTATTTCACTAGGAGTCCGCTTCTTTTTTTTCAGATGGGATCTTTGCTTTAATATTCATTTGGTTTTTCAAACTATTTTATCACTGACACTTCAAAATAAGTTCCTGTCCCTCTGCCAGTGGAACTCTGCCTTATAGCTAAAAAGTGCACTGGAGCAAAACAAATGGACACATTGACTAAGTCTGATAGCCTCATTCTCCACCCATAGTTCACCAAGTTTCTGCATGAGAGGGTGGTTCATTTCTTTTTAAGTCCCCTGGAGTTGAGCTTGGTCATTGTGTCTGTAAGTGTGACTTGTGGTAGGTAGCCTAGAAAATGAGTGGGAAACATCACTGACATAGCGACTTGTGCTAAGATGTGTGTGTGGGGGAAATGATTGTCAAGATAACCAGATTAAAGGAGAGAGAGGCCCAAGTAACAGGGCTCCCTGTTAGCCAAGCAGCAGCCCAAGTTTATATTCCAGTATATACTCACATGGCAAAGTGTCTGGCACACAGTAAGTGCTCAATAAATGCATTATCCATCCATCTATCTATCCTAGACTGCTGGAACTATTTTGCAAAGGGAGTCTTCTCCAAAGATTAGAAGTGAAGTAGTCCAAGTGGGAAGGGAACAAGCCTCAGAATGAGAAAAATATGAATTTTGATATCTTAACATTAGATTGATTTCTTGTTTTCATATCTCCCAGTATACCTTCCTTTTTCCTTGTCCCAGAGAGCTATCTCTTCTAACATGGGGGATGCGAGTGGGTAGAGAGGCAGTTCAGTAAAACTAACCATTAGGTTGTAAGGTTCTTGAAGACAGGGACAGTCTTCTACCTCTTTTTTGTATCCTTGGTATTTATCACAGTTCCTGGAACATAGTAGGTACTTAAGAAATGTTTATTTCTACTACTGTGAACCTAGTCAACAGCATGGGCAGTATTCCTTACACCTGTGCAAGGAATGCAAGAGGTATATTCTCATTTGTTCTGTGCCAAGCTTGGTCATTATTATTATACAGTGGGGGAGGGGGGAAAAGGAGGTTCTTTCCATTTACCTACTTGAAGTCATTGTATACATTGTTTTCCTGGTTCTGCTTACTTCATTTTGCATCAGTTCCACATAAGTCTTCCCTATGCTTTTCTGAATTCTCCCTATTCATTGCTGCATGCAGGGATGGTATTCTATTATAGTCATTCACATCCTGAAGTTTCTTTAGCCATTCTCAATTTAAGTAGACCCCATTTCTTTCTGGTCCTTTATTTCTGTAGAAGTGTGGTTCCGTTACTGTCTGCAGGACCGTCTCCCCTCCTGGTCATGTGATCGCTGTGTTCTTTGTGTTCCTTAGGTGTTCCTCAGCCTCCTCCTTCTGGGTCTATACTTCCACATAAGTTCAGTCCTAATGATTTTGATATAGATTGGACCCTTCCTGGGTCTTTGCCCTCCTTGGCTTCTATGGTTAGTTATGGGATCTTTGGCCAAAGAAAGGGTATGAACCATCACCTTTCTCACTTGGTCCCAAACTGTCTTTTTAATTTAAATTTTCTTTCACTTTTAAAATTTTATTAAAAATGATTATCAACCAACATGAACATTTCAGCACACAGGGTAAAAAAAAAAAAACTTTTATAAAGTGAGAATTCCACTTAGGTTCAGATTTTTTTCAAGTGTATATTGAATTTAAATGGAAGTAACAGAATTGTCCTGTTTTGTGTCCCCTTCTGAAAATTTAATTTTCTTGTTCTTGTTTAAAAGGTTTTATTAGTGATCTTTTCTTTTTCAAAGAAGTTTTACAGGATTCTCCTCCCCATCTCCCTTCCCTTTCCCCTTCCAGAGAGCCCTCCCATAAAACAATTTTTAAAAGAAAAAAAAAATAAAATCAGCCAAACGAGCCAACACTTTGAAAAAAAAAGCCTAAATATTTATACAATGTTCCACATTTCATACCCCACCACCACTATCACTACCCCCCACACACACTCTTCTGTAAAGTTGCTGGGAGGCAGGGAATCTTCTCATCTCTCTTCTTTGGGTTTGGGCTTGTTTTTTGTAATTTCACAACATTCATTTTCAACTGTTTGGCATTTACTCTTCCCAGTTACATTGCAGTTATCCTGGTGTATACTGTGGTCTTGGTTCAGCTTCCTCAACTCTATATCAGTTTGTGGTAGTCTTTCTAAGCTTTTTGTTTTCTTCATCAAATTCATTTCTTATTGCACAGCAATGTTCTAAAGCATTTATGTGCTTTAAATTTATTTAGTCATTTCCCAATCATGGGTAATCAGTACTCTTCTCTCTCCTCTTTTCCCCCCTATATCTCTAACTCTACCTAATAACTCACAAGATCCCTTCTCCCCCAAGCTCACCGAATTAATATAGTCAAGTGAAACAGTTGAACATGTTGGTCATGTTTTAAACTGTATCCTGACCTTCCAGTCATTCTGTACCACCTCCTCAAAAGGTAGGTGTCGTGCTTGGTCACTGCCTTCTAGAATGTTTTGGTGACTCCACAGCTCTAAGAAACAGTGCCCCTGTCTTCCCACAGTCCTTCCTACAGGTATTGGTTCACTTTTGATCATCTTTTTTCTCAACAGTTTCTGGCAATCTGGGCTGGAAGCTTAGGCTGCTTTGTGGGCGTCAGGAAGGGAGCCTGGTTGCTTGGGTATCTCTCTCCTCTGGCTGGGCTGCTCGTCTTGGAGCATTCCCCCCCACCCCCGCCACGTTTTTTCACAGCCCAGAATGGAGGTGGGCACGACCCACTCATAAGTTAGAGCACTATTAATCATGGTGAGGAGAAATCATTCCAGGACCTTGTCCCTAATGTACCGGGGAAAGATTTCACAGAATCACTGAGTTATAGAGCTGGGAGGAACCTTGGAGACTGTTGAAGCCTCTCACTTTGCAGATGAGGAACGAATGTAATTAACAGTTAGGAAAAGGCAGGGTGAAATCACTGTGACTCTGGAAAAGTCACTCACCATCTCTGGGTCTCACTTTCCTCACCATGAAAGTGAACCTAATAATACCTTCAGTAGCTCCCTCACACGGGTGTAATGAGACTCAAATGAGATGTTGTCTGTAAAGCATTTTGCATTATTTAAAGCCCTATGGCTGTGACCTGCCGCTGTTCAAATTATTGCTGTTATTATTCATGGGGACTTAGGTTTAGAGGTGGAAGGGACCCCAAGCCATCTAGTCACCCCCTTTCTGGATGAGGAAATTGAGGTTCAGAGTGGTCATGGGGTCATGGGGCCTCTGGGGCCATCCAGTCAAACACCCATGTTTCATTTAAAAAACAATTTTTTTTATTGTGTCCTTGACAAACATCATTAAACATGGGCATTTCTACATACCCAGAAGTAGAGAAAAAGCAAGTCATACCTGGAACCACAGATCTATCTCCATCGATGATGATTTGTTCAGGTAATATGGGCTGAGCTTGAATTGGAAGCCAGATCCTTTGACTCCAGATCCAGCACTCTTTCTTCTGAGCCAGCCTGTAGTGGATGATGGCAATGATGATGGTGATTCATCTGCTACCTAAAGCCCAAGGAGAAGAAGTGTGTGGCCACCTTTCACCCCATCAACAGCTGAGCAATGATGGAAGCCCAAGCCTTTTGTGGGGGGACCACTACCAGTGCTCTGTCTCTTCTCAAATGATGGAGGTAGCCCCCTCCTGGGTGAGTGGCAGAGAGATGGCCACTGTCTCCCATGGCCACAGATCAAGCATCAGAACTCACATTCCCTATTCCTTTTATCTGGCTTGTTAACTGGTTCTAAAGGGAATTCCAAACTAGGAATTAGTTCTTTTCTTGAAATAGCTTTGAGGGAGTTCTCTGGCATCTGCCCCCTTGCTCCAGAAGCTCCAGGATTCCCTCCAGCTCATCATTTGTGCCTCTTCTTGTCTCCCGACTGTGGCAGTATCCCAGGAGAGGAGAGCAGAGCTGGGCTGCCCTGAGCTGAATCCAGCCCAGCTCAGGCTTGTAGGGACCTGCTGCGGGAGGCATGGGAGCCCAGGCTTGTGTCCAGGCAGAGGAGCCCCAGAGGCTGCCCTGCAGTCCCGTGGACAAGAGATGTGATTTGTGTAACAAATACGTAACAGTTCACACCCACGTGAGTATTGTTCTTGTAGTACGATCAGTCGCCTTGGAGAACCACCGGCTAGAAACAGGTCATGTTCTTTGTCCTCCATTGAGAATAGATTGGCTATTAGGAAATGGCCCCTGTGGCCTAAAGTGGGTGGATGGTCAAGCTGGAATAGCATCTGAGATGATGAAGTGATGAGAAGAGCATTCTCATTTGGGTTTTCTCTCCTTCTAAGGAATGTAGCATAAGAGGAGACAGCTTCAAAGTATGTTTTACTCTGTGGCCCTGTTAGAGGAAGAAGCATAAATCCTCTAAGGGGACTACTTGATAGCATGCAGCATTGCATTTGGATTTAAGTTCTGGTGTGCTTGTTGCCCAGTCAGGCCTTTTGCATGGTGGTCACACCTGGTACTTGTATGTGCATGCAGGATGTGGGTGTATCTGGCTATGTGGCTTTCTCTTCAGAGAGTCTGCATGTGTGTACAGGTTTAAGCTGTGTGTGGGTGTGCATTCGTGTTTGCACTCTGGGTCTACCTTTCTGCATCCACACCCTACATCAGTGAGAGAGAGAAATTACTGCTTAATTCTGCTCTTGGTTAGGGTAACATTACTGACTTCTTTGTGTGAGAGAAAGATAGACAGATAGAGACACACATAGAGAGACAGAGAGAGACAGAGACAGGGAGTAGTAGGTAAATGACTGAAGCCTGTGCAAAGAGAGGTTACAGCCTGCCTCTTAGGGTGTATATGACTGCCGTGTGTGTGTGTGTGTAAGAGACACAGACTGGGAGACAGGCACGGACACACACACACACACTCACACACACACACTCACACTCACACACACACACACACAGAGCAGGGAGTAAGTGACTACAGCCTATGCAAAGAGAGATTGCAGCCCACAGCCTCCTGGACAGGCTCCTAGGAAGAGGAAGCGATCACAAACAAGGGAAGAAGAGGAAGCCAGCCCCAGAGCTCTTGCTACATTTTCCTCAGTGCTCAGTGTCCATGCCAGCTATCCACCACTTAAGAGACCATTTCCTCCTTGGAGCCTCCTTTCAGCTTACTGACCCACAGAGGAATGGAGCTGGTTAGTACATAAAAGACAGGGTCAAGGAAACCTGACCCCATTTCCTCACGTGGAGAAGAATAGTAATACCCGTGGGCTCTTCCTTGGGTCACTGGGAGGATCAGCTGGGCTGATGTATATAAAACTGGTATACAAATGGCAATGGCCAGCTGTGGCAGGCAGAGTACTGAGTCTGGAGCCTGCTTCAAACATGACCTTGGGAAAATCACTTTTTGAGTATCAGTTTCCCCATCTGTAAAGTCAAGATAACGAAAGCACTTATCTCAGGGTTGTATAGAAAGCTGATTAAATAGTAGAGGTAAAGGGCTTTGTGTGTGCTAAATAAAGTGGATTGCTGATATGGTAGAAAATAATGCAAGATTTGGAACCAGACAACCTGGTTTGGAATCCCAGGCATACCACTCACCCCCTATGTGAGCTTGGGCAAGTCAGTTTATATTTGGGGGTTTCCTCAGCTGTAAAATGAAGGGCTTGGCCTAGCACTCCAGTCTATGGTTCTGTGATCCTCTGGGGTGGGGCACCCTAAGACTGGAGTGCTTTCCTGAGGCTTACTATCTAGGATTTCAAGCTCCCAGAATTCAATCGATATGGAAGGAATCACAGTGACCATCTAGTACAAGCACCTCCATTTACGGATGAGGAAACTAAGACATAGAGAAAGGACATTGGGCTTCGAAAGCCCTTTCTGACCTGTCTCCTTCTCATCCTTCCAATTTACTTATAACTTACATCCCCTACCTACTCCAAGATCTGTTGATATGTTGGTCATGTTTGCTGTCCCTCAAACTTAACGCTCCACTTCCTGACTCTGGGCCTTTTCTTCATGCCCCTCATGGCTGGAACTCTCTCCCTGTCTCTCATCTCTATTTCCCAGCTCTACCTTCTGCAATAAGCCATTCCCAGGCCTTAATCATAGGGCCTTTCTTCTGAGATTATCTCCATTTATCCTGTCTACATCTTGTTTATACACACTTGTTTGCAAACTGTCTCCCCTATTAGATGATGAAGACTTTAATAGATGGGACTGTTTTTGTTTGTGTCTACCAGGTTCTTAATAAATACTTGTTGACTTGACCTGAAGGGACTCGCCCAAAGTCACACAGACAGTGGCAGAGACAGCTGTCCCATGTCCAAACCTGATTCTACAAATGAGGAAACTGATTTAGCTGAGGCAGGGGAACCCACTATCTCATTCGTGAATACTGAGCTCTCCATGCCAGGAGTCCCCTTGGGCAGAGTGTGGGCTTCAGGCAGGTGCTGGAGCATCCTAGTTCTAAAGCCAATGTATCCAGGAGATACTCCTCTCTGCCCTTTTTCTACCTTTCTGTTTCCAAAAGCCATAGCTGTCATTCTGTGCTAGCACCTTTCTTCTGAGGGGATTCCAGGCTGGCTTCTTGTCTGCTTAGCACCAAAACAATCACATGGGGGAAGGAGAGGACAAGGGTTCCCCAAACCGGTCTGACCACTGGCTCTCCCTTGGGAGTAACCTGGTTGGAGAATTGCCCAGATGACTCTCTTAGGTGGGGCCCAGATGCTGCTCTGTGGAGTGGCTATCCTGCTGGAGACTGTATGGCTTGGGTGGGGGCTTGGAAAAGTGGGGGGCAAGAGTATCCAAAGGAAGTGTTTGTTCTTTAGATGTGATCTATGTAGAACATCAGAGCTAGAAAGTGGCTGAGTTTGATGGTCTAATCCAACAACTAACCCCTTTTTCATAGAAGGAAACAGGGACCACAAATGTAAGTGTCTCACCTGAAGTCGCATGTCCAATTATTTTGCACCAGAGCCTGGATTTGAATCTGGGCATCTTCACTCCCTGTCAACTCCCAATGAAGGGCTGAGCAGGGCTGAGGCAGTGTGTCTGCCACCTCTGAAGACAAGTGTCCCATCTTGTTCAGGCCTGGGAAAATGTTTGGTGGTTGTTTTGGAAAGAGATTGATCTGGAATCAGAAGAGCTCAGATAGAGTCCTGCCTCAGCCCCTTCAACTCTGTGTGATCTTTGGTATTATCCTTGTTCTCTGTGGACCTCAGTTTCCTTAGTTATAAAATGGGAGTGTTGGCTAGATGAGATCAAAGGACACTTTTAGCTCTAAATCTAGGACCCTGTGACCTCTGTTGGGAGAGGAGAAGGGAGAGGTTTCACCAGCTTGGTTGGGCTTAGAGCAGTGGTGTCAAACTCAAATAGAAACAGATCCCTGTTGGATGCCCGTTGACTTAGACAACTTCAAATTAACATTATCTGTGTTGCATTTTTGTTTTGTTAAACATTTCCTGGTTACTTTTTAATCTGGTGTGAACTGTACTACTGATACACTGGAGACTGTTTATTCCTCTGGCTGTGCTTGTGGAGGGGAACAGTGCACAGGCAGCAGGCAATGGAAGTGTGATAACTAAGGCACAGGAAAATAGTGCAATTCAGAGTTGTGGGGTGGGGATTGGGCAGCGTGTCTGCTAATGATGGAGGGGGATGATGAGGTAGAGTCTGGGAGTGCAGGCACTTCCTCTTACTACCTCATCAGGAACATAACCTGGGGAAAAGGAGAAAGACTTAGAATCCAGAAACCACATTGTCGTGTGAATGGAGAGCAGCCTCACCATTCCGGGGGGCCTTTGTTCAAGCACACATTTGGAAGTGCTCATATCAATTGGGAGGTCACAAGGTGTTACTCTTTGGTCCTGATGACCCACAACACATGGCTTCTAGGGCTCTACCAGGCCCAGGGGGCAGAACCCAGGGGAGATTCCAAGGAGGGAGATTTGTGAAGGCTGGATCAGGAGATCACAGATTCTAAGTTAGAGTAAAGGGAAAGGACATTGTGTCTGAGGCAGGATCTGAACCCAGGTTTTCTGACAACAAGTCTAGTGCTCTATCCATGCCCTAAACCCCCCTACCTAGGTTTCTAGTGCAACTGAGGAAACTGAAGGCCAGGGTGGAGCCTTGGTGCCTGGTACAGAGAGAACATGGCATGTTCTAGAGAGCCACCAGGTCACATAGCCAGTATACGTCAGTGGCGGAACTTGAACCCATGTCTTCTGGCTCTGAGGCTTGCTCTCAAGCCACTATGCCTCCTTTTCGTTCTTTTCTACTGACCCCCCCACCCCCACCCCCCAAATAATGCTCTTCTAAATAGTTCAGTCCATCTGGGAATTTTTCTTCTCTCTATCTTTGGCCTCTTGGAGAAGATGCATATGGGTGGGATGAAGGAAGGACCCAATCAAAGGGTCTGATATTCTTTCTGCCCAGCTAGGCCTTCAAAGTCTGGGCATTGGGGCAGGGGAGACTAGAAAGGCTACTTGGGGCCGAGGAGTCATCTTTGAAAACACAGTTGGCCTATCAGCCATCTTGGGCTGCTAGGTACACAGGTAGAGGAAGAAGAGGACCATCTGGACAGCAGGCAGGACTCAGCCAGTTGTCTTCCCCACGCACGGAGAATCCCTTGCTGCACCTTGCTCTTTGGGGGGAGTGGGTTGTGTCTGAGCAGAATACTTATGGGAAATGTGCTAGCTTTAGAGTCAGAGTCAGATAACCTGGCTTTGAATTTGTGTGGCCTTGGACGAATTACTTTTTCTCTGCCTCTGTTTCCCCATCTGTAAAACAAAGAGTTTGGACTAGGAGACATATAAGATTTCATCTAGGATTTTAAAATAATTATTAATAATCATTTGAAAAATTGTATTAATAATAATTATGACTAAATATTATTAGAGAGTTCTTGCTTTATTTAAGTGGACCGTTCTGCGGACCTCTACATAAAGTGATTTTTTATGTAATGAATTTGCTCACAGACATGGGGAAAGGAATAAAGGAGGGAGTCAGGAAGGGGACCAGCAAGAGGAAGAAGGCTGGCACAGGGTTTAAGGACACATGGGACCAGGGACAGAGAAGCAAGAGCCAGAGGAACACCTGGGGCCAGGGACAGCCACTGGGGGCCTTGTTGGAACCAAGCGCATGGGGAGCAGACACATGAGGGCCAGAAACACATACGCATAGATAGAGGACAGGTGAAACATGGGGGCCAGGGACAGACACGTGGTACCTAAGCATGGGACTGATGGAAGATGGACACATTGAGTGTTGTTCTGCTTTCACTTGGAGGGTTTTTATTTTTAGGGTCTTTTGGGAGGGGAGGAGGCTGTGGTGAGCTGAAGGGCAGGAGTGGAGAAAGAGAACACTACTATATAGTAAAGTTAACAAGGTTTTTGAAATGCAGTTTATTTTTTTTAGAATTTTGGATTTGTGTAATGAGAACTTCAGTAAATAATAATGATAAATTATTAATAAATGATAATGTGGCATGATCTTAATAATGTAGGCATATGTTATGGTGGCCAGTAGCTTAGACTTCAGAAAGATTTTCTTACTGATGCTTTAAAAATAAAATAAAGTCCTCTCGAATGAATGAAAGAAAAAGTATCCATGAATCACATTGTATACAAAGCACTCACGCTAAGTGCTGGGGATAGAGATACAAAAATGTGACAATTCTTGCTGTCCAGAAGCTTGAATTCTAATAGGCCAGTTCAATGAAGGAGGGTTCTGAAGCAGGGCAGATGGGCCTTAACAAAGAATTATTCTGAAGGAAAACAAAGTCCTATACTTTGTGTGCAGAGGTGTAGGACACATTATCTCTCCCCATTTCAGACCTCTGGAATCTGGTGATGGCATTGATCAGGAAGGTTTCTCGTGCCTTTTTTTCTCTTGCCTTTTCTAAGGTCTTTCCATGTTGTTTTTCTTTTACATCATGGGGTCATGGTGTAAATTGCTTCTCCTGGCCCTGCTTACTTCCCTCTGCATCAGTCCAATGCAAGTCTTCCCAAGTTTTCCTGGATTTTTTAGATGGGGCCTTTTGATTGGTACAGTAACATTCCCTATATTACAATATGTCCAGCCATTTTCCAGGCAACAGGTGCGTATGGAAACCCCTCAGATGTGGCACTGTCTATTTAAACACCAACTTTGTGCCCTTCCCTTGCTGGCTAAATCTGGGTTTGGGGGAGAGGTGCTAGCAGCAAGATGAGGTCAGTTTCAGTCTCATCACAGACTGCCTCTTTTTGGTGGTTTTCCCCATAAAAGAATCCAAATGTGAGGCTATGCATGTATTAATATGGTAAGGACAAAACACTTTTCTTCAGGCTATTAACTCCCATTTGACTAAAAACTTCTTTGAGTTCTGGAGGGAAGGGACTCAAACTGAGATAACATCATCAGGTTTCACTGCTTTGGAAGCCACATCGAACCCAGGCTGATCCCCAAATGAGGGAGGCCCTGAGAAATGGGATGACACTCTCACCAAGTGCAAGAAAGCCACCTGTAAGCAGCCTGAACCACAGCAAGCCAAAGCTCCCTGAGAACACACCTCACAAGGACCCTGGGAAGTGGCTACAGTGCTTGTTCTACTGTCTGATTTATAGGTGAGGAACCTGAGGAAGGGAATCCCTGGGACTCACACAGCTGGGACGTGTCAGAGTTGGGAGATTCTGCCCCAGGGTTCTTCCAACACTGAAGCTCACGCTCACTTTCTGCCATGGCCTCAATGCTGCTGGTGGGATTCTGGCTTGATTGGGGAGTAAGTCTGGGGGGAATCTGGTGGAGAGGTTGATTCAGTGGCACTGAGAATGGGGACGTGTCCTGTGGCACAAGCAGCCCCCTCTGGATGCACCACAGACATAGTATAGGGGTGTGAGGTGACTGAACAGGACCAGTTTGCCAGGAAGGTACTGCACTTTGTGTTGTTCAGTATGATCCCATCCTAGAGTGGCTTGCCATTTCCTTCTCCAGCTCATTTTGCAGATGAAGAAACTGAGGCAAACAGGGTGAAGTGACTTGCCCAGGATCCCACAGCTAATGAGTGTCTGAGGCCAGATTTGAGCTGGAGAAGATGAGTCTTCCTGACTCCAGGCCTGATACTCTGTGTGCCATGGCACCCCCTAACTGCTCCAACTGCTGCCCTTATGCCTATAGGAAAGAGCAATAAGGAATCACACTGTCCAAGAATATTTCCCCTTGTGACCTGGGTGCTGTTGCTTGAGAGTGCCACCCCTTAGTGTCAGATTTAGAGCTGGAAGTGAATAGTAGATGCCATCAAATCCAGCTCTCTTCTAACAGAGAAGGAAACTAAGTCTGAGAGAGGTTAAGTGACTTGCTCAGGGTCACACAGCCAGTAACTGTGTAAGGCAGGATTGGAACCTGGTTCTTCTTGGTTCCCAGTCCAGCAGTGTCTTCACTGTACCATCTAGGTGTTTGGTATAGGGGTGGGCAGAGCATGTGATTTGGAGTCAGGAAGCTGGAGTTCCAGACTTGCATCAGACCCTGAAAGCCTTTCCTGATCCTCTTTGTATTGACCTTGTTTGTACAGTTATTTGCCTGTTGCCTTCCTCATTAGACTGAGCTCCTATAGGGCAGGGATTGTCTTTTGCCTCTCTTTGTATCCCCAGTGCTTATAAATATTTCCTGACTGACAGACTCTGGGCAAGTCTTTTGTTCTCTGAGCCTCAGTTTCCCCACTTGTAATATGAGGATAAAAGCACTTGCCTTTACAGGGGTTATGTGAAGAGCCAAAAAGAAAAAATGATATAGGCAAGGTGCTTTTTAAACTTCTGTCTAAATAAGAAGGCTGGATAGAGCAGAAGAGCTCAGGGAGGGAGATCAGTTCAGTGCCTTTGAAGCTATTAACACCTCCGTGTGGAATGAATGACAGCTGGCCCAGAGCTGGAGCCTGACAAACACTTGGTTTGGGTGGAGAAAAGTCAGGGTCAAGGGCCCTTTCAGAGGCAACAAATCTGGGTAGATTTTTCTGGGATTTTGCCTAAGAAAAGGGAGGAGAGATACAAGATACATCTGGAAAGGGACTGTTTAAAGATAGGGAAGACTTTCACATGTTTCTGGGCAGCAGGGAAGGAGTCAGCTAGGTGGAGATGGAAGAAAAGAGACAAAAATAAGTGCTATTGGCATCGTGGCCAATCTGCTGGAGAAGACAGAAGGAGATGGGGTCCAGGGTGCGTGGTAGAGGCAATAGCCTTACTTACTTAGTACACAGCTGCTTCTGCATACATATGTACATATTTGTACATATATGTAGATGTTTTCTCCCCTCTAGGGATTGCTTCACTTTTTGATGTATGCATCTCCTGGGCCTAGCGGAGTCTGGCATGTAGTAGGCACTTAATAAATGCATGTTGACGAATTGCTATTAAAGGGTTGGGAGTTGTAGAGAAGGAGGAGAACACCTAGAAAATGGTTTTGATGATTCCATTAATGCCATTGTCCTTGCCTGAAAAGTGGAGAGAAGGGAAGGTTTGGAACAACCACTGGGGGGTGGGTTCAAGAATCAATTAGGGAGGAGTCAAGGAATCACTTCACTGCCACTCAGGCCCAGTTGAGATTCTCCAATTTAAATTTGAAGTAGACAGCTCACATAAACGACCTCCTCCACTCCCATTCAGCAGCATGGGAGGAGGCGTTGAGGTCTTAGTGATAGTAATAATGCCACATCAAGGTTTCCCAAGGTGTGAGAGAAAGAGATCTGAGTCTGCAAAAGAGTGTAGGGATTAATTGGATCACTGACGGCTTGGGATTGGGAAACAGAGGAGAGACTCTGAGAAGGAGCAATGTTCAGGGAAGCATGGAGCTGAAAAGGAAGGAGTGTGAGCCTGTGCTACCATCATTGGGAGAGAGCCCATGACGTCCATCAGTCTTCTCTTAAGGAAGCAGTTTGATACGGTGGAGGGCAGGCTGAAAATGGAACCACAAAACCTGGATTTGAATTCAGGCCTTGACAACTAGCTGCGTGACTCTGGGCCAAACAATAATATTATAATGGTGCTAATTGACCTCACAGGCTGCTGTGAGGAAAACATTTTGTAAACCTTCAGGTGCTTAAATATGTGACAATGATCATTGGTCTAGGTTCTACTGCTGGGCTAGAAACCCTTAGGTATTCTCAGAGGCCCAGGAAGTGGCCTGAACGATAATGATGATCAGGATTTGGCAGATGTAACAAAAAGCCTTCTGCTTGTGGATGGGGTCGACAAAAACGCAAGGATCTAGGAGCGGAATCAAGACATCCATTATGGGTGCTATCCACATGAACTCAGCTCACAAGTTAGTAAGGAAATCTCAGCTGAGTTGTATGGATTTGTTTATGCAAATGGAGGGGTTTATACTGATTGTTTAGGACCAAGACATTGCCAGCAGAAATGTCAGAAGAGTTATAAAGAGGCTGTACTTAGTGATCCGTGTAAATTCTGCAAGGAAAAGGTAGAAAGTAGGTAATACATCCCTTCAGGTGGCAAAAATTTAGCACCTAACTTGGCCTCAGCCTTGGATCACTCCCACCATCCACTGCTTTTGCCCCTACACACATGTCAATGAATGAAGGAGAAAAGCACACAACTGCTCTGGGTCTACTATAAATTAATTTATACTCCTATTAATTTTTCTATTAAAAAACCTCACCTGGGCCCTCACTGCTGCTAGGCAATCCTCCTTCATCAACTTACTCTCCCAGTCTCCCAAGTGGCTCTTCCAAACCTTTTCATCCCTTCTCATATCATCTCTGGTTCCCCTCCTCTCCACCTTCTCAGCTACAGGAAAAAAAAAATTGAGGCTGTTTGCACCGAGCTCCCACCTCTCCCCTCTTCCTCATCTTCTATCACTTAAGTACCTTCTGCCCCTCTCTCCTCCTTTACTCTTGTCTCACACAAAGAAGTGGCCTTATTCCTTTCCAAAGCTAGCCCCTTTGCCTGCATGGGCAATCCCATTCCATCCCATCTTCATCAGCAGATTGCCCCTTCTCTCACTTATCTACAGTCTCTCCCTGTCTCCTGGCTAAGCATTCTCATGTTCCTCTCCCCCTTCAACAAAAACCCCTCACTTGATTCTCCCATCCCTGCTGTCATCTTATATATCTCTTTGTGGATAAACTCCTTGAGGTCATCTACAATACAACTAAGTACAGAATGAGATTTGCTAGTCATTGGCTTTGCTTGGATGTTGTTAGCATTTGGAATTGTGTGGAGAGCTTGTAATCAGTGCTTCTTGGACGGGATAGGGAATCCTATGTCTCACACCAAGACCAGCGTGAGGGAGACCTTTTTGGGGGCAGGGAAGGGTACCTAGCACAGGGGTCTGTCTGGCTAGTGAAGCAAATACATTGTCTAGATGACCGATCTGATTTCTTCTTGTAAAATGTTTTAGATAACCTCCCCCGCCCTCCCCCTCCCCCAACTCTAGAATCTTGTGAAAGAAATGTAGTCTCTAGATTTCCCGAGTATTGTTCCATTCTGGCTGGGGAAGGGGGTGAGTGGCACATTTTTGAGCATGTAGCTGTCAGGTAGCAGCTGAGGCCGGGTGCCTTCGGGGTGATAGGATGTCACAGCTAATCAACAAAGAACTAAAATGTATTTTGTGCCCACCTGGCATAACACCGACCAGGTGACCAGGTCCCAGATTTTATTTGGGATTGGGGAGCCTGGAGGGAGGGAGACAAAGTGAGCAGTGCACATGGGTGACTTAGCTCGATCTAAAGAGTTCGTTTACCTGAAAGTAGGCTGGGACCTTTTCCAGGCTAGGCAGAGTGTTCTATATTGTCACTCAGTGCTCAGGGGGGGAAAGTCATGGAGGACAGATGTGGCTGCAGAGCTCGGGAGAGGAGTTGGGGGCAGGGAGGAGGGGCTGCTCGTTGGAGTTTTGGTGGTTTCCTATCTTCTCTGCTCTTTATTCTCTTAGCCGAATTTAGAGGGTTGGGGAGGGGGCAGGGAAGCTAGCAAGGAGCGGGGGAGGGAGAGAGGGAGGGACTGGGCAGGGCGGGGCTGGGCTGGGCTGGGGCCATGCTGGGGTTGTGGGTGCTGGCTATGTGAGCCTGCCTCTCCCCAGCCCCCAGTCAGGACCCTTGAGCCAGGCCAACCTCCCCCGAGGACGCCACCACCACTGCAGGGGGACCTGCTGGTACGTGTTGGTACGTGTGCGGGGTGCCTGGGGTAATGGCCCCTTCAGCCGAGTCTGAGGCAGGGGCCGGGGGCGGGACTGCTGCTGCTGCTGCTTAAGTGCCTCTGGTCGCTTGCTGCAGCCGCTTCCTGCTTAGCCCTGCTGGGAGAGAGCTGGGGTTTGTCACGTTCTTCTGGCCCCGGGGGAAGGGGAGGGGGGCGGGATTCCTCCAGCCCCAGGTTTCAGGGATCTTCCCCACCCCCAACCCAAGGGAGTGACAGAGGAAAGGAAAGACTGGATATGGACTATCTCCCTCCCCTAGACCCTGGCTCTGTTGGAGTGGTCTGAGTGGGGGCTGCACTCATCTCGGGGTGGCCTTGTGGGGCGGGGTGGAGGAAGGCTGAGCCTAGGAAGCCGGTGCATTCTGGAGTGGCGGGTGGCTGTGGGGAGAGTCAGAGGTCTAGAGGGGAACTGAGGGCAGGGGCTGCGAGTGATAGCCCAAATTTGGGCTAGGACAAGCTTTTTGGTGTGTTTGAACACTCTTGGTTTGTATACACAGCTGCAGAGACTTCACCAGTGGGAGGGCCTCCACCGCCTTCCCGCCCCCATCCCTGTGTGCTCCCCTCCCCCAGGCAGGCAGTGTTGCCCTGAGAGAAGAGGGGGAGCTGAGGCTGAGCCCAGGCTGGGCTGAGGCCTGAAACTTCAGTGAAAGTGTATGTGCTGGGAGGGTGTGTGTGTGTGTGTGTGTGTGTGTGTGTGTGTGTGTGTGTGTGTGCAGAGTCTGGCCTGTGATCAAGGTGGGTCCCAGGGTGCTGCAAAAGGGATGTGGAGGTGGGGACAGAGGAAAGGCAGGGATGCAGAGGCCAGTGAGGCAGGTTCTATAACCTGGATCTTGTTGCATGAATGGGGGTGGGGGAGAATTTATTTTCATTTATTTATTTATTTTTTGCCGTATTGACATAGGAGGAAGGCACTGGTTTAATCTAAAGGCTTTTAACCTTTTTTCAGCTTTGTACTCCTTGACTTTAAGCAAATTTTCCTTTCCTCCCTATGCAATATGAAAGGAAATAAATCCTAGAGGGATTACTTTCTGTAGATGATAGCTATTTAGCAAATATTCCCTTGTCCAGGTGAGAAGCTGCTCAGGGTGGGACATACCTAGAGGACACTAGAGGACAGTAATTGCTCAAACACAATAAACAGGATATAATGTAACCAAGAAAATGTAGCAATTGGCTGGAGCGCAGACACAATGCCATAGTAGATACAATGTAGCAGATGCAGTGTTGAGAGATACAATGTGGCAGATGTAGCATATTGGGGACCCTCCAAGTAGCACACAGGTTGATGTGCTCTGAATTCCCCCTGGGCCGCAGCCCTACAGAGACCCTCACACCCAGGTAGACAGACTATTTCTCTGTAGGGCAAGGAGTTTTTCCTAAAGGTGATTTTCCACTCTGAGAGATTTATTTCATCAGCAATTCCCAGGAGAGGAGTATTCTCCAACAGATGAATAATTGAGCTGCCCTTAGGAATCTGCCCTAATAAAACACAGGGAACAAGTGAGCTGCAGATCCCATTCAGTGGGGGCTCAGGGTATGGAAGGGGTTTCTCTTCCCTTTTGAGGGGCTGGATGGGGAGCCAGATGTTTGGAAACATGGATGGGGGTTGGGGGCTGCTGAGCCAAAGGACCTCTGATAGCTGTCTCCTTGCTTTCTCTGCCAGAGGAACAAAGAACAGAGCACTGGCTTGTGTCTGTGAATTGACTCTGCTAAGGGAAAAACCTCCCTTATCATAAAGCAGAGAAATGGTCCCTTGTGAATTAACCCTTAGAGATCTCAGAGGCCAGAGGAGGAGGAGCCAGTGTTGGTATTCTTTGCAGGGACTCTTCTCCCTCTGTCCCCTGCCCCTACCACACACTAAATCAATCATCTTTAGCTGCCTTGAGAGGGGCTGAGTGTGCTGATGGGGGCCAGGGGTCAGGAGGAGATCATGGGCTTCTCTTCTGAGCAGGCCACTCTGGTGGATACCCTTTGGTTCCAGGAGCCACAGAAGCACATGGATGAGATTGGGAGAGGGCAGCTTGGATGGGGCAGGACAATAGGAGAATCTAATGATGCTTTGGCCGGGACCTTTGGGGAGGAGAGGAAGGGGGAGTTGTTGTCAATTATTTGAAGGACTATCAACTCAACTTGTCTCAGGGATCAGATCTGGAAACAATGAGGGAAAGCTGCTGAGGCAGATTTAGGACTGAGCTAAGGAGGACTTCCTTTAAAAAAAATAGAGCTAAGCAAACAAGGAAAGGGCTGCCTGAGGATTACTGGGCTCCCCCCCTCCCCCAAGGTCTTCAAGTAGAGACTGGATGACCCCATCCTTGTCAGGGATGTGGCAGATAAGAGGAAATCTCATTCAGTTGTCAGTTTGATGGAGGGATTTCAAAGCCCTTCCAAATCTGACCTGTTCCCCAAGACTGTGATTAAATTGTCTCTGGCCGAACAGGAGTGGTAATAAATAATAATAAACACTAACACTGATGTAGCAAGTTAAGGTTTGCAAAGCACTCAATGTCTGTAATCTCATTTGATCCTGACAACAACTCTGGGAGGTAGATGCTACTATCATCCTCATTTCATGGGTGAGGAAGCCAAAGCAGAGAGATGTTAGCTGAGTTGCCTGGAGTCCCACATCTGAGGCAAAATTCAAACTCAGGTCTTCCTAATCTCCAGTCCCATGCTCTATTTCCTCTGCCACCCAGTCACCTGAGATGGGCTGATAGCCTTCTCGGCAGGCATCCTGAATGACTGTGGACAAGTCCTTCTGTCTGAGGAGTTAGGGCAGAGATGGGCCTTGGTGGTCTTGGAGGCTGACTCTTTCATTCTGCAGTGAGGCCTAAAATGCCAAGCACTCTGCCCACTGAAGCCCATGATGGCATGCCAGCTTGTTCTACTCTTAGACAATTCTCGTGGTTAGGAATTTTTTTTCCTTACTGAGCCAAACACTACTCGCCTCTCTGTAGCACAGAATGATAGATTTGGAGCCAGAAAGAACCTTAGAGGTAATCTGGGTTAGTGCCCTCATTTTACAGAAGAGGAAACTGGGTCCCAGAGGCCTTTTTTTGGGAGGGGGGAAGGCAGAGCAATTGCGATTAAGTGACTTGCCCAAGGTCACACAGCTAGTAACTATGTCAAGTATCTGAACCGGATTTGCGCTCAGGTCCTCCTGACTCCCGGACCAGTGCTCTACTCACTGTGCCACCTAGCTGCCCCCTACCCCCAGTCCTTTTTACAAATTTTACAAATGCAGAGTTATTACTTCAAACAATGGATGTATCTTTCAAAGGTAAAGACCCTAGACTCTTGGTAACTGTGATGGGCCCCAAATTAGAACTGGATGCCCCAGGAGCTCCCTTATGTTGAAAGACAGAAGGCTGAGTGACCACTTATTATCAAAGAAATTCTTATTCTGAAATGGGTTGGGCTAGATAACCTCTGAGGTCCCTTCCAACTCAGAGCCTGGCTCTGACCCTTCCCCCTGCTGCTGCAGAAATTATCTACTAAGTACACATCCCTGGTCTTGATCCCTTAGTAAACATGCTTCTAGCATCATGATCAAGGCTAGAAGGAACTTGGGTGAATCTTGTAGCCCTTCCTCAGTCCTGCTTCCCCTTGCAGACCAGTCAGCAGGCTCTTCAAGGAGAAGCCCCAGCTTCCCCAGAGTGCAAAGGGCAGCCAGAGATGGGACTTCACCTACAATCCAGGACTCTTTGCACAAACACATGCTTCTTCCATGTGCTGAGATCTCAGCTCCTGTTGCTGGGGTCGGTCAGGAAAAGTCCAGGACAATTATATCTATGACCTCCTGATAGAGATTGGTTCTTCTCTTGTGGTGATGACTCTTTTGTTGGTATTAGGGCTGCCCTCATTGATCCAGAGGCTTGAAGATGCCACAACCAATATTGATTGCCTGGCTACCGGATCCTTGTTATATTGAGGGATCCCTGCCCTTCTCTCAAGTGCTTCTTAATATTCCTAATATATTTCATCCCTTGACTCCCTAACTTTGTACATGGAAAGAGGAAGTGCTTCATTCTGTCTTCCTCTCCTCGTGTTCTTCCTAATTTCCCTTTGAAATGTGCTTTATTTAAAAAAAATCAGACAAAACCAATGAAAATTTAATGGTGTATGCAACTTTCATTTCCATAAGCTCCCCCCAACTTTATACTGAGAGGCAGGTGTTTCACCCTAGACCAAGATTAATCTGATTTCAACTGACTTTTAAAACAGTGTTTTATCAATGTTTAATTATCATT
This sequence comes from Trichosurus vulpecula, assembly GCF_011100635.1. Taxonomy (NCBI): domain Eukaryota; kingdom Metazoa; phylum Chordata; class Mammalia; order Diprotodontia; family Phalangeridae; genus Trichosurus; species Trichosurus vulpecula. Next base: position 421,184,784 of record NC_050575.1, on the reverse strand, counting down.
TTTTTTGTTTTTACATCACCTTTGTTCCCAAATACTTCCCTCCTCCCATGAACCATCCCTTAGAAGTTTTTTTTTTTTTAAAGAAGAGGAACAAATGAGCAAAATGAACCAGTACCTCAATCAAGCTTGCCAGTGTTTGTGATGTTTCCCACTACTGCAGGCCCCCAGCTACCCACCTACCCACTCCCCCACTGCTGTGAAGAACCAGCTGCTGAGTCTTTTTGGCCCCAAGCTCAGATCATTTCAATGGCAAAGCATTCCATTTAGTGTAGTCACTGTGTTTTTTATTTTGAGGTTCTTCCCATTTCGCTTTGTATCAGTTGATCAGTCTTCCCATGGTTCTCTTTTTCATCGGGGCTGGAAATAGATTGGATTGGATGCCTTTTATTCCTTCTCTTTTTGGGAAGGATATTGAGAAACTGGAGAGTGAGCGAAATGAGTAGGCAACTGAAACCGTGGCCATATTATGAAGAGCTGAAAGACTGTGACTGTTAAAACCCTAATTGCTTGGAAGGCTCTCCTGTGGAACTGGCATTTGGATCCTGAGGTGTGATGGAGAAGACTGATAGTCAGGCCTGGGTTCAGATCCCTCCTCCACCACTTTGTGTCTCTGGGCAAGTAATGTTACTCTTTGAGCCTCAGTCGCCTCACCTATGAAATGAGGGGGGAGGGGTCTGACTGTAACCTCAAAGGCCTCTTGTAGTTCTAGCCCCATGGTCCTGTGTGTGACCTTAGGAATCTCACTTCACTTCCTTCACTTGTAGAATGAAAGGGGTTGGACTCTGGTCTTCTAAAGCTTCTTCTAGCTGCTTGTACCCATTGACAATCAACTCCAGATTTTCCTGACTCTATTCTCTTTGCTGTCTTGTGGCATCAAGTCAGCAAGAATCCTCCTCTCTTCTCTCCCTTCCCCCATACTTGGATTCAGGATCTATCACACTGCTCTAGTGGGCAGCGGATTAGCTTTCTTTTTCTCTGTCCAACATCAGAACTTAGGGCCAGAGTCTCTTTGGGAAGGTGGCCTTTTTACTCTCCCCCAGAGCTTTTTTTTTTTTATCAGCCAATCTTTGGAGTTTCAAAGGTTTATATCGGTCTACTTAGACTTCATGAATTTAAGAAGCAAAAATCCAAGTATTACAACTTGGTGTTTTGAACATTCATATCCTCTCTTGACCATTGAGTTGGTGGTGAGATTCAGAAGATCAGGGGTTCAATAAACTAGGAGTAGGGGAGGCACAGAGCCAACTCTGTGTAATGAACGGGGAAGGTCCATTCAAATTCTCCTCGGATACTTAGCAGCTGCGTGACCTTTGGTCAGTCATTGTATCTCTGATCCTCATCTGTAAAGTGGGGGATGGGATTCATTCTTGTACTTTCTGCCTTTGCAGGACTTATAAGGGTCTAATCACATCATTTTTGTGAAGCACATTGAAAACTTTGCAAGGTGTATATGTGGTCTATTCTTACTCATCCCACAGGGGAAAGGGTTGGAAATAATTACAGGGGGTAGGGTGTGCAGTGGCAGGACTCTGACCTGTAACACGCTAACAGGCTTGGCGTCTGGCTCACCTACTTCTCTTGTTCTTCCTCTCCTCCCCACCCCCTTCCCCAGACAGGCTTGGAGGGAAGCCCAGTTGATGGACCCGTCCCAGGCCGGATGGACCCAGGGCCGGTGTACCATGGGGAGGAACGGCGGCTGAACACTCCTAGGGCCCCGGTCAATGGGGCCGGAGAACCGGCTGGGCCAGGACTGCTGGGGGTTGGAGGAGTATGGCAGGTCGACCAGAAGCCTGATTGGGAACCTTCCCCCAGCCCTGCTCATGCTGCCCACCCAGAAGATGCCCATGACCTTGTGGCCTTCTCAGCAGTGGCTGAAGCTGTTTCCTCCTATGGGGCCCTTAGTACTCGCCTCTATGAGACCTTCAATCGGGAGATGAGCCGAGAGGGTGGCGGCAACCTCAATGGCCCTCGACCTGGCCCTGAGAGCTATTCTGCAGGGGGAGAAGACCTGGATACCCTTCAGACAGCCCTGGCACTGGCCCGCCATGGTATGAAGCCACCCAACTGCAACTGTGATGGGCCTGAGTGTCCTGACTACCTCGAGTGGCTGGAGGGAAAGATCAAATCTGTGGCTGTTGGGGGAGGGGAGGACCGGCCTCGACCACCAGAGTCTTTGCCTCCAAGTGAAGTGGGCCTCCCTGCTCCAGGTCCCCTCCATCCTGGTGATGTGGGCCTCCCTGCTCCTGGGCCCCTCCATCCTGGTGATGTGGGCCTCCCTGCTCCTGGGCCCCTCCATCCTGGTGAAGTTGGCCTCCCTGCTCCTGGGCCCCTCCATCCTGGTGAAGTTGGCCTCCCTGCACCTGGACCCCTCCATCCTGGTGATGTGGGCCTCCCTGCTCCTGGGCCCCTCCATTCTGGTGATGTGGGCCTCCCTGCACCTGGGCCCCTCCATCCTGGTGAAGTGGGCCTCCCTGCTCCTGGGCCCCTCCATCCTGGTGAAGTGGGCCTCCCTGCACCTGGACCCCTCCATCCTGGTGATGTGGGCCTCCCTGCTCCTGGGCCCCTCCATTCTGGTGAAGTGGGCCTCCCAGCCCTGGGCCCTGGGCCCCTTCTCAGCCCTGACGCTCCCCAGCTGCACTCACCCAATGGTCTGCCACTTTCAGAGAGTGCCCTAAACATCGCCAAGGAGAAAAACATCAGCCTGCAGACAGCCATCGCCATAGAAGCCCTCACCCAGCTCTCCTCCACCCTGCCTCAGCCATCCCCCTGCCCACAGTCCAAGGCCTTATCCCCAAATCCTCCGTTTCGACCTCCTCAGTCTTACATTCGGACCTCCCCATGGCCTGTGGGCCCACCTGAAGAGCCTCAGTCCTGTGCTCCTGAGAGTTCAGCCTTCCCTCCAGTAGCCCCTCGCACTGAGTATCCTGAGGTCTGGGGCCCAGACACGTCACCTGTGACACCTTGCACCTCCTGGCCAGTCCCCCGATCTGGCCCTGACCCAATGGCCGAGTTGGAACAACTTCTGGGCAGCTCCAATGACTACATCCCATCATCTTTCAAACGGCCTGAGGCCCTGCCTGCGAAGCCCAAGATCAAGGTTGAACCCCGATCCCCCCCTGCCCCTGCTCCCAGTCCCCGGAAAGAGGCACCGACTCCACCTTCAGATCCTGACACCCACCGAAAGGTCCAGTCAACCCTCCAACAGCACCTGCATCACAAGCGCAGCCTTTTCCTTGAGCAGAACCAGGGCAGTGCCTGCCCCAGGGCCTCCTCGGTGCCCCCCACCCGGAGCTGGTGGGCCCCTCCAATTCCTGGGAACCCTCGGCCCTCTGACAAACCAGTCAAGGAAAAGAAGAAGAAACAGCTGCCTGCAGTTGGTGGCCTGGTGGGGGGTGAGAAACGTGCCCTAGGGCTCAAGACGGTCACTCGGAAGATAGTGCAAATCAAGAAGCCTAAGGTCCGGGACTCCCACCCTCGATTCATGCCTCTACGCCAGATCAATCTGGAAGTGTTGAGGAGCCCTGCTCCTGGGGCCCCAAAGGCAGGTGCCACTCCCCCTCTGCCTCCCTGCAGGGGCACCCCCTCCATGCCCGTAGTCCCAGCCCCTTCCCATGCATTATTTGCACCAGGTCCCTCTGGGGGTAGCCTTTTGCCCCCTACTCAGGAAATGGCTTGTCCCAGCCTTGCCGCTGCCCTACAGTCTAGCCCCGCTGTCCCTCTGGTCCCTGCTGATGACAAGCTGGAGGAGCTCTTCCAGCAGTTTGAAGCCGAGTTTGGGGACAACTTTGGCCTTGCAGCTGCACCCCCTGCCCCTGCCTGCTCCCCTGAGCACCTAGCATCCTGTGTCCTACGCCCTGAGAGCCCCTTTTCTGGACGCTCCCGAAAACAAATGAAGATTGAGGCATCAGGTTCTGTTGCTGTGATTTCTACCACCTGCCTCGAGGCAGAGGAAGGGGGCCTGGAGACACCCACCAAGCAGGAGCAGACAGCCACTCCCAACCTCCGGGGCTTCCTAGAGTCTCCACTCAAGTACCTGGACACCCCCACCAAGAACCTGCTGGACACCCCCTCCAAGAGAGCTCAGGCTGAGTTCCCCGTCTGTGAGTGTGTTGGTGAGTCTTGCTCTGCTGTGTTCCAACTCGAGACTGCTAGAGACAGCAATACTGTGAGATCAGAGCTTTTGAGTAGAAAGGGGTTTGGGATTTGTCCCACTGATCGTCACATTTGGCAGATGAGGAAACTGAGGCACAGACAAGTGAGGTGATTTGCTCAAGGTCATGACTCTTGGAGGGAGGAGATGGGAACGTTGGGCCTTTGGGGATCCAGGCTGGCCCGGGTGTGCTATTATCTTTCCTCGGCGCAAGGGAACCTGCAGAAAACATATAGCTATGCCACATTATGTGCTGGGAAAGGTCAAGGGAGAGAGGCATCTTCCTAGCCCCTGACTCCTTCAGGACCTGAGTTCTTCCCCTTAGCTTTAGTTTTGGTCTTGGAGTTTGGGCTGTCCTCCCTCCTCTCCAGCAATGTGCTTCATGTCCCCAACAGGCTAAAGGATTATATAGAGGGCAGAAAGGCCTGAGTTCAAATCCTGCCTCAGACATTTAATTGTTATGCAACCCTGAGTAACTTGATTAACCTTTGCCTGCCTCAGTTTCCTCATCTGTAAAATAGAGATAATAAGAAGTATCTACCTCCCAGGGGGTGTGAGGATAAAATGAGAGGATGATTGCACTTTGCAAACCTAAAGTATAATTGCTTTATTATTATTATTGTCATCATCATCACCATCGTCACTGTTGTTATCACAGCTATCCTTTGAAGGGCCTCCAGTGAGCTTCTAGGAGAACCCTAGGAGGAAAAGTTTGGTCCCAGACTGATTTTCTTCCACTGCTCTGGTGCCAGGCAGCATTGGAGTTCAGCTGCATTTCTGGTCCCTCACTCCACACTGCTGCTTTATCAAAGGTCCCTGTGCCCTCCCAGGTCTCAGGTTAAGACCACAGCAGACTGTAAGGATGGAACAGGAGACTGTCTTTGATAAGGACAAGTTAGGGCTTCATGGTGGGTAGGTCATAAGAACAGCCCAGAGAGATCAGAAAATCTCTGATTCCCTTGTAGAAAACACCCCAAGGTCCCAAGGATGTTAAGGTCGACTTCTCATAGGTGAGGTTTCAGCTAGGTCTTGAAGCTATAAAAGCCAGGAGAGGAAAATGAGTTGGGAGAGAATTTCTGGCAGGTGAGAAAAAAAATGGCCAGAACTGGAGGAAGGCCAGGTCAGGACAGGGCTTTAAATGTTTAAATGTGCACGTGCACACACACATACCCTCTCCCCTGAAAGTCAGCAGGTGTGGCCTGGAGGAAAATCTAGCCAACAAAAATGCAGACAGGTAGAAGAAGAACCAGGGGTGAGTGGGATCATGAAGACCTAGAAAGAAGAAAGTGTTAAGGAGAATTGGGGTGCAGGGGGAGTGGTGACAATGTCACCATCTACAGAGAGGTCAGCAACATTGAGGACCAAGAGAAGTCCATTGTACAGGATGGGGGAGTCCTGGTTTAAGAGATGTTCATGTGAATCACATACACTGGGAAGGGTCTTAGTCTGTCCAGGAGCCAATAGAGGATATGCCCTCCATGCCATATGCCTCTGTGGCATCCAGTGTGACCTTAGCCTCCATTTCTGGCTAGCACAGCAGCATCCATTTCCCGGGAGGTGATAATCCTTCCGTTCTCTTCCTTGGTCAGGCCACTGGCTTATTTCTTCACCTCTGGGTGTGAGATTTGGAGATGGGATGGATAAGTCTGGAGAAAAGCATTAAGCATGGTGAAGGTCTATTACTATTACCACATCATATGCCAGGTTTTTTGAATGTCTGCTCTGCTAGCTGCCAGCTATACAGAGATAAAACTGAAAATGGTCCCCTTCTTCAAAGACCTAACCCATTGGGTTAAACAAGTAAATACATGATCAGATAAAAGTAAGTACTCAAATGTGGACAAACACATGGGTGTGACAAAGTCAATAGAATGATGTAGGCAAAGTAAATACACAACTGTATCCTAAGTAAATACAGTGTAATTGAACAAGAGGTATCCAGGGTTCTTCTGTGTGTTACAGTGACAGAAAAGGGAGGTAGGCAGGAGGATGCCATTTGTAGGGGCATCATCCAAGGACTGGGCACCTCTCCATCCCTAGAAACCACAAGTGCTTTTGGGGGGGGGGCAGTGTCTGTGATTTGATTTATAAAAAACATATTTTGATAACCACATTTCGGCATAATTGGATTCTTTGTATTCCTATGTGCTTTTTATTATGTCCATTTAAAAACGTGATTTGAGATAGACCGCCCAGAGCTATCACAGGAACCAAAGATAGAAAAAAGGTTAGTTAGCCCTGCTCTAGAATATCCCCTAGTAACTTCCCCTATCCTGGTCTTTTATATATTTGAAGGTTCCTACTTGCTTCAGTGTCTCCTAAGATAGCTATTCCCAAGGAGGATAGGCCCAAGGTGGCATTGGTGCCAGGGGAGGGAGGGGCCCCTCAGCTGGAATCCTCAAAGATGGGTTATCACCTAGCAGGCGTGTTGTCAAGGGAGAGGCTTCATGTTCCCATCATGCTTAGCCCAGGTGAAGTCGTTCCATGCTTTGGGGCATTTTTGAGGTTGTCTTCTCAGAGATACTCTGAATCATAAGGTTTTATAGACTGGAAGAAGCTTCTGGGGTCATCTCATTCTGCAAATGAGGAAACATGGAGGGAGTCAGGTCATGATTGGTGGAGCCAGGATTTGAACTCACTTCCCCAGACTACCACATTCATGTTCTTTTATTTGTGACATCACAGCCTCCCTCCAAGGATAAGGCTGGAAGGCACTCCATCTCTCAAATTTGTGCCTTTCCCATACTGTTTAGGAGAGCTATGTGTACCCCCTGAGGATAAAGGATGTATGAGAGGGGCCATGTCTTCCTGGCCCCTGGGTAGGTGATTTCTCTAGATGCCCTAGACTTGTGCCATGTACAGAGTGCAGATCCTGCCTCTCCTGGGCAGGGGCGGGGGGTGGGGGGGAGGTGAGGAGGGGAATGCCAGAATCTCAGGTTGGAAGGGACCTAGGCCATGGTTGTCCTATCCATTGGGTAAAAATCACCTCCATAGCAATAGAATAGCTCGTATTGATCTGGGGTTGCAAAGTATTTTCCATTGTCTCCTTCAGCCCTCATAACAACCCTGTGAAATAAATGCCACAGGGATAATTGTCCCCATTTTACAGATGTGCAGATTGAGTGACATTTCTTAGGACACGATTAATGTCACAGGTAGGATTTGAACCTATGGCTTTCTTGATTCCGTCCTCTGGGCTCCTGCTTCCCATCATGTTGCTTCCATTTGAATATCTCATGGGAGTGGAGGCAGCTCAAAGTGTTAGGAAGTTTCTCTCTTACACCAGGTCCATGTTGATTTCTCCACAACTTCCATTCCTTGCTCCTAATTCTACACAGCGTCAGATTTGGAAGGGACCTCAAGGGCTATGGAGCCCAACTTGTTCCTCTTCCTAAAGAAGTCCCATTAGGACCCATCTAATATTGGCAAACATATTGCTTTGGAACAGTTCTTAGTAGGAGAGTTGTCCAGCCATCCAGCAGGAATGGGCCTCTCTGCATCTCTTCCCTCTGGGGTCATACCAACCAAGCCAGACTCCTGCTGTAGGTGCTTGCCCATCAAATGACTCCCCTGAATCTTCTCATGTCTGGTTCCTCCACCAGGACAGTCTGCTCTGGTGTCCTTTGATGACATCTTTGTGACCTCTGCCCTGTAGGAGCTAGCAGGAGAGCCTTCTACCTGACAGCCCTTCAGAGAGAAGCTTGTGGTCACCTATTGGGTCATTCCCCAAGTCTTCTTCAGGCTAAACATTTCCAGTGCCGTGTAGATGCTGCTGCTGGGGATCCAAGGGCCACTTCAGCTTTTTGCTGACTTTTGCTCCTCTCTCCTTTCATCCATCCATTCACCCCTATCACCACCTCCCTCCCCCCACTCATGAAGTTGATGAGTAGGTCATGGAGGTGAAGTAACACCTGACTCATCCCTTCCAGTTCCAAGTCCTTAGGGCCCTGCCGTTGGGTGGCTAGCTTGAGATCCCTCTCCCCAAGAGATGGAGGACCCTCTCAGGAGGCCCAGAAGCCTCCTTCAGAAGAGCACATATTTCAACTCTCCTCACCAGAGTTCCTTGAGATCATTCTCGTCATTTTGCAGATGAAGAAACTGAGGCTCAGAGAGATGAGATAGTCTGGCTATATTCATAGCAGTGGGGTCAGAGTCAGGATTTACCCTGGGGCTGCTGACCTCAAATCCTTTTCCTTCTTGCCCTTGGTTTGCTGTTAATTAGCACTGCCCGAAATGGCAGATGTACCACCAACATAATATGGTGGAAAGAGGTGGTGTGACTTGGAGGAATCATGTTCCTGGCTCCGGACTGAGGAGATCTGGGTTCAGATCCTGCCTCAGTCACTTTCCTACGTGGATGATACTAAACGAGTCACTTTACTTCAGAGCTTCAGTTTCTTCATACGAAACATGAGGGGCTTGAACTACTCAGCCTTTGAGGTCACTTCCAGCCATTTAGCTTCTCTGGGCCTCAGTTTCTTCTTCTGCCAAATAAGAGGAATTAGACTAGACAGCTTCCTCAGTCTGTCACATTCTCCATCTCTCCATCCTGTGGGATGAATGCTACCAACTCCTGTGGATGTAGGTATTGAACTTACCATTCACTGAAAGTCACCAGACATATGTCCAGCACCTTCTGAGTGCCATAAGCTGGGATACAAAATTGGGGGGGGGGCGGAGCTTTGCCTTCAGGGAGCTTGCATTCCACTGGGGGATTCACCAGTAAGTAATAGAAAATATATAAAATATAATAATAACCCAGGAAGATGTCAAGTGGGGGAAAGAGGTGGCACTTGATCCAAGCCTTGAAGGAAGCCCTAAGCTTTCTAAGAGGCAGAGGGGTGTGTGTGTGTGTGTGTGTGTGTGTGTGTGTGTGAGAGAGAGAGAGAGAGAGAGAGAGAGGCAGAGACAGAGAAAGAAAGAAAATAAATGAATTCCTGGAATTGACCATTTGGTTGCTGTATGAAAAGGATAGGAGAGGGAAACCAATTCAGAGTCTCTCTCATTAGAATGTAAGCTTCTTTTGAATAGGAAGTATTAAATTCTGAATAATAATATGCCCAATACCTAGCACAATGCTGGGCATCGAGTAGGTGCTTAATAAATGCTTGCTGATTGACTACTAGATTACAGAAATTCAAGAGAGAAGGAAAGAAGTCTGAACTGTGGGGTTGCCATGTAAAGTTTTTTTTTAATTAATATTTTATTTTTTTCCAATTACTTGTAAAAACAATTTTTAACTTTTGTTTTTTATGATTTTGAATTCCAAATTCTCTTCCTCCTTCCTTCCTCTCCTTCCTCCCAGAGCCTGTAAGGAATTTGATAAAGGTTATACATGTGTAGTCATGCAGAGCATATTTCCATATTAGTCATGTTGTCAAAGAAAACACAGACCAAAAAAAACCCCAAGAAAAATAAAGTTAAAAAAAAAGGTTGCTTTGATCTATATTTAGATTCCATCAGTTCTTTTCCTGGAGGTAGATAGCATTTTTTATCATAAGTCCTTCAGAAGTGTCTTGGATCTTTGTATTGCTGAGAATAGCTGTCATTCACAGTTCATTGTACAATGTTGCTGTTACTGTGTACAGTCTTCTCCTGGTTCTGCTCACTTCACCTTGTATCAGTTCATGTAAGTCTTTCAGGTTTTTCTGAAATCCTCCTGCTCATCATTTCTTACAGCACAATGGTATTCCATCACAATCATATACCACAACTTGTCCAGCAGTTCCCCAATTGATGGGCATCCCATCAATTTCCAATTCTTTGCCACCTTAAAAAGAGCTGTTATAAATCTTTTTGTATATATAAGTCCTTTTTCTTTAAAAAAAAATGTCTTTGGGATACAGAGCTAGGAGTGGTATTGCTGGGTCAAAGTCTATACACAGTTCAGTGGCCCTTTGGGTTGCCATGTAAATTGAAGGAGAAGGTTGTGATGAAAAAGTTCTTGGTCTGAGGCAAAAGGAAGAGGAGAAAAGGGAGTGAGTGAAAATCAGGAACAAGAATAAGAGGAAAGAGCTGTATGGGGTAGTGGATGATTAGGTGCCACCGAAGCCTTCACACAAGGCACCCACCCTTCCTAATGGGGCTGTAGGTTGTGTGCCACCACCACTCCCTTCCTCCAAGGTCATGGAAGGCTCACTCCCTGCGATGGGCAGGCTGTCTGTCTTGACCCTGGCACTCTGGTCAGCAAAGGGCACTTTTATTCAGTTCCCCACTTTTTCCTGCTGTTGCCTGGAACCCCATTGCTAATGGCTGCTTTCCAGGTCCCTGGCGCCAGAGAACTGAGATGAGAGGAATTACCCTGCAGGGGAGGAGCATACTTTAACGCACAGTGATAATTACATTGAGTCGGCCTTTCTTATCCAAGCATGGTACAGACTGGTTGGGGCAAATGATGGCTCTGACTGTTCTTGCCCATAGGCAGCTGCTTTCTGGAGTTAAGGTGTCCATTGGCCACATCTAATTACATCCTATTCCTCACTCTCAAACTTAAAGCTGGCAAGACAGGTCTTATCACCTCCTTGTCTTATAGCTGAGATTCTCAAGTCTACATCTGAAGGCATGTCTCCAGTAGAGGGCCATAGGGTTCTGATCTTCATGTATTGTTTAATATTTAATCAGTGACTTGGGTATAGGACTAGAGAGCTTGCTTATGACATTTACAAATCATGAAAGCTGGTGTGTAACTTACTTGTTGGATGACAGTTTGGATGATGGGTCAATGCTGATAGACATTTCATGGGCATAAATTTAACTCATAAAAACAAAAGTCTGTTCTTGGGTTTAGGAAGGTACAGGTGATGGGGAAAGCATCTTTTGCCTTTTGGTGGCCCTCAAACCTATGAGCATGTGGCAGATGAGCACCAGAATTGCCAATAGGGAAGAGTGGAGCCCAAGCTCTGTCAGGACTCACCCTAGGCAGATGATGTCTGAAGTGCTGCATTCAGCTCTGGTCACCATATTTGATGGAGGATGTGAATCAATTGGAGAGCATCCAAAGAAAGACAAGGAAGAAGTTTGAGGGAGGGCCGTGGGAGCTGTCTTCAAGAATCTGAAAGGCTGACATGTGCTAGAGGGATTCTTCTGCTTCTGTTAGGTCCTGAGGGCAGAGCAAAGCAATGGGGGCAAGTTTCTGAGAGTTCATTGATCTCCATTTAAAGAACAACCCTCTATCAGTCAGCTCTTGGCTGCCTCTGGAGGGTTTCTACCTCATTGATTGGAGGTCCTCCTTCACATAAAATCTGGCTGGCCCTTTGCTGGTGATGGGGGAGCAGATGCTCATTTAAATATGCATCTAGAGGTGACAGGAAGGAGGAAATTGAGGGCCAAGGAGGTAATGTGATTTGCCCAAGGTCAGACAAGTAATATGTACCAGAAATGGGATTTGAACCCATATCCTTAGGTTCTACATGTTGTCTCTCCAACAGCAGTGAAACTAGTTATCCAAGAGAGATTGATTGAGAGCTACAAGTAGCCTTAAAGGCTCTTGATTCCAACACCCTCCTTTTACAGCAGGAGGAACTGAGGCTACAAAAGTTAAGTGACTTGCCTTGTCAATAAAAAACTTTAAAGAATTCAAACTTGGGCTTCCTCAATAAAGGCAGGGCAAATAATCCTGTCACACTTGTCCCTGGTCAGAGCACATCCACATTTTAGGAATGATATTTAATCCCAGGAGCTTGTGAACTGAAATCACTCTCTCCCCCATTACAGGAAAAGAATCCCTACTGACAGCACACCCAACGACTAGCCATACCCACCCCCATGAAGATGTCCAGCTTGGGGGACCCAAACCTCTCAATGCACTTCCACTTTCAGAGGGCTCTCACTGGGAGGAAGGGTCTCCAGTTATCCAGCCTAGAGTGGCCTCTTTGGTGGGACTCTCCATTTCTAGAAGCCTGCTGGAATCCCCCACCCCCCACTCCCCCCAGAACAATAGGCTCCCTCCTCCATGATAGCCTTTGGAGCATTCAGGAAAGCCATCCTGGCCTTTTTGAATCCTCTCTCCTCCAGGCTAAACAGCCCCAGTTCCTTCCAATGATCTTCTATGATGAGGAATCAAGATTTATCATCATCTGACTTCTTAGCCCTCATTTAACTTGACCAAGTCATAGCATCTGATACTGTTGATCACCCTCTCCTGGATATTCTCTTTTCTGATGTCATCCTAGCTTTAGGGTTCCTCTCTCAGCTTTGCTTAACAGTCACCTATTTCCCACTTCCTCTGAGACACTTCCCCAAAAAATGATCCCTCCCGCCACCCCCCATACCCCATAGCAACACACCCTGAGGCCAGCTAAACAAAACTTCTCTCTAGCAGAGTTTTGACATAGTAGAATTTTCCTTTCATGTTGGTAGTATACAAGTTATCTTCTTCACTTTAATTTTTAAAAAAATATTTACATCACCTATGTTTTCCTGTGAAACACCCTTTTCACAATCACTTCTCTTCTGATTTAATCATCATTGATTTTATAAAGAATTTTTTTACGTATTGTCCAGATTGTCTTTTACCTTTTAGGATCTCCTGTTTGTAATTCAGTTAAAAATTTTCTCCCAGCCTGCGCGCGCGCGCACACACACACACACACACACACACGCTGATGGTCTAACCTAGAACATCTTCCTAATTACTTTCCCATTTTCCAAGACCACATCTTTCAAGTCATGAAATTGACTGAACCATCCAAAGAATCCAAGAAATACTTGTGTTTGGTGACTTAAAAATGCATTTCATTTGATAGGGCCAAATGCAGCCTTAATTGAAGGCTCTGCTCCATAGGGTCATGATCTAGAGCTGGAATGGCCCTTAGATGCCATCAAGTCCAACTCTCCTTGTTTTACAGAGAAGGAGACTGAGTCCATGAGAGATTAATTTACCCAAGGTCACAGAGCTATTACATGTTTGAGAAAAGGTGAACTCATGTCTTCCGGATTCCACTCCAGTGCTCTTATCCATTATACCACGCTTCTCATATGCTGAAATTATGCAGTATTTCTTTTTTTTAAATAATATTTTTTCCAATTACATGTAAAGACAATTTTAACATTTTTTTAATTTCAAGTTTAAAATTTCTCCCTCCGTCACCTCCCCTCTTCCTAAGACAGTAAGTAATTTGATATAGATTGATATGTGCAATCATGTAAAACATATTTATGTATTAGTCATGTTGTAGAAGAAGAAACAGGTCAAAAGGAAAAAAAAACAAAAAATAAAGTGAAAAATAGTGTATTTCTATCTTGCAGGATTTCTTAAACAATAGGGGTTATTTTGTTAGCTTTCCAATTGTTATCTTAGAATGTAGGCTCTTTGAGAATAGGATTGTTTCCATGTGTTTGTATTGCAGATTTTAATAAATGTTTGTTGATCGATTGATTTGAATTAAGACATGGAGGACATGGAAGTCCTCCCCCTGTTCCCCTTTCTGCTGTGTCCACCCCTCCCTCCCCTCCTCCCTCTTCCTCTCCCCGTAGAACTTGAAGAGTTCTCTTGCCCTCTGTGGTACTTTCCTCCTTGGAGCCCCCACTAGAGACAGAGTCAGGGCTGCCTTCAGAACTCCAGGCCTTGGTTCCACCACTTGTCCCTGCCATCCAGGCTCCTGATGCTCCTGCAAACTCATTCCTGCACTGGCTTCCTGCACAGAAGCTCCTGGCTCTTTCCCCCTGCAGTTGCTCCCTCTTCCACCCCCCCCTCACCCCCCACCACAGCATTGCTGTCCCTCTCCTTGCTGTCCTCAGTTTGGCCTGGGGATTGGTGGCTGCATGAGTAGCTGAAGTGAATCCCAGCTTATGGTGCTGACTGAGGGGAGCAAGTGCTGGCCTCTGGGTCAGGGAAATTGGAGTTCAAGTCCTTCCTGTGAGCTACTGGTGGTATGACCTTAGGCAAGTCACTTAACCTCTTCCTGTTCTAGGCAACTCTCTAAGTGGTTGAGGAGGAGCCAACTTGCACTGGAAGGGGCCTCCCCATACCAATGAAATCACAGTGTCTGTTCCCAGGCCCTCTGGAATATTGATTGATGCTTTGTCTTTCATATCCCTTTTTCTTGATGTGCCCTCTTCTTCTCCACCACCTCCCACCCCCTACAAAGCCTATACATAAACATCTTGTTGCTTGCATTCTCTGCTTCATGCCTCCCACCCGTGGGAGCTGCTTGGGCCATTGCTGCCAAATCCCAGGCTCTTGTATCACTTGGTCATTGTTCCCTCCCAGCTCCCAGGCCCAGTCTTCTCTTTGCCACAGAAAGGCATTCCTTTCCTCTTTGCTTGGAATCTTCCACATGGGTGAGGCCAGGCAGATTAACCCAGGCCTCTCTGAAAGGGAGGGTGGAAGGGCAGATCTAGTGGCTTCTCCCAGCCCCTTCCTGCTAGAGCTGAGAAGGGCTGCAAGGAGAAAGCTTCATGTCCCCTAGTGCATGTGGACAATCCCCAAGGTCCTCAGCTTGTCTTGCTCTACACCTTCTCTGATGAGGATTCACAACCCTTATCTTGGCTCCCCCACCTCTCTGTAGTTGAGTCTCAAATCTATCCATATGTTAGTCTTGAGTTTTCTTCTAAGCACCATGCCTACATAGCCTGGAAATGCTATGGGGAAGGGGGGAGGCCTGTGGGGCAAGGGGTGGAGGGCAAGGGGAAAGGCAATTCATAATAGGTCTTCTCATATAAAAACAATTAGGATGGCCCAAGCAGCCCCAGAAATATCAGGTGTACAGCACAGATGATGGTACTTCCAGTCCCCAGTGAACATCTAGGTAATCTATATTAAGGTAGCCAAAAGGCCCCAGGGCTCTTTCAGTCAACCTCCACTGAAACCTTTGAAGATACCAAATTGTGGCCTGTACCAAAGGCCACCCCCTTGTTCTATGGAGTTTGGATGAAGACCCCAACTCACCTTCATCCGGGGCCTCAAAATGATGAAATCACCCAAAGGTGCCCCAGGTGAATGCCCATTCCCATTTCCTACTAGTACCTCAAGGTAAACATTCATAATTCAGTTTATTAACCCTCTTCTCCCAGCCTACTCCTTTCCATATTCAACAATCAAGCTATAAGCATTTCTTATTGACCTTTTCTGTGTTAGTCCTAGCCTCCTGTATGTGGCACCCAATCTCAGATGTTTATATCTTTGACCTCCTTTTTCACACCCCCAACCCCACTAGGCCCTGTTGTTTCCAGCTGTGCTGCATCCCTTTTTAGCCATCTCTTCCTACTCTTTCAGGGACTCCCCAACCATGAGTGGTCTGGATTGTTTCAAAGCCTCCTAACATAGCTCCCATCTCTATAAACTCCTCCTCCAATCCATTGACTACTGCCAGGATAATCTCCTGATTATTACTGATCATATTTTAAAAAATGGTCAATGGCTCCTTATCCACAGGATGCCTTTGCTTATCGATCAATGCCCTTCTCCTTCCATTTCCACCCTGCTTCTCTAACCTTATCTTTTCTGCATCTTCAAAACAGATGACTGTTCCCTGAATGCTCTCCTTGACTGTGCCTTTGCTTCCAGTTTGCCCTGGAATGCCCTCTCACCTCTTATTTGCTGTCCTTTAAAGCCTGCATCAGATGCCACCTTCTCTGGGGGACTCCTTCTTCCTCCTCCCTTCCCTGAATTACCCCCAACAATACCTTTCTCCCTCATATCCCATAGAGCCTGGCATTTGAACCATGTTTAGATCCCAAGTTTGTCATGTAACCCTCCCAGGTTTGTGTCATGGGCAGGTTTCAGAAACATGTCACTAAGGACTTCCTTCAGTTAATTGATAAAAATGGTTCTTAACAGAATTGGGTTCTAGACAGTAATAGTTTCCCAGGGGCCTTCCTGCAGGTTGACAGCACTGTATTAATCACCTTTCCTAGAGTCAGGTTATGCAAGCAGCTATGAATCAGCTTTAATATCATCCGGCCCACACCTCTCCTTCTTACTCATCAGAATAGCTGGTGAGCTTTAGTCATGCACTTTTCTAAAACACCTCCTGTCTCTGGCATTGCCCCAATGTAGAAACCGAGCAGTTGCTCAATATATCTGGCTATCAATCCACCTACCTTCCTACCTACCTACAGAGAAGCAGCAGGAGCTAGAGGGCTGGCCTTTGAATCAAGTTGATCTGAGTCCAGGTCCTGTTTCTTGATAATATTTGTAGAACTCTAAGCATAGTGCCTGACGTATCAAAGGTACTTAAGTAAATCTTCCTTCCTTCCTTCCTTCCTTCCTTCCTTCCTTCCTTCCTTCCTTCCTTCCTTCCTTCCTTCCTTCCTTCCTTCCCTCCCTCCCTCCCTCCCACCATGGGTAAGTTACTGATCTGCAAGGGTGGAGAGAGTGGAAATCATAGTCCAGAATGAATGAAGAGGCATTTATTGAGTAGTGACTATGTATCAAGCACTGGAGATACTAGTAAAAGCAAGAAAAGATAGTCCCTACCCTCAAAGAGCTTAGATTCTAACAGGGAAGACCAAACACAGGAGGGAAGGGGTGGCACAGGAGGAGGATTTTGGTCAGCAAAGTCAAAGTCATTGCCATCTCCTTTCCTTGGGTGGCTGTGTTGATTTGGATGCTATTCTGAGAGCCACAATTAGAAACGGCTGGGGAGGGGCAGGCACGGTGGTCTGTTGGGGCTGGGGAGGGAAGCATGGCATGACAATAGCTGGAGAGCACTCACACATGGTCACCACTGCAAAGCCCAGGGTCCCAGAATGGGAGCTTGCAGATGTGGGAAGGAGGTGGAGGCTGATTCATAGAAGATGGTCAGGAAGTAGCCAAAAGTGGAGAAACAATTGCTAAATTTATCCCCACACACATTTGTACCAAGG
Source organism: Trichosurus vulpecula (assembly GCF_011100635.1). Lineage (NCBI taxonomy): Eukaryota > Metazoa > Chordata > Mammalia > Diprotodontia > Phalangeridae > Trichosurus > Trichosurus vulpecula. The sequence goes on along the minus strand of NC_050575.1, from coordinate 421,167,827 downwards.
ACCCAAATGGATTTGTCAGGGACAATTTCAACTTAAAGAATCCATGTTCTGTTTTCTCTCCTTGTTTATACCTGTTCTGGGCCTTGGGAGCACTACCATTTCTTTCTTTCTTTTTACTGTTTTTTTTTTCTAATTTATTTATTTATTTTTAGTTTACCACACATGGTTCTACATAATTTTGAGTTCCAGATTTTCTCCTCTCCCTCTCCCCTCCCTTCCCAAGATGGCATGGAATCTCATATAACTACCATGTATAACTTTGCATTGAATTAATTTATACACTAGTCAAGTTGTGGAGAAGAATTATAACCAATGGAATGAATCATGAGAAAGAAGAAACAGAACCAAAAAAAAAACCCTAAAAACAAAAACAAAAGAGAAGCAAAAAAGGCGAGCATGTAAGCACTACCATTTCTGCTCAAGTTTTAACTTATTATGAGGAGGGACCAAGACTTTATTATTCTCATGTGCCTAGACGGTGTGAGAAAGGCTCACTTTCTTCCTGGATGTGGGGCTTCCCCTCTTTCTGGGTCCACTTGCCATTCACAGCCTACATAAGATTTGGTAAATGAAAGAGACACAATGAGTCAAGTGTTGCATGGGTTCTGATGCATTAAGGAATTGAAAATCACTGCAGCGCAGATTCAGAGTGGTCGCTTTGGAGCCACAGGACCTGGGCTGGGATTCCATCTTAGCCACTTACCAAGTGTCTTAGTAATCTTGCAAAAGACAGCTCCTGACCCCAAGAAACTCACAATCCAATGGGTCTCTTCTCCAAGGATGTTACTAAAAAGCCTCAGATATACAAGTGTGTTCATCTAGTAGCATTACTTGGATTTATTTTTGAAAAGCTGGAAGCCAAAAAATATGTCCAGCAATTGGAAACTCTTTTGTCAGGTGATCCTATGGTCTGAACCAGAGAGCTAGCCCCACTGCGCTCATCTGAGATGCCACTGAGCCCTAGTTGCTGGGAGACTGAGAGTTCCAGCAATGGAAGCTCCATAAAAGCAGGGACTGGGTTGTTTTTCGCCATTGCCCCCTCAGGCCTGAGCATAGTCCTTTGTCACATCAATGTTTAAATGTCAGTCGAATTAAATTATCTGTCACTCACTTTATGTTCTTTCTTTCTTTCTTTCTTTTGCCAACGCACCTTGTTTTGGAAAGATACTTCCAAAAAACATCCATTGTACATTACTGGGGGAAGAAAGATTATCCATTTCATGGAAAAAAGGGAGTATTTTTTAATTTTGCAAGTATGGTGCCCATATTGACCATCAAAATTGGCCAGCTCTTCCGCTCTCTCTGTGGATTTTATTTATGTTGTTATATTTGTCGCATCTCCCGTTTTTGGCTTCATTTTCTTTGCCTCATGTCCTAGAAGTCTTTCCAGCTTTCTCTGAATTCTCCGTCTTTGTCTTTCCTTATGATAAAGTAACATTCCATTATATTCCCATGCAAAACTAAGAAGTCTGCGGCACACTTTGGGGTTTATAGTTTATTTTTAAATGTAAGAAATGCTATGGTATGAACATGTTTGTCTGGTTGAGTCTTTTATGTAACAGAGAATAGAACCATTAGACTATTAGCTTCTTGTGGGCAGAAGTGTCTTTTGCCCTCCTATCCCCACATTGCCTGACACATTGTGAGTGCTTGGTAAATGTTTGTTGACTGAATGTATAGGTCCAGTTGCAGTAGTGGGGGAAAGGACAAACAGCTTTGTTTTTAACGCAATTTTACAATTATCCTCCAGAAAGGATGAACCAATGCATACTTTTGCCTGTGGGGAATTAGCTGCATATCATCTACTTTAGCCCTTCATTATGGTATTTTGTAAAGGAGGGTCAGGAACATTGGGTTTCTCTTATCTGAGCCTGACCCGTGGTATTTTCAGTCCAGGGTTTAGGCTCTGACACCAGTTCCAATTTTAATTTGGAGGAGATAATTGACTTCAGAAACTTAAAAATGTACTCTGAGCATTTCAATCTGTATATAAATGACAGTACTTATTAAACATTTGCTGTATGCCAGGAAACACCTGGCATTTAATCCCCATCACAGCCTGGCCCTACCCTGCCTTCCCAAACTTCAGACCTGGCCCTCCCTTCCCTATGCTGGTACTCTGTGGGTAGCAGCACCCTAGCCTTCTTGCTGTTCTTCCCACAGGCTATTCCATGCCCTGGCCAGACCCACGTTGGCAGTGTCCCCTTCCTCCTCACCCCTTCCTCTCAGAATCTTTGATTTCTTTCAAGACTCAGCTCAAGAACCTCCTTTTACATGCTTGCCCTAGCTGCTAATTGCTAATGCCCACCCTTTTCTTCCCCAATTAGATTGTTACATATTCTCTATCTGTATAAATATTTGTAGGCTCATATGCACACATATTTGTTGTGTCCGCTCTTAAAATGTAGCTCCTTGGTGGAAGGAAATGCTCCATTTTTTTCCCCTTCATATCCTCAGCTCCTAAGACAAGTGCCTAGCACATAGTAGGCATTTACAAAATGTTTGTTGATTGGCTAACTGACTTAAATTTCTTCTGCTTGGCTCCTGAAAACTGAACTGGTCCCCTCTGAGGGTGAAATTGGTGCATGCTGCAAAGAAAATTTTGCCTTGACATCAGAAAAAGCTCCCTTACTATTGGGAGCCAGTCCAGGAAAGGAACTGAGGGCCCTCAGGAGGCATCACTAGATGCTAATGATCATGGTGGTGATGGTGCTGCTGCTAGCTCCCATTTATTTATTGCCTACCATGTGTCAGGCACTGTGCTAAGTACTCTGCAAATGTTATCTCAAATGAGCCTCGTAACAACATGGGAGGGAGAGGCTAGTATCCCCATTTTACAGATGAGGAAACTGAATCAAACAGAGGTTAAATTCCTTGCCCAGTGTCACACAGCTATTGAGTATCTGTGGTTGGATTTGAGCTCAGGTCTTCTCACTCCAAGCCCACTGCTCTATGCATTGTACCACTTCTTTGCCTTCTCATGCAAAGGCTGACCTTTGCCAGGGGTGAAATAAAAGGACTTCTTAATTCCAGGTTGGATTTGGATGGCATGGCATCCTTCCAGGGTCTCTCAGCTCTGGCATTCAAGGATGCTGGGCTCTTCTTACTGCACTCGGAAAACTTGGAATGATCTCTCTCAATTGCTCCCCCATCCCAGGCCTAAACACCTAGACTGTACTACTCCCTCTTTCCTTTGACTTATCAGAACAAAGTAAAATACCTCCAAAACCAGTGAATGGCCTCCTGCCTCACTTTACCCCCTCCCTTTGCTAAGTCCATTCTCCCTTCTCAAGAGACCATCTCTGCTCTTCCAGTTTTCTAAGAGCTGACACAGGCCTTTTCCTTGGTAAGAATAGACCCAGTCCTTTGCAAAGCTGTTACATTAGAAGGACCATTACCTGCTTCCCTTCTCAAGGACCTATTTCCAACTGCCTTGTCAAGCTCTTGTTCCTGTTTGGACCCCATCATTTGGTTTATTTCTTACCCCCCCCCACCCGCCCCCCAGGCCAATCCTGCTAGTGAAACCCGTCTGTTACGGTGTTTCTTTCTCTCATTTCTCGATCCCATGCAAACACAAGATAATGGACAACAGGAAGAGAGCTTTGGGTCACGTTTTGCCTGTGTCCTAGTAATGACACATAAGTAAACATGTCAGAATGCAAAGCACTTGATACACAAGCCCATTTGGTCTCCCTGGTGAGGGAGGGGCTATTTCTTCCATTTCACTAATGCAATAGCCAAGGCCCAGAGAGATGGGGTAGCCTGCTTGAGGTCACACAGCTAATTAGGGTCCAAGGCAGGAGTCAAACTTGGAGCTTCCTAGCTCTAATTCCAGTACTCTCTTCACTGCACCATCCAGTCCTTCTGGACTTCAGCTTCCTCAGCTGAAAGTTGGAAAAGTTGAACTTGACCAGTTGCAAAGTCTCTCTCCCAGCTCTTACTATGTCCATCATCTCTCTTGAGGGTCAGTTTCCTCAACTTTTTAAAATGAGGATAATAGTACCTTTGATACCAACCTCACAGGATTGCTGCATGTAGTAAATGAAATTGTGTTCCTGGGACTGGGCTGCCAAAAGCTTTGAGGGTGGCACAGTGAAGGAACAAAGGCTTTTTGAATTGGCTCTCTTTTTTTTCCAATAGCTACTACCTGGGTGATTTTGGGCAAGGTGGTTTCTCAGTTTCCCCATCTGGAAAATTAGGTCCAGGTCCAATAGTTTGGACTTGGCAGCATCTGAGATGCCTCCTGGCTATCAGTCCATGACCCTGTGAATGTTAGATTTGAAGGCTTTCTGTGTGTGTGTGTGTGTGTGTGTGTGTGTGTGTGTGTGTGTGTGTGTCTCTCTCGCTGTGTCTCTGTCTCTCTGTCTCTGTCTATCTCTGTCTCTCTCTGTGTGTCTGCATTTGTGTGTGTGTCTCTCTCTCTGTCTCTGTCTTTCTCTCTCTCTGTCCCTGTCTCTCTCTGTCTCTTTCTGTGTCTGTATCTCTCTGTCTCTGTCTATCTTTCTCTGTCTCTCTGTGTCTGTCTCTCTATCTCTCTGTCTCTCTGTCTTTCTATCTCTTTCTCTCTGTGTGTGTGTCTGCATCTGTCTCTGTCTGTCTCTCTGTGTCTGTATCTCTCTCTCTCTCTCTCTCTCTCTCTCTCTCTCTCTCTCTCTCTCTCTCTCTCTCGCTCTGTGTGTGTGTGTGTGTGTGTGTCTGCATCTGTGTCTCTATCTCTCTCTGTCTCTCTGTGTGCCCTGTAACCAACAAGTGAGTTACATCGTTCTTTCTTGACTGCCATGCGCGTCTGGGTTCTAGCATCGATCCCTCTAGCTGTGTTCTTGGACCGCACAGCTGGGTATTCCTTGTTTCTCACATATAGTTCTTGCTTCTGGGCTTCTTATGAGGCTCAAATGAAATGATAGCAGTGAAAGGCTTGACTGACTTTAAATTGTGGTAGAAATTTCCACTTCAGCCTTCTTGAAGAATGGGACGTAGAATTAGGATTGTGGCATCCTAACTTTGCTTTGGTTTTCTGTCTCCCTCACTCTTTTACCTTCCACCTTAGAAACCAGAGTTTCTGGCTAGAGTTGAGGGTTTTCCACAAGGAAGTGGGAAGTCGGGATCTGGTATGCTCTGAGCTTGGCCGTGTGTGAGACCTTGTGAATGCCAGACTAAGTAATCCAGTAGAAAATTGGGAGGCAATAAAATGGGAATACACCTCAGGTTTTCCGATGAAAGGAGTAAGGCTAATCAAGCCCAGAACCCCATATTTTCTGAAGACACAGAGCAAATTTGGGGAGGCTCATTCAGTTTTATGCAGAGTACAAAGTATACCAGAGTTTCTAAGGTAGAAAGTAATATTTTTCAAATTCTACTTTACTTTATTTTCAGTTCTGAGTTCTTTCCTTCTCCCCTCCCCCTCCTCACCCACTGAGAAAGCAAGAAAAAGAAAATTTGTTACAAATACGTTTAATCAAGCAAACCAAATTCTCCATTGGCCATGCTCCTCGGAATGTTTCAATCTGCACTTAAAACAATGCACCTTTAGATGAGTCCCCCAAATTTGTCCTGCATCTTCAGCAAACACGGGATTCTGGTTTGGGTCATCCTTAATTCTTTCACTGGAAAAACTGAGAAGTATTCCCATTTCATTGCCTTCCCTTTTCCTACTGGATTACTTAGTCTGGCATTCAAGGCTGTTTAATTTACATTGTGGTTCCCACTTCCCTATGAACTCTAGCCAGATCACTGAGGGGATGGAGAGCTCTGACATTCAATGATTCTGTGAGTCGGTGGCCTGGGTCGTTGTCATCCATCCCTCTGTCTTTGCTGTTCTTAAACATTTTTTGTTGCTGGGTGGCATTGTTATCTTTGCTAGGAGAGTTGCCAGACATGGGACACGAAGTGTGCAAGAGCCCAGAGACCTGATCGCAACTCGGTATCCACTCAGTAGGGGCATTTCTTTTTGTTGAATTCTTTGGGAAGTTAGGGTCTGGTATGCTCTGAGCTTGGCTATGTGTGCAACCCAAGTTTTGTTTATTTGGGGAATGCTGTTGAGTGAGTAAAATGTATGTGAACTAAAACTCCAAAATTGGGGCAGCACCCTTAGAACCACTGCTTTACCTGTCCTTCCCACCTTCAGAAAATAGCCCGCATCAAAGCTTTTCCATGAAGTCTTTGTCCCTAATCACTATCAATTATAAGATCATTGAATGTCAGAGCTGGAAGGAACTTTAGTCATCATCTGCCCCAATGGCCTGATTTTGCACATGAGGAGGAGAGGCCCAGAGACATCAAGATAGTTGTGTGAAGTCATTCAGTGGCAGAACCAGGATCTGAATCCAGACCCTTTCACTCTTGTGTTATGTCATCCCTCTCTCCCTCCCATGTGTTGTACATACCAGGCACTCAGTAAACATTTGACAACTGCTGAAATAATTTTATTTTTTTCTTTCCCTCTCAACCCAGAGCAAATAGTGGAGAAAGATGAAGGTCCATATTACACCCACCTGGGGGCTGGGCCCTCTGTGGCAGCCATCCGAGAGCTGATGGAGGATCGGTAAGTGGGACTTGGCTTCGATGGGCCTGGGAGCAACTTGGCATCCAGGTTCAGGAAAGTTAGAGATTTACCCTAACTGTCCCATGTGGATTATAGAGGGAATATGGGCCTAGGACCTATCAATTGGCCCCGTGGCCACAGGACTCTGAAGTTGCTTTCTGCCCCCTCTCCTGACCCGGCCCTCAATCAGACCTCTCTTAAACCAGGGAGCCATATATTGGTCCCATTGTTGGTCAGTACAGTAAAAAGCTTAGAGCAGGAGGGGTTATAGGGTAGTTCTAAGGCAGTAAGTAGGAGCTCATTACAAAGAACTTCCCAACAGTGGAAACCATCTACAAATAGAATCATGAGCCAGGTCGAGTGATGATAGTAACTCATCTTAGTACCATTGTATGGTTGGTAGATCAGAAGAACCTCTACCCCCCAACATGATTCTCTCTCCCTCCCAACCAAGGGAGCCTTTCTTAACAGGGACCTGTTGGGGTGGAGCTGGATTAAGTAAAACCAGCTCACCTGTGGGCCACTTCTGAAAAGGTTGAAGACATTTCGTGTCCATAGTCCTCCACAGAAAAGCGGGAAGTATAGTTCCTCCTGGCCAAGACTGGTTATTACACTCGATTGGGTTCTCTCCGTGCCCTTGTCCTTCTCTGTGCCATCTTCATCATTGCGTTGACTCTTTATTACATTCCATTGGGTTCTCTTCATGCTGTTGTCCTTCTCTGTGCCATCTTCATCACTGGGTTGACTCTTTATTACACTCCATTGGGTTCTCTTAGTGCCTTTGTCCTTCTCTGTGCCATCTTCATCATTGGGTTGACTCTTTATTACACTCTGTTGTGTTCTCTCCATGCCCATGTCCTTCTCTGTGCCATCTTCATCACTGGGTTGACTCTTTATTACATTCTGTTGGGTTCTCTTCCTGCCCTTGTCCTTCTCTGTGCCATCTTCATCATTGGGTTGACTACTACATTCCATTGGGTTCTCTTCCTGCCCTTGTCCTTCTCTGTGCCATCTTCATCACTGGGTTGACTATTACATTCCATTGGGTTCTCTTCCTGCCCTTGTCCTTCTCTGTGCCATCTTCATCACTGGGTTGACTCTTTATTACATTCCATTGGGTTCTCTCCATGCTCTTGTCCTTCTCTGTGCCATCTTCATCACTGGGTTGATTCTTTCCCTGGTTCTTCCTCCTTCCATTTGGCCACAGTCCATGAACGTCTTTCTCTGTTTCTCTGACCTCTTTGTTTTCATGGCATGGTGACATTCCCTTAATGATGTGCCACATTTTGTCCAACTACCCTGCAGTGGAGGGCATGGCACACACAAGGATTTTTTGCTATCACCAAAACAAAATGCTGTTGTGAATATTTTGGTGACATGGGACTTTTTTTTTTTGTCTTCGATCTTGACATTCCATGTTTAGTGAGACAACTCAGTCTATGATTATGGACATTTTAGATAGTTAAGTGGCACCATGGATACAGTACTGGGACCATATTAAAATCCAATCCCAGATACTTAATAGTTGTATGACCCTGGGCAAGTCACTTAATCTATTTTGCCTCAGTTTCTTTAACTGTAAAATGAAGATAATAATATTTCCTGTTTCCCAAAGTGGTTGTGAGGATGAAATCAGATATTTGTAAAGTGCCTAACACAGTGCCTGACACATAGTAGGCACTATATAAATAAACTGTTTCTATTACTGAGTGAAGGGCCTTTGGGCAAATGCTCTATGGCCACTTGTCTGGTGTGATATAGAAGCAATTGTTGGTCAAATGTCCCAAAAGGACAAGATATCGTCTGTGGTCCCTTCTCCCTTCAGATTCTATGAGGGCACCATGACCTTTTCATTGTCTTTAAATTAGAATTCTGATTTATTAAGTATTCAGTATAAGCCATAGGCTTGGGAAGTTATTAACTGTGTCTCCGACGGATACTAAGTAATTGCCTTTTTCCATTATGCTACTTAAAAATACAAAGAAAGAGTTGTAGCCTGTAGTGGATTCATTCAAGATTAGAGTAAGTAGTCCCCAGTGTCCAGGGACATGTTGACCAATGCCTCATTCTGTAGTAGGATGTGTCTAGAGAGGGGTGGCACACAGACAGGGAGCTAACTGCTTTGCCCTGTAGTCTGCCTAGGTCAGAATACATCTGGATTATGGAGGTAACTCATCTGAGGAAGGCCATTGGTAATTGGAGAGTATGCAGGGGAGGACAGCTAGTACGATGAATGTCCTTGGGTCATCCGAGGATTGATGGGAGAAAAGTCAGCAGCTTCAGCCTAGAGCAGAAGATTTGGGTTGTTGGGGTAGAGCAGTGTGCTATGCAAACTGGTTCATATATTTGAAAGGCTTTCATGTGGAAAAGGAATTTGTTCTGTTCTGCTTGGCCCCAGGGAAGAGAAGAAGCTGAGCATTGGGTACAGGCTACAGAGAGACAGATTGGAGGGAAAGCTCTCCTTTATACTTGGAATAATTCCACACTTGGGAGATGCAGTGGGTTCCCCTTGCTGGACATCTTTGAGCAGAGGCTGGATGCTCACTTGTCGGGGGTTGGAGAGGATAAGTGACCTTGTTTCAGTGTAGGTTGGACTAAAGGACCTCTGAAAGGCCCTTCCTACTCTTAGCATTCTGGGATTCAATTCCGTAGGGCTCTTAACACCAAGGTAATTGTATCAGGATCATTGATCTGGTGCTGGAAGAGACCTTACGGATCATATTGCAGAAGCCTTTCCTTTAACAAATTAACTCAGGCCCAGAAAAGTGATATGACTTGTTCAAGGTAACCCACATTGTAAGTGGCAGTGGCAGGATTCGGAATCTCAAGTTGGATGCTCTTCCCACTGGACAGCGTCAGCTCCAGTTTACTTTCTGTGGTTCTGCTCATTTCACTTGGCATCTAGTCACAGATAAGGAAACTGAGCCCTAGACCCTAGCTAGTGCTCTCCTTGGAGCTGATCCACAGTAATATAATAAGTGATCCATAAGGCTTTCATGGAAAGAGGTGGAGTTGAATAAATAGACATTGGTGCCTCCCCCATTGCTGGCATGGTTGTTGGGAAGCTCACTCTAAAAGTCAGACTTGCAATACTTTCTTTGCATTTTGAAGGATTTCCAACCCAGTGATGCCATGCCCCTTCCTCAAAGGTGATTGAAAGGTCTTCTATCCCATTCTTGCAGCCTCTTCCAAACTTCTGATATTTACAAAAGCACTTGTTGGTCATCCATCTTTGTGGTCATCACTTCACCTCTTAGTACCTCAGTCTCCTTCCCTATAAAGTGGGACTAAAAATAGTACCTCCCTCCCAGAGTCTTTGTGAGAATGAATTGCTATGGTGTATATTCAGAGTACTTTGCAATCTTTGAAACCTGCTCTCCAAATGGAAGCTACCGTTGTCTGTGCCCTGTTGGACCATGCCCAGGATTGTGCCCCTTGAGGTTAAAGGTGCTTTTTTTCAGACTTTGGGTCTCTAGGGAGGAGAGTAAGGATTTGCCAAACTCCCCAGTGCTTGAGGTCCCATGTATGGGGCTCATTCCCTCCAAACCATCTTATGATCAAATCAATCATGATCATCAATTGTCAATCATGATCATCAATTGTCAATCATGATCAAACCCTGATAACACTAGAAGGACTGGTAATGGAAATGGACAGACTAGCAGGCAGGCTCAGCTCTTTGAATGCAAACAGCAAGAAGATGGTTTTGTTTTCAGCCATGTGGACTTTAGAAGAGACTTTGCTCTGTCTGTCTGACTGTCTTCTGTCTGGCTGTTTCTCCTCTCTGACTCCAGCAAGTCCTTCTATGCTAATACCTCTTCCTCTAGCATGTGCTTGCATGTATGCGCGCATGCGCGCGCGTGCGCGCACACACACACACATGCAGGTACACAAATGCTCACACATATACATGCACACACAAACACACATGCATGCACACATGCATGCATAAACACAATATTTCTCTTCTCTCTCCTTCCTATCCCTTTGTGCATTTAACATTATTTTTCTTGGTGGCCCTCTTTTTTTTTGTGGCATTGCTATTGCTAACCCACCTCCCTGACAAGAGACAGAAAGAGAAACACTGATGGGGGGAAAGGGAGGGAAGGAGGTAAAGAGGGGAGAGGGGAGAGAGAGTGAGCAGCTTAGCCAAGCCAAATGCATCCATCCAGTGGCCCTACCCCCACCGTGTATGTCTTTCTTATCCCTTTGGACCCTTGTATCCATCACCTGTGACAGGAGGTGGGCAGGCTGCTTCAACACTGATGTTCTGGAGATTCAGTCCAAGTGCTGCTCAGAGGTTGTAAGTCTTTCAAAACTGCTTTTCTTTTCACTTGCTTTCTGTTTGTAAATCATCTTCTTGTTTCACTCCCATTATTTTCCATTGGTTCCTTCAGTCCAGTATTCTCTGAATTCATTTGTTTGTCATGTTTTATGATGAAATAACGCTCTATTGCACTCATATATAGAACTTGTTAAACCATTCCCCAATGGTCTAAGACATAATCTAAGAAAATACCGTAAACTCCAGTTCTTGGTTTTTCTTTTTGCCCTTTCTTATAACCTTCTTTGAGATCAGCGAGTTTGTTTTGCTTGTGATTACTCTTTCTCTGGTATTATCCTCCCTCAACCCACCCTCCTCCCCACTTGTTTTCCTCTCAGGTTTGATTTCTATAATAAACAGAAGAGTGGATGGGGAGAGTAAAGGAGGGAGGGAACAGCTGTGATTAGGTTTTGCAGTAGTTGGCATAGTGGATAGAGCACTGGATTTAGAATCAGGAAGACTCTTTATGAGTTCCAATCCGGTCTTAGATACTTACTAGCTGTGTAACCCTGGACAAGTCACTTGACCCTGCTTGGCTGAAATTTGCTGAAGAAGGAAATGACAAAACAGTCCATTAGCTTTGCCCAGTAAACCCCAAAATAGGGTTATGAGGAGTTGGACACAGCTGAACAAGTATTTTTAAGACATTACAGATGAAGGATACTACTTCCGTTTGGCACCAGTGGGTAGAGCCAGCGACCATTTCCCTTTGGGGTAGAGATGGTTTTCTTATTTGTTTCTAGCACGGTGCCTAGCACATAGCAAGGGCTTAATAGCTTGGTAGTTCTAAGTAGTAGTAACAAGAGTGGTTAATAGTTCTAAAGAGGCAAAGAAAAGAACTCACCAACAACATGTGTAGTCCCAGAACTGACCATGTGCCTTGAACAGTAATGGCTCCTCCCTCATTATAGGTCTTCACACAGAAACTAGATGAGCACACATGGTGCCAGGTAAGCATGGTAATTCCTTTGGGCTTCAGGTTGGTCAGGATGGCTAATGAGATTCCTTCCAGCTCTTGAGACCCTGCTCATGTATATTTGTGCCTGAGCAACCATTGAGGTTGCTTCCAGCTCTACGTCTGTGATCTTCCAGTGCAATTTGAGTATGAGCAGTATTGTTCCCTTTACAGGTGAAGAAACTGAAACACAGAGGTTGACTTGTCCCAGGTCACATAGCCTGGAACAGAGCATGAATATGAATCCAAATACAGATAGGGTAACTGAGGTTCAGATAAGTTAGGTTGCGGAGCTAAAACTCATAGCTGGGTCTTTAGGTTCCCAAGGTCAGTCCCCTTTCAGCTCTCCCCTGCTGCTTCTGGATGCATGGTGGGCATTTGGGCCAGCCTGCAGGTGGTCATAGATCCCTAAAAACTGAGCTCACTCTTGCTGCAGGTTGTTTTTTTCTTAAGATGCAGAATAAGTTTATTTTAAGAACTTCAAATGCCACTTGGTGGGTGGCAATAATACTAGCCCCTCTGCTGATGCCAATTTTCCTGGTGGCAGCACAGCCAGGCAGCTAGAGCAGGAATGGGTTCTGAGTTAGCCCTGGGCATCCCAGGAGTGGGAGAGCTGTCTTTTAGTGCCAATTCTGCCTCTGCCTACCAACATAAATGTACTCAACTATTAACCTTGAAGAGGTGTGAAGATTTGTAAGGATAGAATAAGCAGCTAACAGTTTCAGATCTAAGGTCCCTCCCAGTTTGGACAGTCTGGGTTCTAAGGACCCTTCCAACTCTGACTCTGATAGAGTTGTGAGCTTGTTCTAAAACATGATTAGATTGTGAGCATGAGTGTATATTACCTTAGAGAGAGAGAGACTAGTGTGTGTGTGTGTGTGTGTGTGTTTGTGTAAGTAACATTTATATATTTGTAGCTCAAAGTCTATGTGTTGGACACATGGGCACAGTATCACTCCATAAAGCCAGAGACTTTCCAGAGCCTCATGACTGCATGGAGATGTCCTTGTCTCCTTAAAGGCTTCCTTAATGGATCCAAAGTTTGTGTACATCCTACAGAGCTGGAAAGTGGAGTCCCCATGCAGACAGTTGAATTGTCTCAAGACCCCCGTGGCTGAGATCAGAATCTTTTCAGCTTGTTCCTGGGGTGATGATTTATTTTTGGTCGTAGCAACACAAAAAGTATGCCTTGAAAGGTATCTCAAGTGTCTTTCTAGGTGCCTGGAGAGCTGGCTGCAGTCGCCAGACCCAATCCCATCTCTGAGCAGCAGCAGCATTAGCATTTGTTTTGTGTGCTGCTGGGCTGTGAGGGTGTGGATCTAGCTGTGTATGTGCCCATGTGCTTGCCTGCATGTGCCTCTGTGTGTGTGTTTGCGCCTTTATTCATCCGTGATCGGTATGCAGGCCCTGGGAACTCCGCTGGCTTGGAGCCCTGATGACATAACTCCCCCTGCCAGGGGATCTGTTCCCTTTTCTCATGCCCGAGCAGCTGCCTGAGGCCAGCTATGCAGGGAATGTCGCCTGACTGCAAAGCCGGAAAGTGGCCAAGACTCTGCAAGCCGGCAGCTCTCTCCTCATTCCCCTCCTGATGGGCGGGCGTTGGGCCCTCTGTCGAGCCCTCCCCTCTGAGCACCTACAAGAAAAGTCATTCCTTCTTCCTTACATTCCTTGGGACTCCCGTTCTAGTTTGAGTCACAGAGTCCTGGAGGAAGATCAAACCAGACGTTGGGCGCCTTTCTTGGAAAAATGTTTGATATTTGGCAGAAATCGAGGGCCAGAAATTGGTGGGAGCTTGGGTACAATTTTCACTGACTGTAGGTTGTCCTTGTTACCAAGCCTGTTAGCTGGCAAGAGGATTCTGGGTATGTGACTCCAGCAGCTGGCTTTTTTACTCTGGATTTTACCATAGTGGCCAGAAGCAGTTTTGGAGTCAGGATGCCTGGATCTGAGTCTTGTTTCTGACACACATGTACTGTGTGACCCTCCCAGCCTGGCCCCTTCCTACCTGACATTTTATTCCCCCAATGTCCTGGTGTCTCCTGTTCCTGGAATCTGTCCCCACACCACCCCCCCCCACACACACACACACTTCCTTTTCTCCACTTACTGGCTCTCTCCTCTGACATTAGCCCCCACTTATCCTGTCTGTAGCTTAATTGTATAGAGCAATCTGCCTGTTGTCTCTCCCATTAGACTGAGAGCCCTTTGAAAGCAGGGCTTGTTTTTGCTTCACTTTGTATCCCAGCACTTAGCACAGTGCCTAGCACGTAGTAGGTGCTTAATAAATACTTATTGACTAACAGAATTTCTCAGTGCCCCAAGCAGATCTCTGTAATGTTGTTACAGATGATGCTGCATGGATATCCTTGGAGAGGATTTCCACACAGAAGGAGTGGCACACATCAAGGAAATCAGAAGGCCAGACCTCCCCCTGCCACTGCCCCCCCCCAAAAAAAAAAACCACCCTCATGTATCCTTTGACTAACTTTATCTATAGTCAGCACTTACTGGTATTCTCTGGTGGACCTGTGGTTGGGTTCGTGTGAGTAGCTCTCTAACAGGCCTCCTTCATCCTGCGTGGGTGACTCTTATTCTTGCTCTTCAATAAGCCAGCACCCACCCCAAGTGCTCTGGGAGTTATGATCTTCTGCGTGCACCAGCTCTGCCCGGGCATGACCAGCCTACCTCCTATTTCTGTCCTACACATCCTCTATGACATTCTTTATATGCTGTCTTACCCATGAGTCATTGTTGGTAATCTCCTGTGTCCCACAAATGCCCAAAGCTTTGAGAGTCACCCACCCTTTCACTTTAGTGGGGATTGTTATTTCATGATTCACCAATAAAGAACGTCATTAAGAGAGAGCTTCTCTCTCTCTCCCTCTCTCGCCCTCTCCCTTCCCACCCCCTTCTCTCCTCTTTGGATTTCATTAGTATAGGGATATAACAAGCACCTGGTCAGAAAACTCTGCCAATGCAGGATCCAAGAGTCTCAGTGAGTTGTTCAGGCTCCTGACTGGATAAGGAACATACCCAACTTTTCCTGGCTTCAAGACTAGTTCTTAATCTGTTTAGCCTCACTGCCTAGCTTCATCTAAAGATGGGTCACCTGGGAATAAGTGGCTCTACTAGGGTCACACAGCAGGTCTGTGCCAGAGGGAAGGCACGAATCTAGATCTTCCTTACCCTGAGACTTAGGCTAAGTGACTCTACCAGGGTCACACAGCTAGTCTGTGCCAGAGGGAGGGCATGAATCTGGATCTTCCTTACCCTGAGACCAGCCTTCTAGTCACTGAACTTTTTTGCTTCTTATTGAAAGAATATTCACATTAAAGATGGGTTTGGGGTCAGAACAATCAGAAGCGCATTGTAATTACACAAATACAATCCATTTCCCTTGTTCCTTCCTACTCAGTTCTGGGTTTAGCTCATCTTATTTTTGCCCTGTCAGTCCAGGACACACACATGCAGCTGGGAGCACTCCATCCAGCTTCAGGTCACGGACACCAGATCACAAAACATCCCAGTTACAAGGGACCTCAGAGACCATTTGTCCAACCCATCCCTGAAAAAAGATTCCCTCTACAACATTCCAGACTCTAAGCTCTGATCAAAGAGGCAGCTCATGGTACAGTGCGTAGAGTGCTGGACCTGGAGCCCCAAAGCCCTGGGTTCCACTCCCACCTCAGGTGCTTCCTAGCTGTGTGACCCTGAGCTCTTAATTTAACCTCTCTGGGCCTCACTTTTCTCTAAAACAAGGGGTCACTAAAGTCCCTTCAATCTCTATAAGCCAATGACCCACACTGAGGGGAAGAACACCACCTTTGAGACAAACCATTCCACTCTTGGATAGCTCTCATTGTCTGGTCAGTAGGCATTCTTCATCCACTTGACTTTTCTCCCCATGTAGATTGTTGGGCCAATCTCTTGAGTTCTCATAGGCTTCACTGATGAGGCCCTGTGGTATTCTGGGGCTGGAGTCCATTGGCACAGTGCCATTGGCATCAAGAGCATCTGAAGGACCCCAGGCTTTCATTCGTGATCCATTTTCACAGCATTTTGGCCAGGACCCCTTTTCACATTTTGTTGGTTGGTGTTGCATGGCCTGAGGGCATGTGCCCTGCAAAGTGCATGTGCTTTGTGTTCAGAACCAAGGCTACAGTGAGGCTGTGCAGTTCTGTAATGCCGAGCAGGGTGGGACTTTTTGCTGTGTTTTGTTGGAGTGCCTCTCAGCACTAAGGTGATTGAGTGCCTTTGACTGAGTCTTGCCTTTGTTTCAATCAAGAGTCTTTGATCGAATCAGGAGTCTTTGATGACCTGCTTAAGTCACAACAAAGCCTAAGTTGAATGAGTTTCAGGCACACGGTAGTGATGCCCTCTGACCCTGAAAAAAGGGTGTATATATATATATATATATATATATATACCCTGAGGTTAGCATTTTGCTTGGGGTTTCACTCATTGGAAGGGTGGTCACACAGTTTGGCCAGATGAGACTTTGGGTAGCCATTAAGAGGCCCCTCCCACCCCTGCTTTTAAAACCATGTATTGCGATTTGGTGAGACAGATAGAAGCCTGTCTGTTGGTTTCTGTTATTCTCTCTGCTCGTAATTCTTGTTTGTATTTTCTATGAAAGTTCAGGGTGCTGAGTTTTTCCCCTGAACTAAGTGAATGATCTATGTATATTTAATTCAAGTAAGAGTGTTAACCCCTTAAAGTTGCTTTCTTTAGAAAAGCAGATCAGAGAACCTATGCTAGCAGCCCTCCTGTGTGCTGGTGTTATTGGCCTTACACAGCCACAGTAGCAGCAAGCAGCATTGTTGTTACAAGTGCACAGCAAGCGCTGCCCTCAGATTCATTATGTGTTTGATTTTGAATTCATTTTTTGGTCATTGCACATTCAGAAACCTTGTACCTTTGCCAAATTTTTCATGATATGGGGTTGCGACTAGCAGTTTCGGAAGTGCTGCTCTTGGGAATCCTTTTCCATTTGGATATCCCCCATGACAGCTGCAAAGACTTTTACTGAGCATCTGTCCCTGTTTTCTGCTTCTCTTGGTGATAAAGTCCCTGAACAGTTATCTCTGGTCATTCTACCAAGGATTCTTGTGTGACAGTGTAGGTTAGTGGGTAGAGTGCTAGACATAAAATCAAGAAGGCTTGGGTCTGAATCCTGGCTGTAACATTAACTAGCTGAGGGATCATGGGCAAGTCACTCAGCTCCCATAGGATCAGTTTCATCATATGTAAATTCCTATTGTATGTAGCTTCTGAAGTGGTTGTGAGGCCCAAATGAGCTCATGCATGTAAAACATTATAGAAATGTCAGCTATTATTTTTAATAAGAATGTGTATGTAGAGCCTATATCAGATTACATACTATTTTGGGGAGGGGGATGGGAGATAGGCAGAGGAAATTTAAAACTTATGGAAGTGAATGTTGCAAACTAAAAATAAATAAATTTATTTATCTAAAATAAATAAAAGAAATGCCAGCTATTCTTTATTGTCCATCTGGGAGGCATATTCTTGGAGGGCAGAGCTTTTATGGATACATTTTATTCTCCTGAGTCAAGCAATTTTTGGTAGTAGTGGTGGGATCCTTGGAGTCCCTAAACCACTCAGGTGTGAGGTTGTGAGGTGTGAGATATCTCATGGAACATGGTTGGCAAAACAGACAAGGCCACCCTTGTTATGTGTATGGATCTTTTTTTTGTAAAGACAAGGGATCACTTTCCCCTGGGTCTTTTTTGTATTTTTGGATAATGTTTTTTGTCATTGTTTTTTTCAGGAGTATTGGGTACTAGGATGTTAAAGTTTAAAGGAAGTATGTTTGCTGTCATCAGTAATGACAAGGGATTGTTACCAAAATACTTCAAGACCTGTTTCATTTTCCCCTTCCAGTGTGCTTTGGGGATGCCCTCACTAAATAGGTCAAAGCCTAGCTCTAACCCCATTAGACCCCACATCTGCAATGGCTCCAGCAGACTTGTCAGGCTTGGACCAAACTAGGAGCTAGCCAAAGCTACAAGTTCCAGCTTAATTTGAAGAAGGACTTCTTTACCACCTGAATATCTAAAAGGAGGATGGGCATCTTTTGGGAAGTAGTGGTTTCCCAACACTGGAGGCCTGCATGTTTCCCAGTTACATGTAAAAAAATTTTAACTTTTTTTTTAAATTCAAAATTTTCTCCCTCCTGTCTCTCCTCCACCCCTTGAGAAGGCAACCATTACAACAATTATATGTGTGAAGTTGTGCAAAACATTTCTATATTAGCCATGTTGCAAAAGAACACACACACACACACACACGCACACACACATGTGTGCGTACACGCGAAAAAAATTTTAAAAGTTTGAAACATACGCTTCAATCTACACTCAGCTTTCATTAGTTCTCTGTCTGGAGACGGACAATGGATAGCATTTTTCACCATGGTCTTTCACAGTGGATCATCCTCACAAGATTGCTGTCACCGTGTACATGGTTCTCGTGGTTCTGCTTACTTCATTTTGCATGCATCCATGTACATCTTCCCAGGTTTTTCTGAAACCATCGCCTCATCATCTTCTATAGCACAGTAGTCTTCCATAACGATCATGTGCCATGACTTGTTCAGTCATTCCCCACTTGATGGACATCCCATCTTTTGCCAATTCTTTGGCACCACAAAAAAGGGCTGCTATAAACATTGTGGTACAAGTAAGTCCTTTTCTCTTTCCTTTGGTCTCTTTGGGATACAGACCTAGTAGTGGTATTTCTGGGTCAAAGAGTAGGCGCTGTTTGGTTGCCCCTTGGGCATTGTTCCAAATGGTTCACAGGAATGGTTGGGCCAGTTCACAACTCCACCGATGGTGCATTAGCATTCCTGTCTTTCTATATTCCCTCCAGCATTTATCATTTTCCTTTTCTGTCATGTTAGCCAATCTGATAGATGAGGTGGGACCTCAAGGTTTCTTTAACTTGCATTTCTCTAATCGATGCAGTAGTCCTTTAAATGAGAATTTTGCTTGAGATTCAAGTCACCTTGAGAGGGCCCTTTGACCTCTGAGGTGCCATGTTTGGTATCATTGTAGAGAGGCAGGCAGTGTGACATAGTCAAGAGGGAGTTGTGCCTGGAATCAGGAAGACCTGGCATCTCGTCTTCCCTCTGATATTTAGTAGCTATAGGAATGTAGACCCTGTTAATCTGACCCTTAGTTTCCTAATCTGTAGAGTGGATCATTGGATCATATACTAGAGAGGCCATTGAGTCTAACCCTCTTATTTTATATAAGAGGAAACTGAGTTGTCCCAGAGCTGGTGTGTGTGAGAGGCAGGATTATGCTACCAAACTGGTTTGTTGGGAGAATCAAATAAGATGATATCCCTTAAAGCTCTCTCTAAATGAGTGTGCTAATTATCACAAGACCACTACATGGTGCAGTGGACAGAGAGCTAAATGTAGGGTCAACACCTGAGTTCACATCTCACCTCAGAAATTTCCTGGCTGTGTGACTTTGGGCAACTCACTTAACCTTGCTCAGCCTCAGTTCCTGCATTTGTTAAGTGGGAATAATGATAGTACCTACTTTAATGGGTTATTGTGAAAACCAAAAGAGAATCTATGTGAAGTGCTCTGTGACCCATAAAGCACCATAGAAATGGGAGCAAGTCTTCTCATTATCATCATTTCTGTTATTTGGGGGGTTAATGATGAGTTAGGTAGCAGGTTGAGCCAGGTTGAACCACAGTGCCTTTCTTTCCCCATTCTGGTGGAAAATGTGGCCGAAAGGATTGTATCAACTGAAAATAAGCAGAGGGCCTCTGTATGGAAAAACCATCCATGGATGCCACCTGAATTCAGTAAGCAGTTATTAAGCACCACCTCTATACATGAGAGGGATGGAAGGCTGGCCTAAATTCAAGCCTCTCAGGCTGGCAACTGGTTTAACTTTTCAGTGTCCAGGGCAGTTCTGTGCGTTGATAAATGCTTGAGAAGGTTCCTGTCTATGAGTAGAGGGAAGGTCCTCATTAACTCCTTAGACTGTTGAAATCATAGATCCAGTCCCTGAACTTTCTCTGCTGGGTATTTGGGGTCCATTTAGGGCTATTTTCCTTTTTTTTGTTGTTTTTTGTTTTTCAAAGATATCTTGTTTCCATTTATATTTGGTATTATTTTTCATATCCATCTATATGCTTCCCCCATCTCCCTTTTAAGAGCTTTTATTTAGAGGTATCATCTGGAATCAGGGGTGACCTAGAGTCCAACTAGAGAGAGAATTCCAGGGGTGACTGGTTTTTCTTTTGGTCATTCTGAGTTACCTAAAAACTTTCTTAGAGAGGAGGAAACATACCTCTCCCCTTTCCTTGGGGGGTAGGGCAGTGAGGGGACTGTAGGTACAAAGTGTCACAAACATGGCCAGGTAAAGTTACTGTATAACTACATTTCTTTGTTAAGATCAGATAACAAAAGCCCTACCTTTCTGCTCCTATGGGAATGTGTCCCTGCTCCCAGACCACTGTGTTGTAGCACTGATTCGTCCTTCCACCCCCACCCGTGATACATCCCCTGGCACTGCTCACCAAAGGCCCCCTGCACTGGACTAATGGAGTATCTTTCTGTCCCTAGCTATGGAGAGAAGGGGAAAGCGATCCGAATTGAAAAGGTTGTTTACACCGGCAAGGAAGGGAAGAGCTCCCGAGGCTGTCCCATCGCCAAGTGGGTAAGTGTTTCTGCTGCACCAGCTGGGCTGGGCCAGCCTACAGCTCAGCCTGCTTGGCCTTGGCTCACCCCTGCAAATGCAGCCTGTGTCCTGAGATGGCCCCAGGCTCAGGTTTCTCATTCGTTCCCTTGTTTCCATGCGGACAAGGGCTGGAGATGCTCTCATTTCTCAGCTCTAGCCTGGGTTTGTTGACTGACTCATTAAATGATGCTTGAATAAAAAGCTGTTCTTAGCAGATACTGGAGACAGGGATTGATCCACTGACTGTTATTTATTGGACATCAAATATAAGTAGGCAACTCTAAGACTGATGATTGGAGATGGTTTGCCTTAGTGAAAAGGAAGAATCCCCTACATCAGTCACACTTGATCCCCCCTTTGCAATCACCCAAGGGCCCAGCTTTGTATTAGATATGATAGGTTACAGAAAAGAGTCAAAGTACTGTCCATGATGCAATGAGGGAGAAGTGACCTGGGGGCAGTGGTGCCAGGGCTGAAGTTTAGGGTGGCCAGGGGAGGGGATATCAGGACAGTGAACTACAAAATAATCTCCGGCCTCTCTAGGAGCTTGCAGCAGGCTAGGGATCAATGAGGTGACTGAGCAAATACACAGAAAATAAGTTAGGATGTGGGGGCTGACCTTAGGTTTAGGAAGACTTCTGTTCAGATTCTACCTTAGACATCAGCTGTGTGACCCTGGACAGGTCACTTAGCCCTAGGCCTCAGTTTCCTCATGTGTTAAGGTCCTTTGCACCTCTAGAGGTATCATCCTATGATAAATGTTCCCGAAAGAAAGAGAGAAGGATAACTTTGAGTTGGAAAGTTTCCTGGAGATGGTCCCTGTCCTTGAAGCATAAACAATTCTAGAGTACTTCCAGGCATGTGCTAAGCACTTTTTACAAATACTATTTCATTTATTCCTGATGACAACTCTGGAAGGGAAGTGCTATTATTTTCCTATTTTACAATGCAGGAAACTGAGGCAAAAGTGGTTATGTGACTTGCTCAGAGTCACACAGTAAGTTTCTCACATGACTGCAGGCCTAGTGCTCTAACCACTGCACCATCAGCTGCCTTTGGAGAAGGATTTCTGTTGGTGGCAAGGTGGTGGGTGGTCAGAACCAAGAGAGACCTGTGTTGTGGAAGCTCAGAGAGGGAGATGATGGTTGGCATCATAAAAGGCTGCAGTCAGAGAAGATGAGGGCTAAGATCAGACCATCAGATTTGGCCATGACCAAAATCTCTGGTAACTTTGTGAGAGCAGTTTCAGTTGAGTGATGGGCTCACAAGTAAATGATAGGAAAGAAAGTGAAAGCCTTTTTGAGGAATTTGGCTGAGAAATGAAGGAGAGGTATTGAGGATGAGAGGGTGAGGGGAATTGGGGCCTGTTTAAAGGCAGCAAAGGTGGAACCAGTGACAAGGTGAGAACAAAGATTGGAGAGGGGCTGAGTGAGGTTGCAGCATGCTGGGGAAGATGGGAGCAGAGAGGATCATGGGCATGCATGGAGGAATTAGCTACCCCATCACTGCCAAAATCTACCACAGTGACTACAGTAATAGATGTAAATGAAGAAAATGGGGAAATTACACCAAATGTGTTGTCATGGTGTTAACTGAACTAATGATGGTCAGGAACGGCTGTAGGTACAAAGTGTCACAAACACGGTCAAATGTAGCTACTGTGTCAGTTGGTTTTGTTTTTGTTTTTCTTCGTTACAAGGGAAGGCTCAGTGGAGGCAGAGAGTGCTGAGAGCTTTGGGGGAAGGTAGATTTATCACTGGAAATACTGCAATGTAAAGCCATTACAGTATGTAATATAAAAGCCATTGCTTTTGCCAAAAAAAGAAATAAAAGAAATTTGAAATAGGGAGAGGGAGGTACATTTCAGGCCCAGAAGAGGAGCTGCCTAAATGCCTGGAGGCAGCAGGGGAGACAGAACCAATGGGGAGTCTTTCTGGGAGGTCGAGTTCCTGCAGGCCCCCTGGAGCAGAATGAAGTAAGATGGCAGAGGGAGGTCAGTGGGCCTCTCTGGGGAGGACCTCAGCTGGGAGAACATGGTTTGGGCATTTCATTTGGTAGATAATGAGGTGCCACGTAAGGTTTCATGAGTGGAGGTGTGAGATCATGGTCTTAGATACCACACAATTCCCATAAAACCAAAGTCTTGCCTTCTCTAGAACAGAGCTCTGGCTACCTCTAGGAAGGCCATTGCTAAGCTGGGCATCATCCAGAGGATTAAGTCCCATCTGGTGAAGCATCTTCACAGTATGTGTCTCATTAGGATCATTGGAAGAGAGGAGAAGAGGCAGCTAACCATGCCAGCTGTGCTTGGGTATTTGCAGAGAGGTGAGGCTTGGCTCAGCTTGGCCCCAGAGGGCAGAGCTCTGAGCAGTCAAGGGAGACTCACAGAGATGTGCAGTTTGGTTTTATGGAAGAAAAGCTTGTAGATTGCAGCTGTCCCAAAGGCAGTAAGGTTCTTGTTCCTGGAGATCAGACCACTCCTTGTTTGCAATGATATGGAGGGGATTCCTGACCACATGCAGATTGGTCTAGATGGTATCTGAGGCCCCTTCCATCTCTGAGAGTATAGGAGGTAGAGAGAATCTGTGATATTCTGTGTCCTGGGGTTTGGCCCTTCTCTTGGAGAAGGGATGAAGGAAGGAAGCAAGCAAGGGAGGGTGGAAAGAAGGAAGACAAGGAAGGGAGAGACAAAGAAAGGAAAGGAAGTGAGGGAGGAAGGAAAAGGAGGAAGGGAAGAGAGGGAGGGAGGAAGAAAAGGAAGGGAGGGGAAAGAGGAAGGAAGGAAGAAGGAAGGAACAAATGAATTCACACTGTAGGGCAGGCTTGCTTGGTTTATATTTGGTTCATTTTCCATACACACCTGTGGTGGGGCACCACAGACATGTAGGCCCTCCTGGGATCTATTTCTACCTGCTCCCATTAGGCCTTTCTCTGCTTTCTAACATGTGGATCTGGAGCCATGTCGGCAGACACCTGTGCCCTGGTTCCTGGGAGCATTGATGTGTTTCTGTACACAGGCATTTTCAGGCAGCTGTAGGGAGCACTGGGTTATAGGTCTGAAAGACAGCTCTTTGGTATGCCCCCAGATACTTCCTGCTGGCTCAAGGGAAGAAGAAGGCTGTTCCCAGCATTTTATCCTGGGACAAGCCCAGGTCCCACACAGATGAAGGCTCTAGTCAATGATAGCTACTGCCCCTGAACTGTGAAAGCTGTACCGTGTGGAAAATCAATTCTTGCATCTCCTGGTTTCCCAGCTCTTTTATAGTTTAGTAGAGTTCCCAAAACAAGGGAGAAAGTACTGGATTTCATGTCAGAGTATTGTGGCCTTTGGCAAGGCACTTAGCCTCCATGGGACTCAGTTTCCTTATTTGTAAAATGGAGTAGACAATCTTGAGGGTCTCTTTCAGTTCTAAATCTATAATGTTATGACCTAAATGAGGGGAATAATGACACCTCATCTGCATGTTCAGGTCTTTCACCTCTACCCCTTCCTTCCTCTTGTCCCCATTTTGCTGATGTATAAATCAAGACACAGTGTATAATTGATTGGTCCAAAATCATGTAGCCTCTGAGTCAAACCTTGGTCAGTCAACCTGATTCAGAAAAAAAGCCAGAAGACCTGGGTTTGAATCCTGGCTCTGAATTCTGACTTAGTCACTTGTGTGACTTTGGGCAAGTTACTGTACTCTGTTCCTTTGTTCATTTGTAAATTCAAGTGGTTGGATTTGATGACCTCTGATCCCTTCTAGCTCTAAATGTGGCATTTCATCATTTTCTGACAGTTGAAGTTGTCCATGTGGAATGGCCCCTTCAGAGGGGACTGAGTTTGCTTTTCCTAGAGAGGTTAGGCAGCCATTTGTCAGGGCTGGTGTGGAGGACAGGTCTTTGTGGAGGTGCGCACTGGCCCCGGAGGTGCAGGCTAGGCCTGAAGGTGCAGGCTAGACCTGGTAGTGTGGACTATACCCAGAGGGGCAGGCTAGACTTGGAGGTGTGGGCTAGACCAGGTCCCCTCAGAGGAGGCAAGGATTAAAGATCTAGGCCTGGTGAGAACCTCAGAGACCATCTTGTTTCAATTCCCTTATTTTCCATTTGAGGAAATTAGAGCCCAGGGAGGTCATGACTTAATACTCGGTACTCCTGGGGCAGTACCTCTGAAGCCATCTAGTCTGCCTTCACATTTTACAGATGAGAAAACTGAGGCCTGGGGAAATTAAGTGATTTGCCCAGGGTCCCAGGGCCACTGATCATCTGAAGTGAGATCTGAGCCTATGCCCTCTGCCACAAGAGCCAGTGCCCTTTCCACTGTGTCCTGGAGTCCCTTCCATTTCAGCATCTGTGGTTCTTGGATGAATGTTGTTGAAGGGCTCTTCTGGCTAGAAGATTAATGAGAGCATGTAACCTTGAGCAGGTGTGCTCCCTTCCCTTGGCCTCAGTTCTTCGTTTGTAGAACGATGGCCTTGGAGCCACTTCCCACTTTAAATCATGTGCTGCTGCTGTATCTCTGGCCCCCTGGTGAGGACAGGAGCCTCATGGATTCAGGAGCTTTTACATTCCCCTGACCTGGAGGAAGCAGGTGCTGCCTACAGGGCTGGTTGTTGCCTCTGGCTAGACAGATCTCTATGACACTGTGGTCCCTCTGTCCATACTGTAGGTATACCGACGATACACTGAGGAAGAGAAGCTGCTTTGCTTGGTTCGCCATCGCTCTGGGCACCGCTGTGAACAGGCTGTCATCATCATTCTCATCATGGTCTGGGAGGGCATTGGCCCAGAACTGGGCGACACCCTGTACCGGGAGCTGACAGAGACACTTCGCTGCTATGGGAATCCCACCACCCGGAGATGTGGCCTCAATGATGAGTGAGTATGCACAGACCCACTGAGGAGTGATGGGGTTGGAGAGGGAGAGCAGACTAATCCCTGAGCTGGCAGGAGCTGCTAGGGTAGACCTGGGCTTGGAACCACAGCTTCTCTTCTGCCTTCTGATTAAGCCAGGAAAATCAGTTCAGGGGCACAAACCTGGGCTGCTGTGGCAAAGATCCTTGAAAAGGAGTCACACTTGGAGGTCTGCCTTCTGCTAGCCATGTAGTACTAGAAAAGTCACCTAACTACTTCTCAGGGTCTCCAGCCGAAAAATGCTGATGGTAATGCTTTCCTCTAGAGAAGATGTAAGGGTCTGGGAGTCAGTTTCCTCTTCAGTAAGATGATTGCAGGGGTTTGGGGAGAGGGGCACAGAATCAGTGGCCACTGAGGTCCAGCTCTGCCCTGGCTTGGTCTAGGGAGGACGTTGAGAGAGCTAGGAAAGCTGCCTCAGGGGATAAAGGTAGGACATACCCTGGGACTTGTGTAGGATTGGTGGTGGAACTGGTCTTCCACAAATTCGATTCAACAAGCGTTTACCAGCACTATGTGCCAGCTGCTGCCCTCAGGGAGTTTACATTCTAATGGCCCGAGGGACCAGGGAATGGCATGTATGCAGATGAATCTCTACAAAATGAATGCAGGCTAAATATAAAGTAATCTAAGGGGCCAGGGGAGTTCCCTACCATGCCTAGGGGCACAAGGCTAGGCATCAAGTAGAAGGTGGTGCCTTGGGCTGGGCTTGGGGGGAGTCCTGTGGGTCACAGTAGAAGACATGGGTGGGGGGAGCCGAGATTTTCAAGGTGGCAGCTTTCAGAGCTATAACGTACATGGCTTGTGTTGCAGCCGAACCTGCGCGTGCCAGGGGAAAGACCCGTCTACCTGTGGTGCCTCCTTCTCCTTTGGGTGCTCTTGGAGTATGTATTTCAATGGCTGCAAATATGCCCGAAGCAAATATCCTCGAAAGTTTCGCCTCGCAGGGGACAATCCTGAAGAGGTGGGCAGCTCTCCATTTGTCTCTCGCTTGCATGGTACTAGGCCCATCCAGGCATGAACCATTGAGGAATAGTTAGTCTATTATGGGAGTGACTCCAGCCACTGCTGGCTTGATCTGGATGGGTCCTCAAGAGGTCCTCAGCTCTCCCTGTACCACTCACTGTGCCAGGAATAGGTGACCATTGCTGGAGCCCCTTACTGCTACCCATCCTCTCCGCCCCTCACATTCCCTTTCTTCCATGCTCTTCTCCACATCACGAACTTACTAACCACCCCGGGGGTAGAAGGGACCCAGGGATGATGAGAATGTTGCCCCCTGCTGCTCTGTACCCCATGAATCTGGGTGGGGTAATCTGTCCCACCTACCTGGATTCCATGAACAGCTCTGTCCCAGATTGGCTGACACAGCTCCCCAAACCACGATCCTCCATTTCACTGTCTGTGACACGAGGATAATCATCACATCAAGTGTTCAGATAGTGCAAAGGGCTCTAAGTCTCATCTGATCCTCACAATTCTATGAGTCATGTGCAAGAATTATCTCCATTTTTCAGATGAGGAAACTGAAGCCTCAGGCAGGTTGGGATTCAATCATGGTCACACAACAAGTACATGTCAGAGGCAGTACTTGGGTCTTTCAGATCCCAAGCCCATGGCTCTATGTGCTATGTCACCTGCCACCATTACTGGGTGTCCCAAAATTCAGCCTCTAGGTTCAAGGACACAACTGCACTAAGACTTTTGGGACATGCTGTATGTTTATCATGTTGGGTGTTCTCTTCCCACCTTTCCCTCAGCCCCAGCTGCCTACATTTCACACATGAGAGCTATGGACATATAGAGCCTGGAAAATATAGGATATGTTGTATATTCTAAGCTCAACTGAGAGGAGTCCTGAAGAATGAGATGTAATCTTGTGATCTAGTAAAAGGGGGCTTAGGAATCAAAATATCTCTTTTCTAGAGCTGTGAGAAATTTGACCAATTGCTTACCTTTTTGTGCTTCAGTTTCCCCCATCTGTGAAATGGGAATCTTAAAATCCCACCCTTCCTTCCATCTTCTGTAGAATAATTTGAAGACCATTGGTTTGATGGATCCATGAGTCCATTATGATGGATCCCACCCCTCCCTCCATGTAGGTGGCATCTGTACCATGCCCACAGAGCATCAGGCCCACATTCTTGAGACCATATGGTAGATGGCCAGACCAGCAACCCACCTGTTGTCATCCCCTCCTCCCCCATTCTCTAGGTGGTCTGCCTACCCTGCTTTCCAGTTCTACACAATCCTCAATGATGTCATTAAAGATCAAGGTCTACGCAACCCCAGGGTAGCGCCTTCAGTATTGTTTCCCTAGTGGCTTCTTCCTGCCTGGGTATAATCTCTTCATTCTTCACTTCACAGGAAGAGAATCTTCGGAAACACTTTCAGAATCTGGCCACTCAAGTCGCCCCCCTGTACAAGAAGCTCGCTCCCCAGGCCTATCAAAATCAGGTAAGAGCCCCATCTGCTCCTCCCACCCTCTTAGCAATCTCTGAGGGCATTGACAACAGCCTGAATGGTGTTGGACCATCCAGGTCCAGCTTCAGCCTCTGCCCCATCTATCTCCCTGGGCCTCTTTGGACCAATCACTTAATCTCTCTAGGTTAAAGCATCTCCAAACCAGTTGGGAGACAGCAGTTAATTAGAAGAATGGAGGCTTGTAGATTCCAGGCTGGAAGGATGCTGAGTTATTGAGTCCAGCCTCTTTGTTTTGTAACTGAGATGGCTGAGCTTCAGAGAGGCAATGGTGGTGACAGGGCTGAAACTTGGTCCAAAGCCCTCTGATCCCGGTTCCCAAGCCATTTCCACTGGACCAAGTCTCTTCACTTTTGTTTGCCTTTCACCCAAGTGGCTATACTTTGATACATTGAGGAGACCAACCCTTACCTGGAAAAGAATGCACCTAGCCCCATCCCAGAGAGGGGGCCAGGCCACTTGGGGCAGCTCTCCTTCTTAAGCTGTTTTCCCATTTGTCAAGCCTAAGCTGCCTGCTCTCCCCCTGTCCACCCCCAGCTTCCACACTCTCCTTTCACATCTGCTCCTGGTTTTAAAGACCTAGCTCTTCCACATGTTGTGCTTATGGAATGAGACTTGGACTCAGGGTCAGAAGACCCAAGTTCAGATCCCAGTCTCTCCACTGTCCCCTTAGATGACTTTGAGAAAGTTACATCTCTGCTTTGGCTGTGGTTTTTCATCTGTAAAGTGAAAGTTGGACTAGATGATTTCATGAATTCTCTTCTGGCTGTGAGTTCTATGATCCTTCAGAGATTTGAAGATGGCTCTTCTGTCTCCTCTGTCCCCACCCTGAGCCTTCTCTATTCCAGTCTAAAGATCTCAAGTACCTTAAGTACCTCCAAGCAATCCCTAGGACATGCTCTCCATTCCTTTATCTTATTTAGATGCCTGTCTTCCTTTGGACAAACACCAGCTGGGTGAAGTCCACCCAGAGCCAATTCTGTTATATGTGATCTGACTAGTGTATAATAAAATCTGACCAAAGAGTAATGAAAGGGAGAGACATCATGGTATAATGAATCAGGAGCTTATCTCTAAGTCAGGATGACCTAGGTTCAAATCCTTCCTCTGGCACATGTATCAGCAGCATGACTCTGAGTGGGTCACTGAATCTCCTGATATCCCCAGGCATTTCTCATGTGCTGATTTGGTAGAGGGAGTTTCCATACTAGGAGGCCCCTACTCCAAAAAATCAATGCACTTTTGGAAGGGTGTGCAATGTAAATTTTTTTCTTTTTATTATTATTAACTTGACAAAGGTCAATAAACATTTCCTTATACTAGAAAGAATAAAATAAGAGAATTCTATGTATAGGAAATGGGGTGTGGAGTCAGGAATTCAAATTCAGCCTCAGATGCCTACTAGCTCCATGACTGTAGGCAAGTCACTTAAGTCCTGCCTCAGTTTCGTCAGCTGCAAAATGGGGCTAATAATAGCAACTGCTCAGTAAGGCTATTGGATCAAATTTGTATATTTTTTCCAGCACTTAACAGAGGGTCTGGCACACAGTAGGCACTTAATAAGCATTTACTGATTGGTAAACAGCTTATGAAAAGCACAGTAACTTAATAGCTAGCATTTAATTTAGATTTTTAAGATTTGCAAAACATTTTACGTGTTTTTTCATTTGATGTTCACAACCACCCTATAAGATAGGCACTCTTGTTACCCCCTTTTACAGATGAAAAAATGAAGGTTGAGAGAGGTCAAGTGACCTGTCCAAGGTCACACAGTTATGAAGGGTCTGGTGCAAAATTGGAATTTCAATCTTCCTGACCCCAAGTTCTTTGTTCTATTTATCACTGCCACCTAGTGGCAAACAGGAGTTTCAAACAGTTTGAAAGTTAACTGGATTTGTGGGACTTCTAAGATCCCTTTTTCTGTCTCCCAAAGGTTTCTCTGGAGTCCAAGGGTCTCTCCTTTCTCTTCCTCTCTAGTACCTGTCCCTGGGTTCCATGTTACTGGGTCACTTGAGCTAACTCTTGGTCCCTTCTCCCAGGTGAACAATGAAGAAGAAGCAATAGACTGTCGCTTGGGCCTGAAGCCAGGCCGGCCTTTCTCGGGGGTCACAGCCTGCATGGACTTCTGTGCTCATGCCCACAAGGATCAGCACAACCTGTACAATGGCTGCACTGTGGTAAGGAGGCCTGCCCCCATCTGCTTATACTCCCCATGAGGGCCAATCTTGTCCAGACCTTCTGCAGATGTGGCTGCCCAAGCTGTCCAGCTCTTTCTTTGGTGGGCTGGCAGATGCTGCCTGGCTTCCCTCTTTCTGGTCCTCCTGGCATGCATAAGCTTCTCCCCATCCCCAAATTAGAGGAAATAAGCATCCTGCTTTTGAGCAAAATATCTCGAATATGATTTGATGCCTGTAATGGTCAATATATAGGCCACACTTTTCTTTCTGAATCTACCTTCTCTAAAACCTGAATGGGGCAAAGGAAAGGGAGAGTGGTAAAGGAGAGGGAACAGTGAAGACCTAAATAAATGAATGAATGAAATGCCTTGGTTTGAATTGGAGCTGCTCAAAAAAATTTAAAAAAAAAGCCATTTCCCTAGACTGGTCTTTTTATATACAACTTTGGAATAATTGTTGTTGAGGGCAACCATGTTTCTCTGAAAGGTTATGGGAGTTAGGAGATGTGGAGCTGGTCTGGTAATCTGGAAGATCTGGGTTCAAGTCCTCTGTGTAACCTTGGGCAAGTCATGTAACTGCTCCATCCGCAGACTGCAGAGTCCTCTCTGAGAGTTCCTGAACCTCAGGAAATGACAGAGCCAGTTAAATATGGCTGTCTGTCTAACTAATAATAGCTTCTGAGTTCCCATTTCCATAGAAGCTGAAAGTCTGCAAAGTGCCTTGTAAACATTATCTCATTTTGTCTTCACGAGTGAGGAAACTGAGGTTACAAGTGGTTATGTGGCTTGTCCAGGGCAAGTCATGCCGCTGATAATTGTCTGCAGCCCTCTCTTATCTATATGTCTTTCCATCCATTTCCCTCTGTCCGTCCATCCATTTAGCCTTCTGTTTTGATAAACACATACATTTCTTAATATACACACGAATAGGCATGAAAACACATGTATGTGATCATATGTGTATCAATGTGCATGTGTATCACACATATATGTATATATGGTGTGCCAGTGTGTATCACTGTACATATGTGCATATATATCAGTACATATAGTTGTGTGTTTGTTTATACATAGACATGGGCATGTGTGGATCTATGTGAATATGTATTGATGTATATAGCTGTATAGATAATTGGTGTGGAAGAAGAACTTTTCTGTAGTATGGTAGGACCTAGCAGAGTTTACTGGCAGCTATCAGAAGTTTTGGGAAGCCTAGCTGCCCTCTGTGCCTAATGAGACATCTGGGGAGGGAGGGAGTAAGCATGATAAAACTCTCATTCCCCCAGATTATTGGGAGAAGAATTTTGTTATCAAATACTTGCTGTAGGAGGAGGGTTCAAAATGGACTGGGAGCCCAGGAACCAGAAAAAGGGGACAGCCAGAGATCAAGGCAAGATGCAAGCAGGGTTGGAGGTACAGGCAGGTGGGCAGGATAAAAAGAGCTAGAGAAAAGCCAAGAGGACCTAGATCCAGAGGCCAGCTCCCAGAGCAGTCCAGCATTTTGATGCCTTTCCTATTGGGGTAACACAATTTTCCAGACATGACCTTCCTCCTTTCACCCTACTAGGGGTACTGTGAGGATAGGAGATAGGGATGATGATGGTGATGATAGTGGTGATGATGATGGTGCTGATGGTGATGATGGTGATGATGATGATGATGATGATGATGGTGCTGATGGTGGTGATGGTGATGGTGGTGATGATGGTGATGATGATGGTGATGATGGTGATGGTGATGATGGTGGTGATGATGATGATGATGGTGCTGATGGCGGTGATGGTGATGATGGTGCTGATGGTGATGATGGTGATGGTGGTGATGATGGTGCTGATGGTGGTGATGGTGATGATGGTGATGGTGGTGGTGATGATGATGGTGGTGTTGATGGTGATGATGGTGCTGATGGTGGTGATGGTGATGATAGTGATGGTGGTGGTGATGATGATGGTGGTGATGACGATGATGGTGATGGTGGTGGTGGTGGTGATGATGATGATGATGACAACTGACATTCTTATGGATCTTTAAAGCTTGCCAAAGTCCTTTTACATACATTGTCTCATTTGATACTTACAACCCTTTGAGGCAGGGGCTGCTATAAGCCCCATCTTGCAGATAAGAAAAATTTGGCTGAGATAGGTTAAGGGGCTTACCCAAGGTCACACAGCTAGGACGTGTCAAGGGTGGGATTTGAACCCAGGTATTGAGTGCTCTAGCCTTTGAACACAGACTATATCTTTGTGGCGGGCAAGAAGGCATTGCCTGAGTGTGGCTATGGTGTCAGAATGCCCCTCAGTGACAGTACTGCCCTGTCCTGACTTCCTGCCCTGGCCCCTGCAGGTATGCACACTGACCAAGGAGGACAACCGCTGTGTGGGTCAGATCCCGGAGGATGAGCAGCTGCATGTCCTCCCTCTCTACAAGATCGCTAACACAGATGAGTTTGGCAGTGAAGAGAACCAGAAGGCAAAGATGGCAAGTGGAGCCATCCAGGTGCTAACTGCTTTCCCCCGTGAGGTCCGCCGGCTACCTGAGCCTGCCAAGTCCTGCCGCCAGCGACAGCTGGAAGCTCGGAAGGCAGCGGCTGAGAAGAAGAAGCTCCAGAAGGAGAAGCTGCTCACTCCAGAGAAGATCAAGCAAGAAGCTCTAGACATTCCTGAGCTTCTCCAGCCTGATTCAGGTGAGTACCTGTTCGGGGCAATGAAGGCCTCTTGCCAGTAGCTCCAACACCCCATGGCCTGGAACTAGTCCCTCAGTCACCAGGGACTTGTGGATGGAGTCCTCTGATGACATCAGCCTGGTATTAGTGAGAAGGAATAGTCAGATAGATTTGGAAATAAAGGTTCTAGAGTGGGGAGGACCTGGGTGTGAGATCTGCCTTTGACATAGACCAGCTGTGTGACTTGAACTGCAGAGAAGGTAGCAACCTGCATTGGTAGAGAGAGTTTCCTCACCCAGGAGTTCTCTATGCCAGTTATAACATAGTTTTAGTCCCTGTACCTAAACAAAAGCTCCCAACAAATACTTTTTTAAAAGAAAGAAACATCAGTGACATGTTTTGTCCTGTCTCTGTCCTTGCAAAGCCCTGACTCCTGTTTCATTACCTGCCATTATGCTCTGTGGGCAGCAGATGGTTGGCCAGTGCCTCTGGCAGGGAGGGGAGGGGAATAGGATGGGCAGTGGGCCTCAGGACCCACAGGGGAGAGGGGCTGGTCTGGGCAGTGGGTCTCAGTGCCTCTGGGCTCAAAGATTTCTGAGCCAGCCCAGGAGGGGCCCAGAAGTAGGCCTGGACTGTTCTGGGTATGAGCTCTTTCTCATCCTCTCACAGAGACTTCAGCTTCCCCTTCTTTCTCACTTCAGTGGACTCTGTTGGGGACTTGCCTGGGGGGCAGGCAGGATTTCTTCTGATCAGGAGGCTGGTGGGTGGGTGGCAAGGCAGACTCTGGCTCTTCTGGGCCCTCGGGCAGTCCCCAGAGCCCCGGGTTTCTCACCTACCACACTTCATTTCCAGGTCTCTCTTTAAAGAATGGGTTGTCCCAGCAGGCTCTGAAGCCTTCCATCAAGGTGGAGCCCCCAAATCACTACAACTCCTTCAAGTACAGTGGTAATGCGGTAGTGGAGAGCTACTCGGTGCTGGGCAGCTGCCGGCCCTCAGACCCCTACAGCGTGAACAGCGTCTACTCCTGCCACTCCTACTATGCACAGCCCAACCTGAGCCCCATCAACGGCTTCCACTCCAAGTTTGCCATTCCTTCCTTCAGCTATTACGGCTTCTCTCCCAGCAGCTCTGTCTTCCCCTCACAGTTCCTCAACTACGGTGCCAATGGCCGAGGCCCCGGCAGCTGGGGAGGCCCCATTGGGGTTTTCGATAAGAAGCCGGATCTCCAGGCCCTGCAGAGCAGCCTGACCCAGGCATACGGTGGCCCTGAGTTTGCTGAGCTGCCAGGCCAGGCTGTCAGCAGTGACAGCCACCATACGCCTCACCACCAGCCTGCCTATCCAGGCCCCAAGGAGTACCTGCTCCCCAAGGGCCACCGGACTCGCCCCACAGCCACAGACCCCTCCCCCTTTGCACAGAGCGGCCCCTGCTTTGGTCAAGTCATCAAGCAGGAGCCATGTGATCGCCTGCCCCAGGCTGAGCCCCTCCCTGGGGTCCCTGGGAACATGGGCAAGCCCCCTGTTCCTGAGGCCTCCCAGAATGGGACCAAGGAGCACCTGTGGGGGGGTGCCCACCCAGGCAGCCAGAGTGCTTCTCCAAAGAGGACTAATGGTGTGAGTGGAACCTGGGGCATGTTCGCTCCTGGAGAAAGTTCTGTCCTCCCTGACAAACTGGGCTCCTTCGGTGCTAGCTGTCTGCCAGCGGCCCGTCTCCCAGACAGCCAATGGGGCCTGTTCCCCTCCGAAGGGGGTCAGCCACCCCAGCAGCCACCACTGGGGCCTCCCAATGGAGCCGGCCTGCTGAGCAAGGCTTGGAGCCCTTGCAAGTTTCGAGATAGTACTCCCACCTTAAATGGGCCCAGCCTGGCAGAAAAGCCATGGGGTGTAGGACCAGACTATAGCCCTGGTCTCAAAGGAGGTCCAAGCTATCCAGAAAAGCTCTGGGGGCCTGTGAAAGGGGACGAGGGAAGGACTCCAACCTCCTCAGGGCCCAGCCTACTGGATAAAGCCTGGCCCTCTTTTGGCATGACCCTAGGTTCTGGGACCCTGAAGCCTGAGGAAAAGCTGTGGGACTCCTTGAACCTTGGGGAGGTGCCTGCAGAGGGGCCCTCGGACAAGGGGGCAGTGAAGGAAGAGGAGGTAGGTGGCGGTGGGGGTGGCGGTGGTGGCAACATCAGCAACAACGTGGAGGAGGAAGATGAGGAATTGTGGTCTGACAGTGAACACAATTTCTTAGATGAAAACATCGGCGGTGTGGCTGTGGCCCCCACCCATGGGTCCATCCTGATCGAGTGTGCCCGGCGTGAACTGCATGCCACCACCCCCCTTAAGAAACCCAACCGATATCACCCCACCCGGATTTCACTGGTGTTCTACCAGCACAAGAATCTCAACCAGCCTAACCATGGCCTGGCCCTCTGGGAGGCGAAGATGAAGCAGCTGGCTGAGAGGGCCCGCGCCAGGGAGGAGGCAGCACGGCTGGGCCTGAGCCATCCAGAAGTCAAGCCCTATGGGAAGAAGCGCAAGTGGGGGGGGACGGCTGCCCCAGAACCCCAGCAGGAGGAAAAAAAGAACCCAATCCCCACCCGCCACGTGCCAGCCATCACCACCGACTCGGTGGTCACCGTCTCCTCTTACGCCTATACGAAGGTGACCGGGCCCTACAGCCGCTGGATCTAAAGCATGGGGGAGCCCTCTTACCTCAGCGTCCATGGCACCAAAGCCCAGGGCCATCGTTGTGGTGCTTTTCCCCCGCCCCCTGGGCTGGAGAGCCAGGCTGGGCAGAAATACTTCTATATGTATATGGAGCTACCACCCCCACATATATGTATAAAGAATTCTGCTCCAGCACACACCTCACCAGAGCTCCCCCTTCTTTCCTCTCCTCCCCTGGCACTTTGAGGAAGAGCCTGTGGCTGGTGGATGTTTTTCAGTAAGCTTAGTATTTATATCTCCACATGGGGTTTTTTCCCTTGGTCGGGGACTTGGGTTTTATTTTTAAGAATCTGTCCTTGTATATGACAAGAATGGAAGAAGAGTTTATAGCATCCTTTCACAAAGGAGTGGTTTTTAATTGCCATTTAAAATGTGTATTTATTGGATTTAAAAAAAAAAAAAGGAACAATGATGACAGTCACCTAGCCGGCAAGAAAAGCCAGAATTCCAGACAGCTTCTGTTCCCATCAGGAGGTCTTTGCTGGGAGAGGAGCGTTCACACCACGTGCTCCGCCACCCCCACCCCCCCACCCCTCCAGAGCTGACCGACCACTTGTCTGTGTCTCTCAAAGCAAGCAAGCACCACATCCTTTCCTTCTGGCAGAGTCACACTTATCACTTTGATCGGGGCAGGATGGGGTGTTCCATCAGGGTGTGGTTGGGCAATCTGCCAGGAGCCCTCCATGGGCTTCTCCATGCCCTGCCCTCAACTCGGCAGTGAACTCGCCATACACCTGAGCCACCTGAGAGATGCTGGGGTCGGCTTCTTCAGAAACCAGGCTGGAAGCAGACACCTTTCAGGCCTGCTAGTCTCCACACTGAATATTCTTTGTCCGTTATTTAGCAAATCACGTTTTGTCCTTGGTCACCAGGTAGCACTCAATGCCGGAGTTGCGGTTGCCGTGGAGAAAGGATGCTTTCTTAAAACAGCCACTTCAGCTGCTGTGTGCAGCTGTTTGACACGATACTTGGGGGCTGAAGGAATCTGTCTAAATCTTAACAGCAGTTTTAAAACATCCAACCAATAAGAACCCCTCCCCTCATGATCTATGCTAATATGGAAAAAGGGCTACTGTATCTTTAAAAAAAGGCGAACAAACTGTGAATAGTTGCTCTGTGTATATCACTGTTGCAAAGTCTGGTGCTGTCTAGGATTTTGCTTTTGACTCTCCAGTCCGAGAGAGCTGGGCAAACCGGAATAACAAAAAAGCAACTTGGAGATCCTCATTTCCTGGATTTTTACATTGGACCATGGTGCACGCGGCCTCCTTGAACCACCTGCCCCACTCTGGCCCTGGAGCCTGGGAGGTGGAAAAGGGTCATTCCTTACAGATGCAAATTCAACTGGTTGCTACTTTGAGGTTTCTTTTCCAGCTGGTGCCATCTCCTGAAAACAGTCCTTCTTCTCTCCCTCCTCCTTCCTTTTCCTCTCTTCTTCCTCCTCCTTTATTTCCCCTCTTCTCCCCAACGAAAGAAGAAAAAAAAAAATCCTTCAGTTTTCCCTTTTAAAACTGGTGCATTCAAACAGCTCATTGAAACCAGAAGTTTCAATTGTTCATTTGAAACAATAGGTGCTTACTTTTTTTGCTACTTTGTTCTGAGAGGCTGCAAATGTGGTTGGGACCCACAGGTCAACAGGAGCTTGATCTGTAACAAACCAGACTCCTCGGGGAGGGGGTGTGAATTTCTGTGGTATTAGCTAAACTTGCCTGGCGCTAGCTAGCTCCCCCTCCCAGCCCCCCATTCGGGCAGACACAGGTGGGCAGGGCAGAGGTGCCCCCTCACCTGACTGCCACCGCTGCCTCCTTACATCAGCCCACCTGTGGACCTGGCCCCTCCCCACGGGTGAATCAAAACTGAGCCCTATGAGAATTCAGTCAAGTCCTTTTTCAGCGCGGCCAGTCTGTTTCCAATCCGGACAAAACCAGATGGATGCGACAGTCCACTTCCCGCACTTCTAGGTGCCTTTCCCCGAGAGCTGAGAACTGAATCCAATCCTTTGTTTACTGAAATGTTCCTGGAGCACTGGCAGAGAACCTCTGTGAGACGTCCTGAGGGAGCATTGGCGTGGTCTGATTTTAACTGTAAATAGTGAAAGATTTTTTTAAAGCACTTTCACCTAGATTTAAATAGCAACTTGAAAAAAAAAAGCAGTATGTTTTAACAGATGATAATGGGAGACCTGTAAATAGTAGCTGTGTATTTAACGTGCTTTTTGTCCACTTTTTTTTTAAAGAAACCATAATCTGTAACAATTCTTTTTACAAGATAAGAATGAGTGCTTTTGAAATCAATACCCAAGAGCCTATCAGGATTGAGGATGGTTCCAGACTCAGATTTATAGGAAATCCTGGGCACTCCCCGGTGCAACATGACAAAAGCCTTTAAAGGATTGGCTGATGCTGAGCATGCTAATTTTCTAATTTTGAGGAACCAGTTGGGGCCCAAGCAGTCCTTTGGATGCTAGCTTGCTTTGTTGCATCAGAAGTCTTTATGCAGGTCTCATTCAACTCTGGACTTAGGTAGACAGATGCAGGGGTGCCTTGAAAACTTCATTTTAAAATCTCTCTGAGAGCGAGTTGACTATTTTTAAGGAACACTTTGAAAATGTGACCTTCTGTTTGACCTTTAGACATCCCAGGTTCATGGGGTGGCTGCTGGGATGGGTTTGGAGGGTGTTTCCAGTATGACCCAGGGGATTCTGATAAATGGCATATGTGACTTATTCTTCCTGATGTTGCTTCTCCTTTGGTCTCCCCGACCTGGTGGCAAAATCACAAAGGGAATGGTGTCCGAAAGGAGAAGTTAATCCAGCTAATGCATGTGTCTTTTCTATCCCAGCTCCCCAGCCCAAACAACTTTTGCTTTCTTAACTTTTAGACTAGAACACAGGCTGTTCAGAAAAGAAAAAAAGGGGCAGCCTCCATTGGATGGCTCCATCCCAGATAAAACGGTGTTTTGATGGAAATGATAGTACTTTTGCAATGTTCAAAACCGTGCTGTTTTTTACACACTACATATATAACCTACCTCAAATCTCAGTCATTACAAATTAGCATGCTTTAGACTTATATTAAAAAGAAAAAAAAAACTATGCACAGCTATTTACCCCACCCTTGCTGCTGAAGGTTTCTTAAAGAGAAAAATCAACTTTTTTTATTTTTTACTGGCGCCATCATTTTTGTAAGCTCTGAAGATGATGAACAGACATCTTGATCATGAGAAAGAAAAATGAAAGCCATTGCATCTAAAGAACCTTAACAGCATGACCCAGTTTTGCTCAAAATTCACCTAATGTAATGACATAAGATTCATGGCATTTTTATCCTTGGATCTTTCCCCTTTGTTTTGTCTCCAAATGCTGTCTGTACTCAATGCAGAGTTGAGGTTCGACTGTCAAGGGAAGGACTTGCCCAAAACTGTGCTTCAGGTTTGGGGATGGGGGTGGGGGTGATATGAAGAGGGATCACTGTATGCAGCAGGTTATCATACAATTGGTGCTAGAGCCTTGAACCACTGTCTGACCATTGGACGTTTGAATTAAGCTGTTTTGGGGGTTGTTTTTCCTTGTCTTTTTTTTTTTTTCCTTTCTGCAGAACCCAAGGTTCCTAGATTCTAGTTTCCCCTCTACTGCTTTGCCTTCTTCCTGAGACTACAGTGGTGGGGGTGAACAGAGATGTTCCCCCACTATCAAAAGGGCCTTCTTTGTGGCCCTCCCTGTGTGTCATGGGATCAGAGAGTCCCACAACTGGAAGACCCCCCCCCCCCAAAAAAGGACCAAATCTTAATTGCACTGCATGTGCTATACCAAGCAGAAGAGGGTGTGCAGAGATCAGAGGAGGGTAAACACAGTTCACTGAGAGAAATTCATCCAGCAAGATTTTCTTTTTCAAGTTCATCACCACCACCGTATCCCCAAACTAAGGCATTGCAGAAGGAAAACTAAATACACATACACACATACACACATAGATCCCTGATGTGCCTCAACCAATATCTCTTCCCTTTTATTACTGAAGTATGCTCTATGGACTAGGAAGCATATTTTTATGAATTGAAATATTCTAAATAAAATGGTGCTATGGTGTTTTAACATAATTGTCTCCCTATCTGGTTTTGCTGAGGTGCTATGTAACCTATCTCAAACCACATACCAAACAAAAATGAGGGGGCCTCCCTGCCCGTTGGCTTTCTTTTCCTTGTGGTGCTATCTCCCGGGACCTCCACTTTGGCAATGAATCTGGACTGAATAGTTTCAAATTGCTGTTTCCCTCCCTTCATTGTGAAGTGGGAGCCAAGTTCTGCCCTCACTTCCCTTGCTGTCGATGGAAGCATACTTAGGGCAGGAAGGGCTGGCCAACCTGGAGGCTCACATTCAGTCTCTGGGTTCTAAACCAGTCATCCCACAGGCTAGTTACAAGAGAAGGTGAAAAGTGCTAATTTTGGGAAGGGAAAGGTAGGAAACCCTTCTCTTAAGGTCAGCAGTCATTCTTAGACCCCTTCTCTTCATCAGGCAACCCCTCCCACTTGCAAAGGTAAATTTCTCAGGGAGGCCTGGGGGGGTGGAGTGGAAGTTTGCATAAGGAAGATGTAAACCAAATGGAGCATCTTCCCTTCGTTCCAGGAGCTCAGTTCACAGTTGAAAGGCAGGAAGAAATATTGAGTCGCTCTTCCCACCCTTCCCCCCACACCCCACTCTGCTCCTTTGGGCCCGTGGTTGCTTCTTCTACCTAAAAATAACATTTTACATTGAAGTAGGTGCCTACCCTTGACTGTGCCAAGTGGTCCACTTTGGCTAATCATGGTGTTTCCTTTAGGTCAGCATTTAGGAAGAGAGAGGATGGCGGTTCTGGCTGCTTTTCAACTCCTTTGTCATTATGTTGGTGCTACTTTGATTTTCTCCTGGGTTCTAGGGAGTTGACATTTTGAAACCGACCAGAAAGCTAGGCTTTGCATTGGCACTGCTGTCGTCATGATACCTAAGAAACATACCTCAAAAGCTAGACTATTGTGACGATGGAGGTGGCTAGAATCTGAAAGAAGTGTCTCCACACTAGGAAATGCATTTTGTTCATTTGACACTGTACACACGGGGAGAGTGTGGGAGGGTCCTTTACTGCATCATTCTTAGGCAGTGTGTTTTCAAACACCTAATTAGGAGCAGGAGGAGCCATATTTTGCCCCTAGCAATTTCCTCTGGGCTCCCAGACTTCCAATGAGCTTTCTTGACTGGTCTTTTTCAGGCATTCAGAATGGAACCTTGAGACCAGGCCCACTCAGCTGGAATCAACAGCCACTTCAGCATCATTCTATGCTCACCCTGCCCCCCCCCAAAAAAAATGACAGATTTTTTGGGAGGAAACTAATCACTGCACAAATTGAAAAAGGGAATGGATTTTCGATTGGAAAGTGGGGAGCAAAGAGTGGAGTTAGCTATGTGGTAACGAAGATAGAGAAGATTCCAGGCCCCCAGATTTGAGATTTCTCCTCCCTTCCACCCCCAGCCAAGAGTTTCCACAGGTAGAAGGAACAGTAAAGTCCAAACAATGGGCATTTCTTTCCCCTTAAGCAAAGATCGTCCAATAGAAACCCCAGGTTTTTCAATGTTCTTTGCCTAAGAATCTGGGAACAATTTGGCCCACTTTCTCATTTCTTTCTCTTCCAATATCAGGGATACTTTTAAATAGTGGTTTTAATTTTTTTGGCCATTTTTTCTCATTCTAGCATCATTCAGGGATAACTCACCATTCTTCACATGGAAATCTAAATATAAAAGAAAAGGAAAGATACACGATTTCGTTGGTTTCTGCTTTCCAAACTTTTTTTTTAATGCATTGTCTTCTTAAATGCCTCTATTTTTCCCCCCCTTTGAGGGATGAGAGGTGCTAATGCCATTTCTTTTTCATGACTTCAAATAAAAAAGAAATGAGACCAGGTTGGACTGTGGCAATTTATGCGGTAGAATCGTCTTGAGCTGTAGCTTGTTGGTGAATCTCATTTTCTCTCTCTTTGAATTCCTGTTTGGTTACCTGGCTTCCGATGGAGGTGAACTTCCCAGCCATACTTGAAGATTCCGTCTAGACTCTGTGACCGTGGTTACTTGAAATGAAGTTTATCTGGGGTTGGTTGATGAATGGTAGAGTTTGCAATGTCTCAAGGCAATAGGATGTGTATTATTAAACTGTAGATATTATTAGTACAGTAAATTTATGCTGATAATTTTATTTTGTATAATTTTTATCTTTTTTTGGTTAATATTTTACTCCCCCCCCACCTTGTTTTTCTGTTTATTCCCTATCTGACCTTGTTCTTTCCTACCTCCCTTTCTATAAAAGCCTTCTCCTGCCCTCCTCTCCCCTCAGTGTTTCAGTAAATTTATTTTTCAGGTGCCTAAATATTGCAAGTATGAATCCTTTTTTTTGATTTGTATTTTATTATGATTTACACAAACAGCTGGTTTGTGAACTGTATTACTCCTGATATCTTTAAAATATTGTGGGTGTTTTAATAAATTTTATATTTATTTTTTGCACTCAAATTCTGTGTGGTTTTTATGGCTTCCTGCCAGGTTCTAGGCAGGACAAATGATACTGTGCCTATATCAGACAACCTCCCACAAAATTTGAGGAAGGGACCTCAACACTGAGCTAGTAAAACCCATACCCCCAGAAGGATTTTTACCCCCGCACACAGACAAGCGGCCTTAGCTGGAAGAACCCCAAGGAGTGGAAACCTCCCACCTCCACAGGCAACTCCATAGCACTTTGGGATAACTGTCATCATTAGCAAGTTTTTCCTGACATCCCTCTGAAATTGATCTATATGCAGCTTCCTCTTCCTGTCTAATCCATGTTCCACATGACAGCCCTTCATATATAAATTAATGAAAAATCATTTCTTACATGCTTATGTGCCAAGAGCCATGTTCTTGAATACAACTGTCATCACAGAAATTATGGAAACTGGCCCTATGGTGTTTGTCACTTATAGCAAGCCAACACTCAGCTATGGGACCCCTGGCTCAAGGACCCCCAGGTATGAAGCAGAGCTGGTCCAGATTCAAACTTGCATCCACTGACTTTACTATCCTGCACTACCTCAATGGGGAGGGTGGAGAAGGAGAGGAATAGTAAAGGAAGGGGCCCCTCCCGTCTCCCCTTTTTCTCATTTCTCTTCTTAGACGATCTCTAGAAGTAGAAGGAACTTCAGAAATCATGAAGTCTAATCAACAACTATAACATCTCTAATGAGAGACTGATCACCCAGTGTCCACCCAAAGACCTATACTAATAAAACTGCAATTATTTCCAAGAACAGCTTGTGGACAAATCCAATCATTAGGAAAGTTTGCCTCATATCTAGCTGAAATCTGCCTCTAATTTCCACCCATTGCTCCAAGGCCATAGGATGGTAATTTAGACCTGGAAGGTCATTCTATCTAAGCCCTTTATTTACTCATCAGAAAAATGAGGCCCAGAGAGGTTGGATGACTTGACCAAGGTCACCAATACTAAGAGGCAGAGCAGGGATTCAATCAGACTCAGGTCCTCGGTAAAGTCTGCTTCTCTTTCCACAGTGGTGTTCTGCCTCTCCATGTTTTGGCTTCTAGGGTCAAGGAAAGCAAAACCAGTCCCTCTTCCACCTCACAGGCTTTTTCATATTTGGAGACCTGCCATTAAGGGAAGCCAAGGGTTATAATGAGCAGTTATATTGTGCCTACAATGTGCCAGGCCCTGTGCTAAGCACTTTTTACAAATATCTTATCTGATCCTCAACAATGGTGTAAGGTAGATGCTGTTATTATCCTCCTTTATCAGGGATTCTTAGCCCCACCCCTCTGCCCAGTCTTCTCATTCCTGGGCTAACCATTCCCAGTTCCTTTGCCTTTTCTGCCTTCCTTTGTCTCCTCCTTTCCCCCTTCTGTTTTAGCTCAATGGGGAGCCGTCACCTGAATTACCCCCGCTGGTGGTTCTCAGGGTCAGTAACCTTTGGGGAACTTCTTTTGGCTTGAGTACCATTGGGCTATTTGTGGGTATAGCTAGGTTATTGGGGTGGGGAACAGGAGGAAGAAGAGGGTTCAACACTGCTGCTTCTGGGGAAGGTTCTCCATGCCAAAGTTGGGCTATTTTTGTTCCAAAGACTTGCTTGCCACCTAAATAGAGCTCCCCTTTAAGGAGTATTTGTGAATCAGAATTGGGGAAAGAAGAGAGGAGAAAATGGAAATGGAGACCTCACTCCCCAGCCTTCATGTGGGTGCAGCAAAGTTCTTGAGATCAGCAGTTTTTGCCTTCAATTTCTTACCTTTCCCAAAGAAGAATGAGGTTGAGGGTGTTCCCTACGACTTCTGCACACAAGGCATGAAATTTCAAAGCTAGAAGGGAATCTTTGAGGCCTTTAAGGCTAACCTACACCTGAAGGAGAGGTCCCTGTATAGCACGGCAGCATGAAATGGACAGCTCCCAGTGCTGGCAAGTTTTTCCTAACCCATATCAAGACATTGGTGCATTGACTAATGTGTTCTCGGTGGAGCTCTGAATTAGTGCAACAATTTGGGAAAGCCATTTGGAATTACGTAAATAAAGGGGCCAAAACATCCAAGTCCTTTGACCCAAAAATTCTGCTGCTAGGCATATTTGGGAAAATGTAGCTGATGCTACCAAAGGGATCAATAAAAAAAATCCATTTTTAGAATGCTATTGGGGCACTAAAATCTCTAGAAGGCTGTTTTCACATGAATGACTGTTAAGCCAGAAAGACAGATCTGCCTCCACCTTGTACTTGGGCAAATGCTTTTCTTTTAATAAATTTCATTGATGCCTTTGTCACAATCATTTCTGAATAGGTGGGTTTCATGATGTGTTCTCTGGAACCAAGATTGGTCATTAGATTTCTTTGGAGTCTGGATTCCCTCTAGC
Source organism: Trichosurus vulpecula (assembly GCF_011100635.1). NCBI lineage: Eukaryota > Metazoa > Chordata > Mammalia > Diprotodontia > Phalangeridae > Trichosurus > Trichosurus vulpecula. Next base: position 421,123,440 of record NC_050575.1, on the reverse strand, counting down.
GCTCCCTTTAGTGATGTCATCACAGTAGTATATATTGTTTTCTTATTTCATTAGTTCATCATCTCACATCTTGAGCTGGAAGGGACTTTGGAGGTTATCTAGTTTAACTCCAGGGGAGGGAAAAGACTTGCCCAAGGTAACAGGTAGTTCTTAAAAATTCAATTTTATTTTTACTTCTGAATTTTCTTCCTTCTACCTCTCGAGAGACTGATCACCCAGTGTCCACACAAAGACCTGTACTAATGAGACTGCAATTATTTCCAGTACAGGCCCTCATCACCTCAGTCCAAGGCTGTTGCAATAGACTGTTGGGCAATCTTCCCACCATGATCTCTGCATCCCACATTGAGAAAACAGGAAAAACAACCTGTTAAAAACATATATAGCAAAACAAATTTCTAACTAGCCATGTCAAAAAAATATTCCTCAATCTGCTCTCCGGGACCATCTGTTCTCTCTCTGGAGATGGACAGCATGTTTCATCATGAGTCCTCTGAAACTGTGGTTGGTCATCGTCCTTACAATGCCATTGCTATTGTATAAGTTTGGTTTCTGGTTTTGTTTGCATCACTTTGCATCAGTTCCTATTAGTCTTCCCAAGTTTTTCTGAAAGCATCCTATTCGTTATTTCTTACAGCATAACAGTATTCTATCACATTCATATACCACAACTTGTTCAACCATTCCCCAATTGATGCCCCCTCCAGTTACCAATGGTTTGTCACCACATAAGGAGCTGTTATAAATATTTTTGTGCATGTGGGTCCTTTTCCTCTTTCTTTGATATCTTTTGGATATGGTATGCCATTTAAAAGCTTTTTGGACATAGTTTCATATTGCTTTCCAGAATGGCTGGATCAGTTCATAGCTGCCTCAACAGTATGTTAACGTATCTGTTTTCTCATCACCCTTTCAGCATTTATCATTTTCCTTTTTGTCAGCTTTGGTGATGAGATTGAGGGGGTTCCTCAGAGATGTTTTAATGTGCATTTCTCTAGTTATTTAGAGCATTTTTTCATATGGTTATTGATAGCTTGGACTTCTTCCTTTTAAAACTGCCTAGTCATGTCTTTTGACCATTTATCAATTGGGGAATGGTTCTTATTTTTTGTAAATTTGAGTCAGTTCTTTATGTATATTAGAAATTAGACCTTCTTTGGAAAAACTTCCTGCAAACATTTTCCCCAATTTCCTGCTTCTCTCCTAATTTTATCTTCATTACTTTTGCTTGTGCATTTAAAATTATTTTTATGTAATTAAAATAGTCCATTTTGTCTCCTATTACCTTCTCTCTCTCTTGTTTGGTCATATACTCTTCCCCATTTGTAGATCTGACTGGTAATTTCCTCCATGTTTCTCTAAATTACTCATGATGTCACCCTCTATATCTAAATCACATACCCATTTAGAGTTTGTCTTAGTATATGGTCTGAGATGTTGGTCCATGCCTAATTTTTTGCCAGACTATTTTCCAGTTTTCTCAACCTATGTGAATCCTCAGTCTCTTTTGCTGGATCCTCATCTAGGTCTTGCCCACTAACCATGAGTGTCCCACAGACACTCATCTACATTTTTTCTCATAGTGATCTCATCAGCTCCCATGGATTCCTTGATCTGATGATTCTCATATCTACTTATTCAGTTCTAATCTCTTCGCTGATCTCTAGTCTCATATCTCCAACTGCCTATTAGACATCTCAAACTGGATGTCCTGTAGACATCTTAAATTCAACATGTCCAAAAGTGAACTTTTTAGCTTTTCCCCAAAATCCTCCCCCTTCCAAATTTCTCTATTATTGTGAAGGGTCTTTTGAGGCTTTGCTTGTACTTTACTTTTGATGGAATTAAATGCTGCCTTCTTAGAGATGGATGAAATATCCTGCTGGTAAACCCTGTGGAGTTCTCATTTTTCATTTAGTAGCTTCTGAATTTCCTCATCACTTTCATCAAACCAGTCTTGATGTTTACAAGTGTTCTGACCCAGATGAGCAAATGTAGTGCTATACACCACAGGATTCTTGACTCAGTAAGAAGGTAGATGAAGTTCAATTTTATGCTGACAGTAACAATCCAAAGTGCTTTTATGATGCCCTGAAGGCTATTTATGGGCTACAGACCTATGGTGCTGTTTCAACAATCCAGCTAGCAACTGTTGCGAGGGTGAAAGACCAACACAAGCCCAACAACAAGAATGCTGCCAGCACACTGCAAAAGCCCAAGTTCTTTTGATCTACTTTACTAAAGAAAGCAACATTAAGGGGTTAACAAGCTTATTTGAATCCGACGTACAGACATCAGTCACTTAGTTCAGGGGGAAAAACCAGCACCCTGAACTTCAGAGCAAAATACAAACAAAATACAAACATCAACAGACAGACCTTGTCTGATTCAAATCCCAATACATAGTTACCAGAGTTTAACAAAGTCCCAGCATCTGGGTTTACGAGCTAGAGGGCTCTTAGCTACAGCTGCCTGGAGATTCCATGCACTGCTCAAAAGTTCTGTCTTCTCTTCTTATGCCATTTCAGATGTCATCAAACATCATCTGAATGACCAGAGCTTAGGCTCCTATTATTGGCTCTTGAGTTAGCTACCTCCCCTTAGTACCCTGGGAGTTTCACACCCACATAGGCTTAGCACCTAATAGGGGTTTGGGCCTGGGGCTTAGCACCTAGTAAGACTCAATGAAATACACTGAATTAATCAAAGGAAACGAAAGCCAAACTCTTTCAGGGCACTTGGTTGAACTGAGTGCTAAGAGCCCATTTTGCTTACCAACACAGGTGGTGTATATCAATTGATTAGTGATAAGGACATGATCCTAGAGAGGTGGTCTGAACACTTCCATAATGTTCTCAACAGACCATCATCAATCAATGCTGAGGCCATTGACCGTTTATCTTAGGTTGAAGTCAATCCCTCCCTAGCTGAAGTTCCAACTGAAGAAGAGGTTTTGAATGCCATTAGGATCCTTTCTTGTGGCAAAGCACCTGGTGCTGATTCTATTCCAGCTGAGATTTACAAAGTAAGGGGTCCATACAAAAGCTGACTGAAATTTTCCAGGTTATATGGCAAGAAGAGATTATCCCCCAGGAGTTCAAGGATGCCTCCATTGTCTATCTCTATAAGGGTAAAGGAAATAGATGGTCCCATGACAATTGCAGATGTTGGGGGCGAGGAGTCTCTCTCTTAGTCATTGCTGGCAAGATTCTTGCCAGAGTCCTCCTTAATAGACGGATCCTCCACATAGAAGATGATCATCTACCTGAGCCAGTATGGCTTCAGAAAGGGCCAAGGAATGGTTGATATGTTGTTTGCTGCCCAACAACTCTAGGAGAAATGCCAGGAGCAGAACAGAAGTCTGTACACAATGTTTGTAGATCTGACCAAGGCCTTTGATGCTGTCAGTCATAAGGGCTTATGGACAATTTTGTCAAAATTTGGTTGCCTGGAGAAGTTCATCAGCATTGTATGTCACTTTCATGACTGCATGCTTGCCTGGGTTCTGGATAACGGACAATGCTCTCATACTTTCCCAGTCACCGACAGAGTGAAGCAAGTCTCTGTGCATGCTCCCATGCTTTTTAGCATGATGTTTTCAGCCACAATGTCAAATGCTTTCAATGAGGATGAACACGGCCTCAAGGTCAGCTACCACACTAATGGTAAATTCTTCAACTAGAAAAGGGTACAAGCCAAAACCAAAGTGGAGGGAGTGTTCGTGAATGATTTTCTGTTTGCAGATTGTGAAGGGTACCACCATCCTCCCAGTCATCCAGGACTGTAATCTAGGTGTCATTCTTAACTTCTCAGTCTTGCCTACTCCCACCCACCCACACCCACAGCCCTCCCCCAATCCAGTCTCTTACCTAGGCCTGTTGATTTTATCTTCATAACTTCTCTCCCATAAGCCCCCTTCTCTCCTCTGATGTTACTACCATCCCAGTACAGCCCTCATCACCTCTGTCCAAGGCTATTGCGATAGACTGTTGGTCAATCTTCCCACCACAGGTCTTCCCCTACTCTAGTCTATTATCCACTCAGCTGTCAAAACTATCTTTTGAAAGCATGGGTACCATGCCCCCTACTCAAGAGATTCCAGTGGTTCCTATCATCTCCAAGATAAAATATAAAATCCTCTGGCATTCAAAGCCCTTCAGAACTTATCCACACACATGCACTTTTTCAGTTTTCTTACATCAAACTCCACCCTGCTTTATGTATCCAGTGATCTTTGGTCCAGTGACACTGGCTTACATGCTGTTCCTGGAGCAATACACTCATCTCCTGACTCTGGTCATTTTCACCGACTGTCCTCCATGCATGGAATGCTCTTCCTGCTCATGCGGCAACTTAGCTTTCCTGGCTTCTTTCCAAGTCTCAGCTAAAATCCCACCCTCTACAGGAAACCTTTCTCAGCCCATCTTAGTTCTCTACTGTCTTGCAATTGCTGCTCACTTCTCATTTAACCTTTATGTAGCTTGTTTGTATAGTCATTTACATGGTTTCATATTTTGTTGGTAATACACAGCACATAAGTAATTAATAGAAGCTTCAGGATTTTAACGCAAGTCCTCTTACTCCAAATCCAGTGGCCTTTCTACTCCAGTAGTTCATACCTATCTCTAACTTTGATGAATTCTTTGATCCATTTCTTACAGCACAGTGATATTCTTTTACCTCCACAGACCGCAGTTTGTTCAGCCATTCCCCAGTTGATGGGCACCCACTTTGTTTCCACCTCTTTGCTACTTACCACCAAAAGTGTTGTCTGTGACCTTCTTGAGGTGTATATATAGCCAGTAGTGAGAACTCTGTGTCTAAAGATATGAGTAGTTTAGTGATTTTCCTTGCATTTCAAATTGTTTCCCAGGACAAGAATCTCCTCATTCTAAATACAAGACTCGAAATAGGAAATCAGAATATCTGAGAAGCCGGGACATAACCTGGAGGTCATCACATGACCCCAATTCATTTTACAGGACCAGAAACTGAAGCCCAGAGAGGAGTTTGAGAGCTAATTGGCATCTCACACAGCTAGATGGCAGCAGAAGCAGCATTAGAACTCAGGTCTCTTCATCCTGCATTGAAGGCTCTTTCCACTCCATCAAAGCTGCCTCATCTAGCCTGTTTATAAGCCTTGATCCTTATTTGGAAATCTGATCAATGTGCCTTTTTGGAGTATTTGTTCAAAACTTCAGTTGACATGTTGAACTGAAATTAAGGACAGTAGTGATCCTCTAGAGACTTTTCTCCTGGCCTCTCCCCTTCCCCCACTCCAGGTGGCTAGAGGCAGTAATCATCGACTGTTACTGCTGCAGGAGACCTAGGCAGCAAATGGGAGAACCGGGATTAACATCCAGGTCTTCTGACTGAGTCCAGTGGACTCCTCACTATGTGACATTTCCTTTCTGCGGTCATCATCATCCAGCCATTGATCTGTTCACCTAACAGAATCACCATATGGCCCACATTGTATCCTGTCCACCACCAGGATATCAAGAGAGACTTTGCAAAATGCTTCGCTCAAATAAAAGTACATTTCTTGCAGCATTCTCCCAACCTGCCAACCTGTAACTGTCAAAAAGGGAAATCAGCAAGATGGACATGAACTATTTTTTGTGAGTAAATTTGTATGAAATCCAAAGCATTCCCCATTTATGGAATGACTGAGGAGACAGATGTCCCTTTTCTAAAGAATGAGCTCCTCAAGCTTTTCCCCAACTTCTGACACCTTAAATTGTTTACAATTTATGAGGTGAATAACTGGAAGTTTCTAGGAGAATCCCAAAGGAAGAAAAATCCAGCTATTTACTCTATCCTTCTAAACATTATTCTATCCTAGTTACAAACTCCCACCTTCTAAAACACCCTTCTCCTTCTAACCATTTCAGGGCAAATAGAGGCAACTAGGTGGCATAGAGCATTAAGCTTAGAGTCAGGAAGACCTGAGTTCAAATTAGCCTCTGATACTCATTAGCCATGTGACTCTTACCTGTGACTCCAAGAAGCTGTAGCATGTGCAGTGGCCACACCATCTTGCCAGATGGGCTAAACCATCAGAAGGTAACCCATCAGCGAGTTAGGGGGATAGCTACCCCAAGCATTTGAAGACTCCCACCTTCCCAACCCCTGTAGAATGGGTGGATGAGAAGACTTTGTTCCAATAGCCATGAAGGTGGCCCAATTGGGCGCTGTGGAGCTCTTAGAACTGGGTCAGACGCTGAAGACACCAAAGTCATCCACTGTGTCCCGGGCCATTGTCACTCATCCTGACTTTGCCTTGCCACTGGACTTCAATGACTCTGGGAGAGAGAGTGAGGCTGATGACTTTGTGCAGCTCTGCCTCCCTGAAATCCAATACACCTGCAAGGCAAGACATCGCCCTCATGATGTCATTGGTCCTCTTCAAAAACAAAAGACAACAAACAACAGCTGTATGACCCTGGGCAAATCACTTAATCTTCATCTGCCTCAGTGTCCTCACTGTAAAATGAAGATAATAATAACATCTACCTACCAGGATTGTGAGGATCAAATAAGATAGTGTTTTTAAAGCATCTAGCACAGTGGCTGATGCATAGTAGGTGTTTAATAGATTCTAGCTATTACTATTATCATCAGTTACTACATTCTAGCCAGATTGTCCTGTCTCCTGCCTCTGTGTCTTCAGACAGGTTGCCCTCTGGGCCTGGATTGCTCTCAACCTCCATCCCTTAGTGGGACGACTTCCCCATCCACCACTCTGGTTGGGAGCATGGGTCCCCAGACCATGGGTACCCTTAATTGTCCTGTCCATTAGCAATCAGCCAGTTGATCAATTCACTTTTAAGAGAGAGATTTGCTGAAAAGGTATAGTAAAAACAGTTGGCATAAAATATTTTCCCTACAAAGCCTGGGGCACACTCTCTCACAAGTATACACAGAATCCAGGGGCAAAGTGGGCTTAAATGGGTAATATGATGGTGGTGATCTGAAGAGAAATCTGTAGAGAACACAGGCACTCAAAGGGTAAATAGAGCCGGGCATGGGAAGTTTGTTCTTGAGTCCATAGCTGGCATTTTTCTCTGTACAAGGGGTAATATTCCTTGAAGCTACTTTCCCCTTCAGGTGCCTTTCTGTGCTGTCTGTCTTTGTCCTGAGTATGTCTCTCTCTGCTCAGAAGTAAACCCTCTCCTTTCTTGAGTGACAATCTGTTTGTCCTTAGTGTTTCCCTTTGTTTGCAGCTCTATGTCTTGACTCCTTGGGTTCCTTCTCACCTCAGGCAGGTGGCACAGTGGGTGGAATGCTGGTCTTGGGAGGAAGACTTGAGTTTGAATCATGCCCAACACTTAGTAGTTGTATGATCCTAGAGGAGTCATTTGACCTCAAACACTTAGTTTTCTCATCTGTAAAGTGGTGGGGTGGAAGGGAGATAGCACCTCCCTCACAGCATCAAATGGGATGACACATGTGTAAAGTGCTTCGAAAACCTTAAATTGTTTTGTAAACGCCAGTTATTTCTTTACTTGTTTGATAATTATTATGATTATGATTTATTCTCAGTGACGTGGTCATTAGGGGGCAGGGGAAAGAAGGAGACAGAAAAAGAAACTTTCTCCTGTCCCTCCCCCTCCCAGGAGCAGTTCCATTTCAGGAGCCTGCATTTGGGCTCCTTCACTTGGTCTAGTTTATTGCTTGACTGAACACTGCTGAACTTCATCCAGCTAATTAAAGTCTCTCAAATGTGGCTATTTTGTTGGGTTACTCCCTCCTGAACCCAGTTATTCCCTCCTTGAACCAATCAAAAAGGCTCACACTTCATAAGAAGATCTTCTTTATATATTTAGAAGTTCATCAGTTCCTATACTGATTAACCGAGGTAGGGAGTGTGGAATACCTTCCTCATAGTCTTCCTCCTAGTTAAACATTTGCTACCTGGAGTGCTTTTGGCAAATTCCAGTCCCAAATTCTGAATACATTCTATTGACTTGGGAGGGGGCAAACATTATCCTTTTCTAGTACCTTCCCTAGTGCTGTGTACTAAAGAGTAAGGATGTTGTGAGGCTCAAAAAGACTGTAAATGTAAAGCATTTTGCAAATCTTAAAGCACCATATAACAACCAGTTGAACTAGTAATAATAAGTTGTTTATTATTATCATCAGTCTACGGTCACCAGGACTCCAATCTGGTTATGCCTTCATTCTCTGAGCCTTCGATTGCACTCCTGTGGAGCTCAAGCAATGTTTATAGAGCCGCACAGAGGTGTGCTAGTAAATGTTTATCATTTGGGCTCTGGGGTGGATAGGTGGATGGGGGATGGGGGGGTGAGGGAATATCTGCACAGACCCTTTTCAATTTAATCTGCATACTTAACATTTTCTTAAGCCTGTGCAATCAACAAAACAATAAAGCAATCCCTGTTAGCCATCGCTGATTTCTGAAGTATAAATGCTCACACTGGAAATGTACAATTAGATCTTGCAAGCTGGCTCTGATGTACCCATTCTAAAGAATCTCAGAAGAAGCAATATATCATACAGCTCACATCAGGAAATTACAATGCCTCTCACTACTTCCCAATACATGTTGATTTCTATTCATTTTCATTCATGTCAACTCTCCATGACCCCATTTGAGTTTTTCTTGGCAAAAATATTGGAGTGGTTAGCCATTTCCTTCTCCAGCTCATTTTACAGATGAGGAAAAGGGTGTAACAGGGTTAAGGGATTTGCCCAGGGCCACATCACTAGTAAGTGTCTGAGGCCAGGTAAGTCTTCTTGACTCTGCTATATTCACTGAGCCACCTAGCTACCCAATACACGTCAATATAATTTATCGCTTTACCAAGTTCTCATTGGTTACCACCTCTCTTTCAAAATATATAGTGATAAGGGCAGCTCCATGGCACATTGGATAGAACACTGGCCCTGGAGTTCAAACTCAGCCTTAGACACTCACTAGCTGTGTGACCCTGAGCAAGTTACTTAGCCCTGATTGTGCCACAGGCCCCCCCCCCCCGCCCCCATACATAGTGATATAATTTAACAAAATCTCACAAAGGCCTCGGCCAACCCAAAGGCAACAAAGAAGAGAAAATCATGCTTCCAATCTCAGAGGGAAATTGTGATCCTTTCAGAGTTCCCATAAAACAGGGGTGGGGAACCTGTGGCCTTGAGGCCATATGCGGCCCTCTAGATCCTCAAGTGTGGCCTTTTGATGGAATCCAAACTTCGCAGAAGAAATCCCCTTAATGAAAGGATTTGTTCTGTAAAACTTGGACTCAGTCAAAAGGCCACACATGAGGACCTAGAAGGCCACATGTGGCCTTGAGGCCATAGGTTCCCCACCCCTGCCTTAAATTCTAGGGCTTTCCCCATAGGGATTATGGACCTTAAGTCAACTGGAAGTAACCTCATCCTTAAGTATGAAACCAAATTGTTCTGGGTAAAAATCCTTTCATTATTTCACTTAACAACTAGAGGTCTGGCTACACATCTCCAAGTGACACTTTCTATAATGGGCATGCCAAAATGGGTTCCTTGTACACATAGGATAATCTTGCTGGAGAACCATATACATACATACATACACACATACACACATACACATACATATACACACATATACATATATACATATACATACATATACATATACACGTGTGTGTGTGTGTGTGTGTGTGTGTGTGTGTGTGTGTGTACAGTGCCGTGGAGTACTTGAAAATCCCAGGATTCCTGCCAATGCAAAGCCATCCAAATGGAGTTCTCTACTTACTTCTCATGAGAACAAGCAGATTAACTTAAATGGAAAACAAACTAAAAGGAGTGAGTACTTGAGGTTACTTACTTGAGTCTCTAGAGCAGAAGGAAAAGCTGATCTCATAGACCTACAGTTTATAAAGATCTTACAAAAGCTATTTAGACCCATCATTGCAATGAGGCAAGTAGTCCAGGTCTGCTTAAAATCAAGAAAAGGAAAAAGCAAACAGCTAGCAACTCAATAAGTATTCTCCAGGACAACTCAGGTAGTAGGGTGGTCTTGAACAAATGGATGCAGTAATACAAATGATATCAGTACATATGCACTTAGGCAAGCAAAAGTTATTTCAAAGGAACTGATCTGACTTGGTTTTTTTGTTGCTTTTTTTTTTTGAGGGGGGAAGGCAGGGCAATTGGGATTAAGTAAATTGCCCAAGGTCACACAGCTAGTAAGTGTCAAGTGTCTGAGGCCAGATTTGAACTCAGGTCCTCCTGACTCCAGGGCCAGTGCTCTATTCACTGCACCACCTAGCTGCCCCACTGACCTGACTTGTAAGGAAAAACATCTCAAAACAGACTGTCGAATTACAATCCAAACCAAAAATCACTCCTTTTTTTCTAGTGATATCTATTTAGTGGGATATTCAAGACCAAGAGTCCTGGACAGAGAATATCTCTGGTAGGTCCTTGAAAATGTAAAGGAAGGACTCCCAGATTCTATCCTATAAGCCCCCCTCCCCTTTTATGTAGCATCCCTCCTGGAGGGTAGAGTCCCTAGGGTACAAATTCCCTCGGGATACTAAGGGGTAAGAAACCCTGAGGTAACCTTTCCATTTCCTGCTGCACAGAGGAAGAGGAAAGGCATCCCAGGACCTGATCTCCATCTTACCCTGGCCACAGGACTTCTACTGCAGCTGCCTCATCTCTGGAGAGGCAAGGCACACCTTCCATCTGACATGTGACCCCTGAGAGAAGAGGCAGAGGAAAATCTACTGGGAGAGGAACTTCCATCTCCTGCTTCACTGTCTCTTGTCTGATCTCCAGCTTTCAGAGGGAAGGGAGAGGAAAAACTGGGGCTTTCTATCTAAGTTTGTGCCTTTCATCTTGTGTGCTGCCTGCTTGTCTCCCACTGATCTCTGGTATCCTCTTGGAAGAGGAGAGGTATCTTCCACTTAATAATTAACACACTTATACCCAGTCATACTCTTCACATCCCAGTGATTCTGAAGCTCTTTAGGTCATCATCCTAACTCCGTTCCCTACCACCCTGTTCTTTATTCCTATCCCCCTCCACCCGCACCCCCACCCCAAAGTCTCAATCCAACTAGTCCTTCTACTATGCCCTCTGTAATGCTTGTTCCATAGGCAACAAACTTGCCTTTATCATAAATCTTTTCCTCTCCCATTTCTTTCATCTTCTAGCAACTGAGACCTGTCTCCCCTTGATGACAGAGCCTCCTTGGCCACCCATTTCGATACTGACTGCACTTTTACTCATTCCCTTTGGCTCACTGGTTGAGGCAGTGAAGTTGGAATAATCCTTGCTCCCCATTGCCACTTTCAGATTTTTTCCCTATCTCCATCACTCAGTAACCTCTCCTCCTTTGAGGACCATGTAATCTGCATTGTCCACCCAATCAAAATCCTGGTAGCTGTCGTCTATAAACCTCTAGGATGTTCCCTTCCTTCTTCAATGAGTTAATTCTCAAAGATAGCTCACATCTTTTTCTCTTCCCCAACTTCTGCCTTCATACTAGAAGATTTCAACATAACATACTGCCTCAAACACTCTAACCATTCAGTTTTTCAACCTACTCACTTCCTGTGACTTACTCCTCCATCCCATCTTACCCACACACAAAGATGGTCATACCTTCGATCTTGCCATTATCCACAAATGTACCGCCTCCATCTTCAAGGACTCTGAAATTCCTTTATCCAACCATAATCTATTGGCTTTCCACCTCTCCCTCTGCCTTCCCTTACCAAAACCTCTCTTTATCCCCATTATGACCTCCAATTCCTCAACCCCTCAGTTCTCCGCCAGGCCATCACCTTTGCAGTAGCCATTCTCTCCTCTTTTCCCGAACTTGATCCTCTGTTGAACCAATTCAACTCTATACTGTTCTCTTGTCTTGAGTCCCTGGAGCCCCTCATAACATTGCTGATTGTGTTCTGCCAAGCCTCAGCCTTGGATCACTCCTGTCATCTGCTGTCTTTGCTCCTACTCATGTCCTGCTGAATGAAGGTGAAGAAAATCATGTGACCATTCTGACTGGATCTGCTACAAATTTATGTTGCACCCCTTCAACTGGGACCTCGCTGCTACTCAGCAATTTTTCACAATTCTTCTACATCTCCATTATCAAAATCCACTCTCCACAGAGACTCTTCCAAACCTTTCATCCCTTCTCAAGACTCTGATGTCTCCCTCTCCGCCATCCTCTCAGCTGAGAAGCTTGCCTCACATATTACAGAAAAAATCGAGAATATTTGCTGAGAGCTCCCTCTTCTCTCCTGTTCCTCATCTCATATCACTCAGATGTCATCTGCCCCATCTCCTCTCCTTCTATCTCACATGAAGAGGTTGCTCTCCTCCTTGCCAAGGCAAACCCCTCCACCTGCACAAGGAATCCCATTCTATCCTGTCCCCTCCAACAGACTATCCCTTGCATCATTTATCTTCAATCTCTCCTTTACTACTGGTTCTTTCTCTACTGCTACAAACATTTCCTATCCTCAAAAATCCATCACTTGAGCCTTCCATCCTTGCTACTATTGTTCTATATGTCTTCTGCTCTTTGTGGCAAAACTCCTTAAGAAGGCCATCTCTTATAATTTCCACTTCCTCTCCTCTCTCTTCTTAACCCCACTACAATCTGACTTCCAACCTCATCATTCAACCAAATTGCTCTCTCCAAGGTTACAATGATCTCCAAATGGCCAAATCCAATGACCTTTTCTCAATCCTCATTCTCTTTGACCTTTCTGCAGCCTTTGACACTGTCACTCATCCTTAATACTCTCTTCTCTCTGGGTTTTTGGGACTCCACTCTCTTCTGATTCTTCTCTTACCTATCTGACTTGTCCTTCTCAGTTCTGGTTACTCATCTAGGTCATGCCCACTAACCATGGGTGTCCCACACGGTCTGTCCTAGGACCTCTTCTCATCTTTTTCTATATTATTCCACTTAGTGATCTCATCAACTCCAATGAAATCCATGATTCTTCACATATAGCTCCAACCTCTCCATTGACCTCCCATTTCACATCTCCAAGACATCTAGAACTAGAAATCCAAAAGACATTTTAAATTCAACATTTCCAAAACTGAAGACATTATCTTTCCCTTTAAGTCTTCCCCACTTCCAAACTTCCCTGTAACTGTTAAGGACACCACCAACTCCCCATCACCAAGGCTTGCAACCTAGGTGTCATCCTTGTCTCCTCACCATCTCTCACCCACCACCACCCCTGCTCCAATTTGTTACTAAGGACTGTTGAATTCACCTTCATGACATCTCTTGAATACATCTCCTTCTCTCCTCTGATATTGTTCCCACCCTCGTGTGGGCCCTTATGGCTTCACACCTGGACCACTGCAATAGCCTGCTGATTGGTCTGCCTGCCACAGTCTCACCCCACTCTCATCTATCCTCCATTTGGTTAAGTCAAAGTGATTTTCCTAAAGTGTAGGTTTGATCCTGTCACACACACACACACACCCTGAAATAATTCCCAGTGGTTTTCTATAACCTCTAGGATCAAATACAAAATCTTCTGTTTGACATTCAAAGCCCTTCATCATCTAGCCCCATCCACCACCACATTTCCAAGCTTCTTACACCTTATACCCTCACACATATGCTCTACTTTCCAGTGACACTGAACTCTTTTCTGTTCCATGAACAAGATGCTCCATTTCTAGGCTTTGGACATTCTCTCTGGCTGTCTCCATACCCTCAATGCTCTCCTTCCTCATCTCCACCTACTGACTTCCCTTGTTTCAACTAAAATTTCATCTTCTACAAGAAAGCCTTCCCCACCCCTCTTAATTGTAGTGTCTTCCTTACATTAATCATTTCCTATTTAATCTTATCCTTACCTGGCAGGGGTGATTCCATGATCAGGGAAGTGATTTCCCCAGATTGAGACTTATCTATTGTGCTCCAGATGGGCTTACCCAATTTTCCCAATTTGGGGTGGGGTGTGGTAGCTAGGTAGTGCAGGGGATAGAGTGCCAGCCTAGAGTCAGGAACACCTTAGTTCAAATCCAGCCTCAGACACTTATTAGTTGTATGACCTTGGGCAAGTCATAGCCCTGTTTGCCTCAGTTTCCTCATCTGGAAAATGAGCTAGGGAAGAAAATGGCAAACCATTCCAACATGTTTGCCAAGCAAACTCCTGAGGGTCACAGAGAGTCAGACATGGCTGAAACAACTGGACAATACTTATCCTATACATAGCTTGTTTCTATACATTAGTTTGCTTGTTGTTTCCCACACTGGATTGTGAGCTCCCTGAGGGCAGAGACTTCCGTTTGACTTTCCTCGTATCCCCAGGGATTAGCACAATACCAGACATGTTGTTGACTGATTGACTGACTGGGTTAAGCAGGTTGCTCAGCCACTGCACTGTGCTAAGCCTCAAGGGACTTAGATGCTACTAAACTAGGCCCCTCACTGCCACTCAGTCACTACTTGACCCCTTCATTTCAAGGTTGCTGCTTGGTCACCTCCTGACTCCTGTGGCTACTGCTCCTGATGCCAGTCACTGATGGGACTTCTGATGGGTCTCAGCGTTTCCTGAACTCACACAGTTGCTTGGTCATTCTAATATTAGAGCACTCATTCACCTAAATTCAGGAAAGAATACAAAGACAGGCAGTCATGTACTCAGAGCCACCCTTGCCACATGATAGATAGGGCTGACAGGCACATTAATGATTGACCCAACCATTCTAGAAGGAAATTAACTTGGTTTTGAGAAGATACTACAATGTCAGTGTCTTTTGACCCTGAGATCCCACTGCTAGGAATATCATCCAAGGAGATCAATGGGGGGAAGGGGGCGGGGAAGAAAGATCCTATATGTACCAACATATTTATAGCAGCACTTTTTGTAGTAGCAAATAAAGTAGATGCTCATGTGTTGGGCAAACACCAGAAGACAGACTGTTCAATTATAGTCTAAAGCAACAGATGAAAAAAGTATCTTTCACTTTTTGACACCCTGCAAACTAGGGTATCCAAGAAATGTAGTCCTGGGTGAAGAATGACTCCAGCAGATAGTTGCAATTCCTATCCATATCTACTATCCATCCCCCTTCAGAGCTCAGCTTAAGTGGTACCTCCTACTCTTTCCAAACCAATTCAATCCAGCACCTAATATGTGCACACTGGGCTAAGCTCTGGAAACACAATGACCAAATGAAAGATAATCCCTGCAATCTCTAAGTCTCTCTCTCTCTCTCTCTCTCTCTCTCTCTCTCTCTCTCTCTCTCTCTCTCTCCCTCTCCCTCCCTCCCTCCCCCCTGTGTCTCTCTCCTCCATCTTCTCTTCTGTCCTCTTCTTCTGTATCCTTTCTGTCCCTCTCTTTGTGTGTCTGTCTCCCCTCCTCTCCCCTCCCATCCCCTCTCCCCTCTCCCCTCTCCCCTCTCCCCTATTCCCTCTCCCCTCTCCCCTCTCCCCTCTTCCCTCTTCCCTCTTCCCTCCCCTCCCCTCCCCTCCTCTCTGTTTATTTCTCTCTCAGTCTCTCTCTTAAAGTTATCTTGCATTTACTTATCTTTGTATATGTTGTACACAGACTAGAAGATAAGCTTCCTGAGGACAGGGATTGCTTTTTTTTTTTTCTTTTTGGGTTTTTCTTTCTGTAGTGATGAGTACAATGCTGGCTCATGGTTTATTTGTTTGGGGGGGGGGGCAGGGATAAACCAGATCTATGATTTCATTGGCATAGGGAATTCCTGGGGGCAGGTGAAAAAAAAAATTTTTATTACCAATGTAGATCAACACCTGGGGTGCAACTTACAGCCTTAAAAAATATCCTGGGACACTGAGAGTTTAAGTGACTTGTCTACGGTTGGTCGCACAGCCAGGATGTCACCAATGCAAGACTTGAACCCAGGGCCTCTTGACTCCAAGGCCCGCTCTCTATCCATTCCATCAGGCTCCCTCTTAGCAGAGTCCAGTTTAAAAGGTGGCTCAAAAGTCTTTAAGCTAGTAAAGCTAAAAACTGCACCTAGACTTTTGAGACATGCTGTATATTAAGTGCTTAATAAATCTTTTTGATTGAATTTACTACGAGAGTTAGGTCCACAGCAAGGCATAATGCAAATAGTAGATGCCATTTTGGAATTCTAGCATCAACCTCTCATTTCCCTCAAGTATTTCCCCCCAATAACCCTGCGAGGGGCATCCTTCAGGCATTTTAGCTGGATAATTCCCTAGGTCTCTTTCAGCGTTGATTGTCCGGTCTTACTTTGTGGAGCAGGAAACAAAGGTGGAGCTTTTTAGCTGTGGTTTCTTCATGGAAAGATTTGGCTCATTCTGGAAATGAATCATCCCCAAATAAAGTTGTGAAAGCTGGAAATGGAAGCGTTTCCTCAGTGACGGAATTCTTGGAAGGCCTCAAGGGAGGCCAGACACCACCGTTTTTGCAACCATAGCTAAAAGTTATTACCCTGCAGCATTTTTGTTTGTTTTTTAAATAATTTTAATATCTTTTTACATCTTTTTTACATCTAATTTTGTGAAATTGAATTTTTTTTTCAAATGAAAATCTGTCTTCTCTCTTCCACCTCCCATTGAGAAAGCATGAAAACAAAACTCCTGGTATAAAATTCATAGTAAAGCAAAACAAATTGCCACAATGACCATGTCGTGGTTGTGTGTGTGTGTGTGTGTGTGTGTGTGTGTGTGTGTGTCCTTCATGCTCAAAAAGGACCAAAATGGCATCATTATGTTGGGGTCAAGGCACAGTGTGTCCTACTGTGGCTGATCAGACCAATAGGAACATGGAAGGCTCTACCACAGGTCAGGCACAGATAGTCCACATGAACATTTAGAGTAGAGATGTCTGCGACTTTATGTATCTCATATCTCTTTTGGGCTACTGCAATTCTGCTTTGCTCATAGAGCACAGTGCCTTTTTTGATGCCGGCACTCTATGCTGGGTGCTCCTCTGCCAGTGACTCCCAAGTCACAGAATCAGTTCCAAAGTTCTTCAGAGAGACCTTAAGAGTGTCCTTGTATCTCTTCTGAACTCCATGAGAGTGGAGGACCAAAATGGCAACACAATGTTGGGGTGGAGGTACAGTGTGTCTGACTGTGGCTGATTAGACCAATAGGAGCTCAGAAGATTTTACTCCTGTTTGGACACAAATTGTTGACATGAACATGTGGGGAGGAGATATCTCTAAATTTGCACAACTCATGTTTCTTTTGAGCTGATGTAATTCTTCTTGCTCATAGAGCACAGCACCTTCTTTGATGAAGTCACACCATGCTGGCTGGTCCTGTGCCACTGTCTCTCGTGACTCACAATTGCCAGACAAATCTTCACATGCTTGGTGTAGAAATCGCCCTAACTCACCAACAGGTTTGAGACCCATCAGTTACCCTCAACCTGGTTTAGCCCATCTGCTGAAACAGTTTACCTGAGTGTGACTGCCGAGCATGCTACAGCTTCTTGGAGCCGCAGGTGAATTGGGTCAATCAGGTGGACAGCAAAGGTGGACGAGCAGTCCTCACACGAGAGGTTAACTAGTCTTCCCTTAACCCCTACTCCCCCGGCACATAGTAGGTGCTTAATAAATGCTTATTGATTGATCAACTGCTTCATGGGTTGTGTTAAGAAAAAAGCTTTTTCAAACCTTTAATCAATAGACAAATGGATCACAGACTCATAGATTCAGCTCTGGAAGAGATGTGTTATCTTATGAAATGTGTTTTTCTTTTATCATTCATGCCTGACTCAAAGCTCATTTCCCAGAGGGAGAAACTCATGAAGCGGGTCGTTGGAGCAAGGACATGTCAATGTGGGAGATGTGAAATCAAAGCTACACAGACATGTAGCTCATGGGCTGGTCCTCCTTCCAGCTGATAGTGGATCCTCCCCCAGGAAGGGGCACAGAGAACTGATCAAAGTATCTTCCTGGTGGCCAAGGAACATGCAGAGTCATCGAAGTATGAGGCAGACAGTCCCCTAGGCCTAGAGAGCAACATGGTGACACAGGATTTCTGCTGTATTTGGAGACTGAGCATCTGAGTTCCAATCCCAGCTGTGCCACTCACTACTTGGGTAACACTGGACAAGTCAGTTTATGTCCCCAAACTTCAGTCTCCTCCTGTTAAATGAGGGGGGTTGGACTAGGAGGACTCAGAGGTCCCTTCCTATTCTAGATCTAGGATCCTATGACCTCAAATGTCCCACTCGCTTCTAAAATTATGATACAGTACAATGCTCCTCATTTTATAACTGGAAAGACTGAGGTCCAGACAGGGTAAGTGACTTTTCCAAAGTCACACAGCTAGTAAAGGGCTGAGATGAGATTCAAGCCCAGGTCTTCTAAGTCATCTTTTCCATTGTACCACGCCTCTCTCTTCTAAATTCATCCCATGGAAAACTCACTCTTCGACTCCTAGCCAAGAGCCTTTATATCATTGACTTCACCTTAGGATGAATCTAATTTGATATTGCTCTGCCTCTAATTTTCCCATGATTTAGGAATTTACAGATTTGGAAGGAGGATTTTTTTCTCATTTCTTTGTATCCCCAGCACTTAGCACAGTACCTAGCATACAGTAGGTGCTTAATAAATACTTGTTGACTTGAGAGATTTACCAAGAAATGAGTCTATTCCCTAGCTCCCTAGTCCTTGAAGAAACTTCCCAGGGATCCCTGTGTCAGGCCCAGATGGAGACATCAGCTCTCTGGTCTCTTTGCACCAAAGACCCTTTCTCTGGAGACCTTTCCCAGATCTGACCCACCTCAAGCTGGTAGCTTTTGCCTACTGACCAGAATCTCCCAGGTTATACCTTTGCCAGCTCCTATCTGCTGTGCAATGGTCCTCCTGGGCCTCATAGGACACAACAGCACCACCTGTCCTGACTTGCTGGGGGCAGGGTTTTGAGCAGCCTAATTATTTGCCCCCTCAGCAGACTTCTCTCCAGACACTCATACTCTGCCAGAATTCATTTCTCAATGGCCCCTCAGGTACCCCCCCATCTCAGTGATCCCTGTAGCTGGCTGTCATCAAACCAAACACCATTCCCCATCCCTAACTACAAAGTTCTCTATGTCCATAATGCTCCCCTTCAACCCTGTCCCATGTCCCACTCCAGACTCCTCCACCCCTTCCACTGTGCTCCATGAGGTCAGTGCTTGACCCACAGCCTTTCTTTCCACCCCAACTCCTGTCCTCATATTAGGAGACTTCATATTGATAGTCAACATACATATTGATAACTTGATACAGTCATCATATTGATAACTTCAACATACATATTGATAACTTGATAAAGTCATCATGTTGTTAACTTCCACATACATATTGATATTGTCAACATACATATTGATATTCTCTCCAACTCCCTAATTTCCCAGCTCTACAATCTACTCAATTCCCATGACTTACCTCTTCATCCCACCTCAGTTACCCACAGAGATGGACATACTTTTGATCTTGCCATCACCCATGAGGGTTCCATTTCCATGTTCATGAACTCAGAAAGCTTGGATTACTACCACCATCTGTTGTCTTCACTCCTATTTCCAAGTTACTGAACAAAGCTAGAGAAAATCAAGAGAGCCTGTTGACTGGGTCCACTACAAATACGTGTTACTTAATCTAAAAGCAATCTTTTTTATGCCTCCAAAATGGATTTACCATCTCATCACAGTGCTTTTACAAAACTTTTTCATCTTTCTTCGAGCCTCTCATGGCTCCTTCCCCAACTTCCACCCTCTCAGCCAACAACTTAGCCTCCTACTTTGAAAAAAATTTCTTTTGAGGCAGGTCATAGAGGGCACTCTTTTTTACCTCCTCATCTCACATTACTCAAATGTCTTCCCCTACAATCTCTTCTTTCACCTGGGTCTCTTAGGAAGAGATGGAACCTTTTTGTCCAGACAAATCCTTCCCCATAAACACATCAGGCTCATCCCTAGTATATTTGGTATAATTTTGACTAAAAATTGTATGACAGAATTTATGTGCCCATTTGAAGTATACTGATTTATTGATGGGGGATTCAGAATAATTAGCTTACAACATTCATCTTTTTATAAAAAGCAATATAATTGAAAACACTGAACTATACAGATTTGGAATGATTGTCTAAATTTTGGTTATATTATTGTCCACTCACATTACAATTCCAAACAGCATGTGCAATCAATGACTATTAAAAACTGAATGTACCTCATCCATCCCAAAGGCTATCCACAATACTACTGTCACGTATTGTAGGAAAACAAATTATAAGCCAAAATTATACACCAATTGTGCCAAAAGAGGACAAGCTCATAATTCTGGGTGACTTTAATGCCAGAGTAGGCACAGACTATCGGACATGGCAAGGAGTTCTTGGGAGGAATAGAGTCAGAAACACCAACAGCAATGGTCACCGACTACTGAAGACTTGTGCATCTCATGACTTTCCTATCACCAACACTGTCTTCCATTTACCTAAACACAATAAAGCTTCATGAGGTGTAGGGTGTTCAGGGAAGATTAGTACCTCTGGTGTGAGGGCTGCCAAGCCCTTTTCAGGGCTGCTTTCCACCTTTGGTGTCCACCTGTTCTACCTAACTCACCTGTAACTCCAAGAAGCTATAGTATGTGCAGCAGCCACACCCTGGTAAACCATTTTGGCAGATGAGCTAAACCAGGTTGGGGGTAACTGAGGGGTCTCAAACCTGTCAGTGAGTTAGGGAGGTTTCTACTCCAAGCATGTGAAGGCTTCCTCTGATGGACTGGGCAGATGAAAACAATTTGCTCCAATGGCCATTGAAGAAGGCACTGTGGAGCTTAGAGCTTGGTTAGACATTGAAGATGCCAATGTCATCCACTGCATCCTGAGCCATCACCATCCTGACTTTTCTCTTGCTACTGGACTCCGATTACTCTGGAAGAGAGAATGAGACAGAACTTTACACAACTCTGCCTCAATTAAATCCAATTTACACACAAGTCAAAAGACACCACCCATACCATTTCCTATTTTTAGCTACCTCAAAGTCCTGTGGTGACAGGTAAGTGACAAAGCAGCAGGTATAGATACATGGGAGCTATAGTCACAACACTGCACACAGGGGACTCAAGTATGGTCATCTTCTTCCTGGACTGAAGCAGCAGTGAGATTTGGCCACCTTAGGTGTCCGAGCAGCCTTTTTGAAGGACCACACTGCTCACCTCTTTGTGTGAGGAAAGGGTTAGAAAAGGTGCCCTAAAAGTTGTCTGCTTGCAACAGTAGATGGGGATTCCACCCTATGGTCAAAACACAAAAAAAGTACAAAAAATTTTACAAAGATTACTCACCATTGGTACATGGAATATACGCACTTATGTACACACAAAATCCAGTAGACCAGAGAGACAAACAGCTCTTGTGAGAGAACTCAGCAGGTATCACATCGAAGTAGCAGGCCTGAGTGAAATAAGGCTGGCAAATGAAGGCCAGCTTACTGAATGAAGTTGAAGCTGGATACACATTTTTCTGGAGTGGCTGCCGTGATGGGGAGCACTGTGAAGCTGGCATAGGTTTTGCCATCACGAACCTAGTCAACAAGCTTGTATACCTTTCCAAAGGACCGAATGACAGGCTCTTGACAGTATGATTGCTCTTTGCAGAAAAACGCCACCATCACCATCATCGGTGCCTATGCTCCCATCGTGACAAACTTTGATGAGGCCAAAGAAAAATTTTATGAAGTCTTGAATACCTTCATTATCAATGTGCCAAAAGAGAATAGTTGGAGTAATAATATGAAGGCTTATGATATATTTTAAAAACAAATTTGAAGAAATCAGCTTATTTCATGAATTATTAAGAATTTAGGTAAATGGAAAGACTTACATGAACTGATAAAAGGAAAATAAGCAGAATCAGAACATCGTACACAGTAACAGCAACATTGTTTGATGATCAGCTGTGAATGACTTAGCAGCAATACAGTGATCAAAAAACAGTTCTGAAGGACTTATGATGAAAAATGCTATCTACCCCTGGAGAAAGAACTGACAGAGTCTGAATACAGATTGAGGCACATTTTTTAAAACTTTGTTTATTATTCTTGTTTTTTTGATCTGTGTTTTCTTTTGTACTGTGGCTAATATGGAAATGTTTTACTTGACTGCACATGTATAATTTATATCAAATTGCTTGCCTTCTCAAGGAGGGGGCAGGGAAGGCAGTGAGAAAATTTGTAACTCAAAATTTTAAGAACTGAATGTTACAAAATTTTGTTTTCATGCAACTGAGAAAAAAATAAAATAAAAATTAAATATTTAAAAAAAGGGTTTTAGATAAAGCATCTAGAATTTTTAATCAGATGAAGTAGGACATGTTAAAAATTGTAAGTAACTCTTCATGCCTCCATTTGGGGTTTTCTTGGCAAAGATACTGGAGTAGTTTGCTATTTTCTTCTCTAGCTCATTTTACAAATGAGGAAACTGAGGCAAACAAGATTAAGCGATTTGCCCAGGGTCAGAAACCTAGTAAGTGTCTAGGACCAGATTTGAAGATGAGTCTTCCTGACTTCAAGCCCTATTCACTTAACCACCTAGCTGCCTTAGGACATAGAGAATATGTTTCTAATGTCAATATTTGAAGATTAATATTCTCAAACTACAATATACACTTTTGCATCAAAAACCTGATGTGTCTTTCAGATGTCAAAATAAAATTGTTAAATTCAACAACTTTTCAGCGCTTTCTTCAAGTTAGAAAGCCAGAGTGTTACTGTCAATATTGTTGACACTGCAGATTTTTGAGGGTACCTGACTGCTAATATAGTCTCAGTCATTACGCCCTATTTCTACCATAAATCCCCACCTAGAGGGTTTGTTTGCATATAGTAATACACATTTATCCATCATGTATCCAGGTGACAGTATACACATGTGTACACAGCAGTGTACTTTTAAGTGACCGATGAGAGTTAATAATGAATGACAAATCTACAAATAAGCAATGTTGATGAACATGTGTGGCAAGCAGAGCACCTGAGTCAAACGTGGAACATTTTCTTGGACTCTTCGACATGTGGGGGGATCTGGGGCTATCAGAATCCACAACTATTGGGGCATCTAGGTGGTGAAGTGAGCAGAGCACAGGCCTTGGAGTCAGGAGAATCCATAACTATCCCTTCTAATTTAGGACAATTGGCTGGCTTAATTTAGTTGTATTCAAATATTCCAACACAGCATGCAATATGTCCTATATAAATAAGGTAACTTTCACTTAGATATTCTAGTCACTCCTAATTATTTTGCTTTATTCTACATATTTCATTTTTATCTTAATCATGTTTGTGCCTATAATGAGTAGGGTTCTCCAAAGTCTGGGACCCCCTGAGGCCAGGGCCTGGAGCGAGAGTCCAGCTTGATGGGGCAGCTAGGTGGCACAGTGAGTAGAGCACCGACCCTGGAGTCAGGAGGACCTGAGTTCAAATCTGACCTCAGACACTTGACACATGGACTAGCTGTGTGACCTTGGGCAAGTCACTTAACCCCAATTGCCCTGCCCCTCCCAAAAAAAGAGCCCAGCTTGCCCAGGTCTAGGGGCTATACTGGAACAAGTGATCCCATTCCATCCCTCAGGTACATGATAAAGTCAATCAGTAAACAATTATTAAGGGAAGTAAGCATAAATTAAGCACCTACTGTATGTCAAGCACTGTGCTATGCACTTTATAACCGTTCTGAGTAGTAAACATGCACAATATGCTAGGCACTGTTCTAAGCACTGGGAATACAAAAAAGGCAAGAGACTGTCCCTGCTCAGAAGGAGCACACTTTAGTGGGAAAGCCAACATGCAAACAATTATGTACAAACAAGCTATAGACAGGATAGATTAGAAATAATCACCAGAGGGAAGGCGCTGGAATTAAGCCGAGGTAGAAAAGGTTTCCTGTGGAAGGTAGGATTTTAGCTAGGATCTGAATGAAGTCAGAGAAGCCAAGATGAGGAGGGGGAGCATTCCAGGCCTGAGGGCTAACCTGTGACAATGCCCAAGGCCAGAGGGATGGAGGCCAGTGTCACTGGATTGCAGAGGGGAGGGTGGGTATAAGGTGTAAAAAGACTGGGAAGGTGTGTTTTTGTGGGGGAGAGGACAGCAATTTTGAGGGACTTTGAAAGTCAAACAAGATTCTATGCTTGATCCTAGAGGTAATAGGAAGCTGCTGAAGTTTATTAAGTAGGCGAGTAACTTTAGAAAGATCAATCTGGCAGCTGAGTAAAGGATAGACTGGGGTGGGGAGAGACTTGAAGCAGGTGGACCAGTCAGCAGGCTATTGCAATACTCTGGTATGGAGTGATGAGGGTTTGCACCCCAGTGGGGGCCCATGCCGAAAGAGAGATTTTACCAAATTGAACTCTATGGCCTTGGATATGGGAGGACATGGAAGGGCTGAGGGAGGGTGAGGAGGTGAGGATGACCCCTAGGTTTTGACTCTGGAAGACCAGGAGGCTGGTGTTGCCCTCTACAATATTAAGGCAGTTGGGGGGAGGAGTTAGGGGAAACTATGATAAACTTAGTTTTGGACATGGTAAATTTAAGATGTTTGCTGGACATCCAGTGTGAGATGTCTGAAAGGCAATTGGAGATGTGAGGGTGGAGGTCAGCAGAGCAGTGAGATTAGAGTCTAGAAGTGAGGGGCAGCTAGGTAGCTCAGTGAGTAGAGCACTGGCCCTGGAGTCAGGAGGCCCTGAGTTTAAATTTGGCCTCAGACACTTGACACATTTACTAGTTGTGTGACCTTGGGAAAGTCACTTAACCCCGATTGCCCTGCCTTCCCCCCTCCAAAAAAGAGTCTAGAGGTAAGTAGATTTGAGAATCATCAGCACAGAGATAATGATGGATTTCATGGGACCTGATGAGATCATCCAATGAAATCATATAGAGAGAGAAGAGAAGAGCAGAGCCCGGTAGGATGCTCATGGTTAGCAGGTATGTCATGGATGAAGATCCAGCAAAGGGGCCGGAGAAGAATAGGGAGGAGGAGGAGAACCAGGAGACAGCAATGCTCCAAAAACCTAGAAAGAAGAGAGTGTCAAGGAGAAGAGGGTGGTCAATATTATCAAAGGCTGCAGAGGTCACAAGGATGAGGATGGAGAAAAGGCCTTTGGATTTGGCAACTAAGAGATCCTTGGTAACTTTGGAGAGAGCAGCTTCCATGGAGTACTGAGGTCCAGAACAGGGTAGGAGTGAATTAATATGAAAGTGACAGGAGGGGAAGTGGGGGGGCTTTTTGGAGGAGTTTAGCCTCAAAAGGCAGGAGAGATACAGGAGGATAATAACAGGGAAGGATGAATCCAAGAAGAGACCTCTGAGGCCCTAAAGTCCAACTCCTGACCTGCTCCAGATTCTCCTCCAGGGCATACCCAAGAATGGACCATCGAGGTGCTGTAGTGAGAAGCTAGATGATGAAGTACATAGACTAGCGCTGATCTTGGCTTGAATTCAAGTCCTGTCTCTGATACCTACTAGCTGGGTGACTCAGAGCAAGTCACTGCCCTTTCTGGGCCATATATAAAATGAGGATAATAATAGAATCTACGTTACAGGATTGTGGTGAGGATCCACTGAGATAATATAAGTAAAATGCTTTGCAAGCCTTAAGGTGCCATGTAAATGCTGGTTATTTCTGTCATGATTAGCCTCCTAGAGAAGGAAAACCAACCCCCTCTCTTTTTAGTCACAGCCATTCTTCCTGACCTCCTACTAAGCTATCTCCTGTGGGTACAGAGAGCATGGTCCCTGCACTAATGAAATCATAAAACCATGAAGTATTGATTATGTTAAAAATAAGGAGAAAAACAACCAAGTCTGAAATTTTCCAGAGGAAAAAGTTCAGAAGGAGACAGGGATGTAGATAGGATGTTTATGTTGCTCTCTTGTTAATACTAATCTATACGGCTTAGAAAAGACAAACTGGAAATAATAGAGGTTATAACTGCATGGACGAATGTTTTGCTTATTGTGTGGTTAGTGTAACGCTAGGCCTTTGTTCTACTCTTCTCCACAATCTCCACAAAGTGAATATATGCACAGCTTCCCTCCTTCAGTCCCCCTAGGCACTACGTTGTGGAGGGAGATGATTCTGAGTGGCTGGATGGAACAAGAGAGAGAAAAGGAAGGGGGGTCAGTAAAAGACTGAGAGTTTTTTTTTTTGGCTTTCCTATGACTCTAGGGAAAAAAACAATTAGTAGGCATTATAGAGACTTTTTGACCAGGAAACTGGAGAGGCAGTGAGGGATGGAAGGAAGGAAAGAAAAAAGGAGAGATGGACAGAGAAATCGAGAGGTAGAGACAGCAACAGAGACACAGACAGAGACTAAGAGACACAGAGACAGAGAGGCAAAGAAGACAGTAATGAGAGAAAGAGAAGAAAAGAGACACGGGCACAGAGACAGAGAGACAGAGAAACAGATGAAGAGATACAGAGAGATAGTGAGAGAGAGATGAAGGAAAGAAGGTACAAGGAGGGAGGGAGAAAGAGTACCATTGCCTCTCCCCTTCTAGTGACTGGGATCAACAGGCCAGACAGGACCTGTGCCCTGTGCCTCCGAGAAAGGAGGGCTCAGAATCAGGACTCTAAATCCCTGAGGAATTTCATACATCTTTGGGAGTAAAGGTCACTCAGTCAAAGAGTCCAATGTTGTTTTCTTCTTTTTAGTTTTCTGGTTTAAAATTAATTTTATAGATACATTTTGTTTTTATATCACCTTCATTTATGAATGCACCATCTTTTTCCCCCTTCTACACAGATTGCTGGGGTGTTTGGGGTGTTCAGGGAGGACTGGAACCTCTGGGGTAAGGGCTGTCAACCCCTTTCTAGGGCTGCTTATGTGCCTTTGGTACCTTCCTGGCCACCGACTTCCACCTGTGACTCCAAGAAGCTCCAGCATGTGACATGGCTACATTCCAGTAAAAGCATCTCTGCAGATGGGTTAAACCAGGCAGAGAGTAACTGACAGGCCTCAAAACCATCAGTGAGTTAGTGGGGTGTCTACCCCAAGCACGTGAAGACATCCCCCAGTGGAAGGGTTGGATGAGAACAGTTTGTTCCAACTGTCATGAAGGCAGCTAAAGCAGGCACTGTGGAGCGCTTAGAGCTTGGCCAGACATGAAGACACCAAGGTTATCCACTGCATCCCAGGCCATTACTGGTTGTCTTGATTTCTGTCTTGCTACT
Source organism: Trichosurus vulpecula (assembly GCF_011100635.1). Lineage (NCBI taxonomy): Eukaryota > Metazoa > Chordata > Mammalia > Diprotodontia > Phalangeridae > Trichosurus > Trichosurus vulpecula. Next base: position 421,096,277 of record NC_050575.1, on the reverse strand, counting down.
GAACCTTAATTACTCTGGAAGAGAGACTGAGGATGACGCTTTTGCACAGCTCTGCCTCACTTAAATGGAAATCACAAGCAAGTCAAGACATCAGGATTAGTCCTCTGAAATCCAAGGATCAGCAGCTGCAGGAATAGCAACTACAACTGGGGGTGGGGGGGGCTGTTCCTTGTTAACAAAGAACAAAAAAGAGGGGAGAAGGCAGCCAAACAAAACAAAGAGACTGTATAGGAGGGAGGTGAATTTTCTCATCTATTTTCAGGGCCAAACTTAGTCTACACAGCATTTAGTTTCTCTGTCATTGTCCTGTCTGATGACATTGTTTGGGTCATCATGAATACTGTTTTCTTTGTTCTGCTTACTTCACTTTACCCTGTTCATATGAACCTTCTCAGGCTTCTCTGAAGTCCTCACATTCATGGTTTCTTACAGCACACTAGTATTCCATGACATTCTTGTACCACACTGTGGATAGTCTCCGGCACCTTCCTTGTTTCTAATCCTTTGCTACTACCCAAAATATGGGTTCCCAGGCTCTGCACATTTTAGTGACTGACTTACAAATACTGCTTTCAGCACTGGCCCTGGAGTCAGGAGGACCTGAGTTCAAATATGGTTTCAGACACATAACACATTTATTAGCTATGTGACCTTGGGCAAGTCATTTAACTCCAATTGCTCTGCCTTCTGTTTCAACAATCTGGCTAGCAGCTTCTGTGGGGGTGTAAGATCCACCAACAGCCAGCACCCAGAAATCTGCCAGCACACTGCAAAAGCACAGGTTCTTTTGATCTGCAAGGTTAAGGGGTTGGCGAGCTTACTTTAATTCAGCGCACAAATATCATTCACTCCATTCAGGGGAAAAATCCAGCACACTGAACTTCAGAGCAAAATACAAACAAATTACAAACATCAACAGACAGACCCAGTACAATTCATAGTTACCAACATCTAGGTTCACCCCCGGAGCTCAGAACAAGGGCTGGCCCAGAGTCACCCACGCCACCACAGCTGTGGGTAAGAGCTCCAAAGAATAGAAGGCCCACCCCTGGTTTTATATATTTTTTAGCGTCAGGGGTGAGTCACACATGCGACTCACCCACGTAACCTAGAATCGTCACAAAGAGGCGACTTAAACCCATGTGGTCTAAGAGCCTCTTATGTCCCAAACCTATCACTCAAACTCACATGTAAAACTAGGCCCTCCCCTGAGTCAGCCCCACCTTGGGCCCCACCTTAGTTACCAATCCACATCCACGTAGGTTAGGTTAACACCTAATAGGGGTTACAGCCTGGGGCTTAGCACTTAGTAAGACTCAGTGAAATATGCTGAATTACTCAAAGCAAACAAAAGCCAAACTCTTCAAAGGCACTTGTTGAACTAAGTGCTAAGGAGCCCATTTTGCTTACCAACACACTTTCCCCACTCCAAAATTAAAAAATATATATATATATTGCTTACCAGAATGGTTGGGCCAAGTCACAGTTTCACCAAGAGTGATTAGTATACTTGTCTTTCCATAGTTTCACTAGTGGTCCCACTTTGTGTCATCTTTACCAATTTGCTGAGTGTGAGGTGAAACTTCAGGTTTGTTTGGAGTTTCATTTTTTCTTATCATTAGTGATTTAGAGGAATCTTTCATATTATCACTCTTAATAGTTTGTGAAGTCTGCCTGCTCATCATTTCTCATTGCACAGTAGTATTCCATCACAATCATATACTACAACTTGTTCAGCCATTCCCCAATTGATGAACATACCCTCAATTTCCAATTCTTTGCCACCACAAAAAGAGCTGCTGTAAATATTTTTGTACATGTGAACTCTTTGGGATACAGACCTAGCAGTGGTATTGCTAGATCAAAGGGCATACACAGTTTTGCAGCTCTTTGCGCATAGCTCCAGATTGTTCTCCAGAATGTTTGGATCAGTTTACTACTTCACCAACAATTCATTAATGTACCTATTTTTCCTCATCCCTTCCAGCATTTGTCATTTCCGGTAGGTATGAGATGGTACCTCAGAGTTGTTTTAATTTGCCTTTCCCTAATCAGAAGTGATTTAGAGCATTTTTTTAATATGTCTATAAATAGCTTTGATTTCTTCTTTGGAAAACTACCTGTTCATATCCTTTGACCATTTATGGAATGGCTCATATTTTTACAAATGACCTTTTAAGTTGTCTTTGGCTTCTGTGGGCTGAGAGGTCTGGAAACCACTACTGCTGCCAGTGATTCAGTTGCCTGTTCTGGGTTTGGTGGGGCCAGGTCTGTGCTGGCACGGCCCACATTGTACTGTGCTCCTCTCTCACCCTGGTACAATAGACTTTTCCTACTGACCTTCCAAGTTATGTTAGGCTGGAAATGTGTTTCACCCTTTTTGTGGGTTCTGCTGTTCTAGAATTTGTTTAGAGTCATTTTTTAAAAGTGTTTGTGATGAGGTCAGGGAACTATATGATTTTAGGGGTGCTCAAGATCCCAAAATACCAGCATGCTGGGTCCTGCTCAAATGAATTCAACTCAAGCCTTCTCACAGCCAAAGAAAAACAAAGTTTATTAAAGATTCACCATAATGGGTAGTCTTAAGAAATCTCACCATTTGTGATGCTCATTTTCACAAGCAGGCCAGATTCAATCTGAAGTAGATTGAATTTGAGCACCTTCATGGAGGCAAGATGGATCTTATATACAGAAAAGCCATGGGAGGGATCTAGGGTGGTCCTGGGGTGATGGGAGGAGAGGTTTAGGAAGGGTCTTGAGGAGGAGTCTAAGGAGGTGCTTGATGGGACTGGGGTGAGGTCAGACTCCAGGAACCAAGATATTAAAGAATAGTTTCAGAGCTGGAAGAGCTTTAGAATACAGAAAGCAATGCCTCAAAGCTAAAATAGACTTTAGAACAGGGCCAGAACTGGAAAAAAGCTTCAGAACAAATGGAGCATTTAGAACACAGAATACAGCCATCAGCAAGCATTTATTAAGAACCTACTATGTGCACTGAGCTTACTGCTGGGAACTCAAAGAAAGACCCTCAAGGGGCCTGTGATGGGAGTTACAGTGAGACTTTTTGTTTTCTCTTTTAAAATGCTAAGGCCATCAAGTACCTTTGATTGAGTCTTGCCTTTGCTTCAACTGGGAGTCTTTGAATCAAGAGTCCTTGACCTGCTTAAGAAACAAGAAAGCTGAGTGGTCGGAGCCAAGATGGTGGCAGGAAAACAGGGACTCAGTTAATGTCTCCCCCAAATCCCTCCAAACACCTGTAAAAAATGGCTCTGAACAAATTCTAGAGCTACAGAACCCACAAAATAACAGAGGGAAGTAGGTCTCCAGCCCAAGATGGCCTGGATGGTCGCTGGGACGGGTCCATCGCACGGTGCTAGGAACAGAGCATGGCCCAGAGTGGGCCACACCAGGACAGACCAGGGGCTGAGGAGATTGGGTGGAGCAGGCTGTAGGGCCCTTAATCGCTGAGCTGTGGCAGCTACCAGACTTCTTAACCCACAAATGCCAAGGATAGCTTAACAGGTCAGTGGGAAAACTGCTGGATCAGGGAGAAAGAAGTATGTCAGCCTCAGCCCCGGGGGCAGCGGAGGTGGTGGCACCAGCAGCAGGAAGCTCCTGTGGCTGCTTCCAGAGCTCCAGCTGCAGCTGCTTCCAGCCCCAGGCCTACCCCATGGGAGGAATTAAGCAGCAGATCAGAGCAGGAGTGCAGGGAGAGCTTTGCTGGCGCAGAGGCAGGGTTCTCTGGCTTTGCCCTGCTTGGATCTGGGTCGAGGTCCTCTTGGGGGAGGAGGAGTGCTGCTGTGGCAGAGCTTGCTGTGTAGAAGTAGCTCTGAAAACAGCAATGCAATGCCCCTGAAGCTTGGGACAAAGCACTCATCATTCTGAAGGCAGTCATACCCTGACAAACACCTCAAAGTTCAAGTAGTTGGCTGGGAACATGAGCAAGCAATGAAAGACTCAGACTATTGAATCTGTTTTTGGTGACAAAAAAAAAATACATACAGCCAGAAGAAGCCAACAAAGTCAAAGAGCCCACATCAAAAGCCTCCAAGAAAAATATGAATTGATCTCAAGCCACGGAAAAAAGCTCAAAAAGGATTTGGAAAGGCAAGTAAGAGAAGTAAAGGAAAAATTGGGAAGAGAAATGACAGTGATGCAAGAAAATCATGAAAAACAAGTCAATGACTTGCTAAAGGAGACCCAAAAAAATACTGAAGAAAATAACACCTTAAAAAATAGACTAACCCAAATGTCAAAAGAGCTCCAAAAAGCCAATGAGGAGAAGAATGCCCTAAAAGGCAGAATTAGGCAAATGGAAAAGGAGGTCCAAAAGACCACTGAAGAAAATACTACCTTAAAAATTAGAATGGAGCAAATGGAAGCTAGTGACTCTATGAGAAATCAAGAAATTATAAAACAGAACCAAAAGAATGAAAAAAAAATGGAAGACAATGTGAAATATCTCATTGGAAAAGCCACTGACCTGGAGAATATATCCAAGAGAGATAACTTAAAAATTACTGGACTACCTGAAAGCCATGATCACAAAAAGAGCCTAGACATCATCTTTCAAGAAATTACCAAGGAAAACTGCCCTGATATTCTAGAACCAGAGGGTAAAATGGAAATTGAAAGAATCTACCGATTGCCTCTTGAAAAAGATCCCAAAAAGAAAACTCCTAGGAATATTATAGCCAAATTCCAGAGTTCCCAGGTCAAGGATAAAATATTGCAAGCAGCCAGAAAGAAACAATTTGAGTATTGTGGAAACACAATCAGGATAACACAAGATCTAGCAGCTTCTACATTAAGGGATCAAAGGGCTTGGAAATGATATTCCGGAGGTCAAAGGAGTTAGGATTAAAACCAAGAATCACTTACCCAGCAAAACTGAGTATAATGCTCCAAGGCAAAATATGGATTTTCAATAAAATAGAGGACTTTCAAGCTTTCTTGAAAAAGAAAAGACCAGAGCTGAAGAGAAAATTTGACTTTCAAAAATAAGAATCAAGAGAAGCATGAAAAGGTAAATAGGAAAGAGAAATCATCAGGGACTTACTAAAGTTGAACTGTTTTGGTTACATTCTTACATGGAAAGACAATATTTGTAACTCATGAAACCTTTCTAAGTATTAGGGTAGTTGAAGGGAATATATATATATATATATAGACAAAGGGCACAGGGTAAGTTGAATATGAAGGGATATCTAAAAAAATACAATTAAGGGATGAGAGAGAAATATATTGGGAAAAGGAGAAAGGGAGAGATAGAATGAGGTAAATTATCTCACATAAAAGTGGCAAGAGAAAGCAGTTCTGTTGGAAGGGAAGAGGGGGCAGGTGGAAGGGAATGAATGAATCTTGCTCTCATCAGACTTGACTTAAGGAGGGAATAACATACATACTCAATTGGGTATCTTACCCTACAGGAAAGTAGGGGGGAAAGGAATAAGAGAGAGGGGATGATAGAAGGGAGGGCAGAGCAGGTGAGGAGGTAATCAAAATCAAACACTTGAAAAGGGCCAGGGTCAAGGTGATAAAATTGAATAAAGGGGGACAGGATAGGATGGAGGTAAATATAGTTAGTTTTTCACGACATGGCTGTTATGGAAGTATTTTGCATAATGATACATGTGTGGCCTATGTTGAATTGCTTGCCTTCTCAAGGAGAGTGGTTGGGGAGGGAAGAAAGGAGAGAATTTGGAACTCAAAGTTCTAAAAAAAAAAAGATGTTTTTACATGTAACTGGGAAATAAGATATACAGGCAATGGTGTACAGAAATCTATCTTGCCCTGCAAGAAAGTAAGGGGAAAGGGGATGGAGGTGATTGGGGTGACAGAAGGGAGGGCAGACTGGGGAAAGGGGCAATCAGAATATATGCCATCTTAGGGTGGGGGGAGGGTAGAAAAGGGGAGAAAATTTGTAACTCAAAATCTTGTGGAACTCAATAGTGAAAACTAAAAAATATTAAATAAAGAAAAGGAAAAAAAGATAAAAGAAAGCCCCAGACCCCAGACCCCAGGCCCCAGACCTTTCTGCTATGTAGGCTCTGAGCCCTCAGGGCCCTGAGGGCACACTCATTGGAAGAGTGTTGATGATTTGGCCAGATGAGACTCTGGTAGCTATTGGAGCCATCTTTGGGGGAAGAGAAGAGAAGAGGGAGGGAGAGAAAACTTGGAACTCAAAAACTTGTGGAACTGAGTGATGTAAATGAAAAATAAAAAAAATTAAAAAAAAAACAAAAGGAGCTGCTGTAAATATTTTTGTACATGTGGGTCCTTTCCCCTTTTTTATGATCTCTTTGGGATACAAACCTAGTAGTGGTATTGTTGGATCAAAGGGTGTGAACAGTTTTATAGCCCTTTGGGCAGAGTTCCTAATTGCTCTTCAGAAGGGTTAGATCAGTTCACAACTCCACCAACAATGCATTAGTGTTCCAATTTCCTCACATCTCCAACATTTATCGTTTTCCTTTTTTGTCATATTAGCCAATCTAATAGGTGTAATGTGGTACCTCAGAGTTGTTTTAATTTGCATTTCTCTAATCAATAGTGATTTAGAGCACTTTTTCATATGACTAGAGATAGCTTTAATTTCTTCATCTGAAAAGTGCCTGTATATCCTGTGATGATTTATCAATTGGGGAATGAATGACTTGTATCCTTATAAATTTGACCCAGTTCTCTATATATTTTAGAAATGAGGCCTTTATCAGAGACATTGGCTATAAAAATTGTTTCCCAACTTTCTGCTTTTCTTCTAATCTTGGCTGTATTGGCTTTGTGCAAAACCTTTTTCATTGAATGTAATCAAAACGATCCATTTTGCATTTCATAATTTTCTCTATGTCCTTTGGTCATAAATTCTTCCCTTCTCCATATTTGACAGGTAAACTATTCCTTGCTCTCCTGATTTGCTTATAGTATCACCCTTCATTTCTAAATCATATACCCAATATTGACCTTATCTTGGTATAAGAGGTAAGTTATTGGTTTATGCCTACTTTTTGCCATACTATTCTCCAGTTTTCTCAGTTTTTGTCAGATAGTGAGTTCTTATCCCTGAAGCTAGAGTCTTTGGGTTTATCAAACAGTAGATTACTATAGTCGACTACTTTGTCTTGTGTACTTAACCTATTCCACCTATCCACCACTCTAAATTCCCACCTTCTACAGGAAGTCTTTCTCAATCCCTTCCAATTCTAGTTCTTAGCTCTCTTAATTATTTACTATTCGTCGGTCTGGTACTTGTTTGCACTTATTTGTTCGCTTGTTGTCTCCCCCATTGGATAGGGACCGCTTTTTGCCTTTCTTTCTGTCAACAGCGCTTAGCACAGAGCCTGGCATATGGTGTTGACAAATAAATGTTAATTGACTTTAGAACGCCAAGCTAGGAGCTGAAGACTTTGGAACGTTGAGTATCTGAGCCGAAACTGACCATAGAACCCCAAGCTGGGGCTGAAAATGACTTTAGAACGTTGGGTATCCGAGCCGAAACTGACCATAGACCATCGAGCTCCGGGGCTGAAGAGTATCCGAGCCGGAACCCGGAGAGAATAGGACTGGGGAAGCTTCTGGACAAGCTACGTGAAATGGACTTTGCCCGGCTGCGGGTGGGAGCCCGAACTGGCCCTGGAGCGCCGTGGGTGTCCTCGCCCCTCCTCCCGCCCCGCCCCTCCATCCCTCCGAGTGGGCCGGCCAAGGGGGCGGCCTCCAAGGCGACAGAGGGCGGGCTCGGTCCCCGACTCTCTCCCCGCCTCCGGCCCCGGCCCGGCCCTCTCGCCTTCCACTGCTTGGGTGACTTTGAGACGGCGTGAGTCGCAGGATCCGCACGGCCTCTTCCCGCCCCGCCCCCGCGCCCGTTATGGCGGCTCTGGGCGCTGCTGCCACCGCTTCTCAGCTTCTCTGCCGGAGGAACCTTCGTGTGGTGAGAGCTGGGGGCGGGAGAGGCAGGGGGGAAAGGAGCCCTCGGGAGAGGGGGAATATGTGGGGGAGGGGGCCTTGGGAGGAGGGGGACCTCAGGTGGCGGAAGGAAGAGGGGCGACCTAAGGCGGAGAGTGATGATCCGAGGCTGCAGGGGAGTCACGTTGAGTCGGGGAGGGGGGGTGGGGCAGTGCAAGGTGACTCCGGAGACTGGGGCTGGAAGAACGTGGTCTCACAGTGGGGGAGGGGGTGTAGCTAAACCGGATCAATGAGGTGCGGAGGCAGAAGACTGGGGAGAAGAGGGGTGTCTTTGCTGAGACTTAGAGGCGGGGGGATGTATGTTGGAGGGCTTGAGAAGGGAGTGTAGGAAGTCAAACGGGTCATCTCAGGTGCCAGGGAGAAAGCCCGCGCCGTAATTTGGCCGCAGTAACTAACCCCAAGGACTTACTGACGTCTGGTCTCGAGGTCCTGGAATCCCATCCCATCTCTTTATAGAGGAGGAAACAGGCCTGGAGATAGGAAGGGAGGTCAGCTACTAGGCACCGGCATGCAAATAGCTCTGCAAAGCGCTTTACAAATATCTCCTTTTGTTCTCAGAACTACCCTGGGAGGTAGGTGCTATTATTATCCCCCATTTTATAGATGAGGAAATTGAGCCTGAGAGAAAATCAGTGGCTTGCCTAGGCTCACACAGGTAGGATGGAATTGGCCCTGTAACTTCATTGGTCTAGGGAGGAAACTCCCACTCTCACTGCGAGCAAGGTAGCACCTCCTCCGCCCCCTCTAGAGTCCGGAGAGGTTAATAACTTACCCAGAGTCTCATTGTCAGGACTTGAGCTCAGGTCGTCTGGGCCACTAAACCCTCTGCCCCATCATGGAAAATGGAAGGTCAGTATGGGAGGGAAGGCCCTAGAGAAGGTGGTGCTTGAGCTGTGACTTGAAGGAAGTAAGGGATTCTGGGGCATGGGGGATAGCCAGTGCAAAGATGGTGCTGGCAGGGGAATAGCGTGGAAGAACAGCCTTCTCTACCTGTTGTCTTCCTCGTGGTTCATACCAGTGCCTGGTATGCAGTATGCATTTAATGCTTGCAGCTTGATTGGTAAGAAGACTGAAGATAGGCAAGGGTAGTGAGTTAGCCCGGAGTTGTTCTCCTTTGGACTCACCGGCACCAGATTGCCACTCCCTCCTAGGCTGTGCTGCTATTCCTGTCCTCAGAAATCTTGGGTGACTCCCCGTTGCCTCTTAGGAGAGCAGAGTTCCCTCTTCTTATCAGCCTTCAGCTCAATCCAGCAACATTTATTGAGTGCCTGCTCTCCAAGGTTCAGTGCTAGGCCCTGAGGGTACATAGACAAAACCCACACAGATCCTGCCCTCTGGGAGCTGACGTTTTACTGGGGCACTATTGATGGCCAAGGTGAGCATGGAAAGGGAGATGGACAAAGGAGGAAACAGGAGGCCATCAGCTGGAGCATCACTGGAAACGGCAGCAGAACGGTGGGGAACTGATGCCATGCCTGTGAATTTAGAGAGGCAAGAGATGGCTGATGAGGTCATGAATGACACACCCCCCAGTACGGCTGGGCTATGGAGCATTTGAGGAGAATCCTGGGAAGATAGCAGAGGGCCTTAGATGCCACACAAGGGATAGGGGAGGCAGGTGACTTGGGATCCCGTTGGTCTAGAGAACTCCCAGGGAAGGAACTTCCCTCTGCCCCTCGAGTCAGCACCTCCTTTACAAGGTCTGGTCTTAGAGAGGTTATGAAACTTGCTCAGGGTCACACAGCCAGTGGGAGTCCAATGTGGGAAGCCACAGAGATGCCAAAGAATTTGTTTTATTCTAGAAGAGCTAGGGAACCCCAGGAGGTCTTTGATTAGGGGAGTAATATGGCCAGATCCTCATGGCAGCTGGTGGAGGATATATTTGAAAGGGGCACAAGTCAGAATTAGAGCAGCCGGTTGGGAGGTGTGCCTGGCCGAGAGGTCATCTAGGGAGGAGACTCCTCCTTTTACTGAGAAGGAAACTAAAGCCCAATGAAGTTCAGTGACTTGTCCAAGGTTGTGCAAATAGTAAGCATCTGAGGTGGGATTTCAACCCAGGTCCTTTGATGCTAGAGCTAATGGAGAGAAGGGTCATCTTGGTGCACAGAGCACTGGGCCAGGAGTAAGGAAGACATGAGTTCAAATTTGGCCTCAGACACTTACCAGCTGTGTGACCCTGGGCAAGTCACTTCGCCCTGTTTATCTCAGTGTCCTCATCTGTAAAATGATCTGGAGAAGGAAATGGCAAAGCACTCCAGTATCTCTGCCAAGAAAGCCCGAAATGGGGTCACGAAGAGTCAGACGCAACTGAAACAACCGAACAATAAACAGTGGAGAGAAACAGAGAAGTCCCACTAATGCAAGACATCTCGGAGGGAAAGTACACTTGGTACATGATTGGATCTGGAGGTGGATGTAATCTAAGCTTGCTGAGGGCAAGGACTGCTTCCATGGTTGGCTTTGAGTCACCTGTGCCTGGCGCACAGTAGGTGTTCACTAATGCTTGTTGATAAAGTGGTTGAGAGAAATTGAAGAGAAAAAGATGCTCTGGAGGTTAGGAGCCTCAGAGGTTCCCTTCCACCAACTCCCCATAGCATGTATGTAGTCATTTATTACACTGCGCAGCCCCTGTTACAATGGGAGTTCCTTGAAGGTGAGGTCTTTCATTTGCCTTTTTTCACATCCATGGTGCTTGGCACATAGTAAATGCTAAATAAATGTTTGTTTGATTTGGAGAATAGTCTTGCCCTCCTCCAAAATAAGGGTGTTTGAAGTTGGGTTGGATTTAAGGAAGAGAGATGATTCATTCTGTGCCCAGCACCTAGTAGGTGCTTAATTAATACTTGCTGACTGCCTGAAGGACAGGCTAAGTGGAGAAGGAACTGTCCAGCAGACAGCTAGCTGGTGATGTGGTACTGGAATGCAGGCGAGGAATGAGGCTGGGTGTGCACACATCTGAGTCATCAGCATAGTGATAGGGGAGGAGGGCTGAGCTAGAAAGGCGCAGGGACTGGGAGGGGAAGGTTTTCACCCAGATGGGTAGCAGCTCAGCCACAGGAACAGGGGAAGCAGGAGGCAGGATTGGCTGGGCATAGCGCAGGGTAAATATCAGCTGGTCAGAAGAGACATAGGAAAGGACCCCAGGTACCGCCTAGGCTCACTTGAACCTGATGGGGGGGATCCTCACTGACAACTCCCCAGCAGAGGGCTGTACAGCCTCGAGCTCCCCCTCCTGGCAACAGCCCCCCCATGCATGGTGGCTTCCCCTTTGGGTGGGAGCTCTTTGGGGGCCCCGACCACTTCAACGTTTGTATTTGTATACCCAGAATTGAACAAAGTGCCTGACACCTTATAGACCCCTAATTAATGCCTTTATAGCCAGTCTTTTGTCCATCCCCCAAAGAACCTTATTTCTAGAGTGGGACAGCTAGGTGGTATGGAGGATAGTCGGTCAGTGTGCATTTGTTAAGCCCCCTCTGTGTGCCAGGCACCGTGTTCAGTGCTGGGACTACAAAGAAAGGCATTCAAGGAGGCAGAGTGCTGTACTTGGAGTCAGGAAGGCCAGAGTTCAAATCCTACCTCAGACATTTAGCATTTCTTTGACCACAGGCAAGTCAATTCACTTCTCTTGGCCTCAGCCTCCTTATCTGTAAAATAGCTCACAGGGTTGTTGTGAGGAGCACGTGTTAATATGTGGAAGAGAATTTCTAAATCTTAAAAGAGCCATAGAAAAGCTATTACTATCACTACCATTGGATCGCGTGTATGTGTATTTTACATGTATGTATGCGTGCACACATACGTATATGTGTACATTGGTGCATAGGGAGATGTATTTATGTATACTTGTGTGTGTACATATGTATTTTTTCCCCAAAGAGATCTTTTGAAAAGAGGTAGCCCAGTAGATGTAGCACTTTGTTTGGACCCAGGAGACTCGGGTTTGAATCTCGACTCCATGATTTACTGTCTCTGTTTTCTTGTGCGACAACTCTAATAACAGTAGGAATAATAGCAAGCATTTCTATGGAGCTTTAAAGTTTGGAAATCACTTTAGTCAGAGCATTTATTAAGCACCTACTATGTGCCAGGCACTGTTCTGAGTGCCGGGGATACAAAGAAATGGAAAAACAGCTCCTGCCCTCAAGGGGCTCCTAGTCTGATGGGGAGGAAGCATACATATGATGATGCGCAGCCAAGCCATAGACAGGAGAAATTGGAAAATCGGCAGAGGGAAGGCACTAGAATGAAGAAGGATTGGGAAAAGCTTCCTGAAGAAGGTGGGATGTGAAGGAAGCCAGGGGATAGAGATGAGGAGGAAGGGCACTTCAGGCACGGGGCACAGCCGGAGAAGATGCCCAGAGTTAGGAGATAGAGGTCCATGTCACTGGATGGCAGAGAGCACAGAGGACAGAAAAATGAAGGTATGTGGGGGCAGGTTCTGAAGGGCTTGATTACCAGGGAACCGCTGTAGTTGGTGGAGTAGTGAGGGTGATGGGGTCAGACCTGCATTTTAGGAAGATTTCTTTGAGTGGAGAATGAGTTGGCGTGAGAAGAGACTTGAGGCAGGGAGATCCCCCTCCCCCACCTGCCAAAGGAGAGATGTGTAGAAGAGTATTGTGAAGGTGGAATCACCAGGACCAATCTGTTGGCAATAGATTAGATACAGGGGGTGGGGAGAAGAGACAGTGAGGAGAGAATGACCGGGAGGTTTCCAGCCCTGGTGACTTGGAGGATGGTCATGTCTTCAACAGTAATAGGGAAATTGGGAAGAGAAGATTTGGGGAAAAGATGGTAAGTTCAGTTTTGAAGATGTTAAGGTTAGGATGTCTAAAAGTCAGTTGGAGATGCAAGACTGGAGGCTGGGAGAGATACTAGGATGGGCCAAGTCAGTTTGAGAGTTATCAGCACTGAGGTGGGAATGGATTCCATGGGAGCTGATGAGTACGTAAAATAGGATAGGAGAAGAGGGTACAGGACAGAGCCTGGGAGATCCCCGCCTGTAGTGGGCGTGACCTGGATGAAGATCCAACAAAAACAGCAAAGAAGGAGGGGTAGGATGAGGGGGAGGAAAACCAGGAGAGAGGTGTCCCTAACACCTAGAGAGAAGAGACTGTTCAAGGAGAAGGTAGTGCCAATCTGTAGAGGCCAAGAAGGGTGAGGATCTTGAGAAAAGGCCTTTAGATTTGGCAGTTCTTCAGTTGTTTCAATTGTGTGTGATTCTCTGTGACTCCGTTTGGGGTTTTCTTGGCAAAGATACTGGAGTGGTTCGCCATTTCCTTCTCCAGCTCATTTTACAGATGAGGAAACTGAGGCCAATGGGATGAAGTGACTTGGCCAGGGTCACACAGCTACAAAGTGTCTGAGGCTGGATTTGAACTCAGGAAGACGAATACTCCCGGCTTCAGGCCTGGCACTTTATCTACTGGGCCAGATAGCTGGGAGATTATCAAATACATGTTTGTAATGGGGATTTTGTTTTTCTTGCTTTCTCAGTTGGTAGGGTGGGAGGGAAAGAATGATCTGAAAATAAAATTTAATCTTAAAAGATCATTAATACCTTCTGAGAGAGCAGTTTTATCTTCTTTTGTCCTCACAACAGTCCTTCAGAATAGGTACTATTATAATCCCGTGTTACGTATAAAGAAACTGAGGCAGAAGGTGGTTAAGTGACTTGCCCAGGATCCTCCAGCTAAGAAGTAAATGCAGCTGGATTCAACGTCAGGTCTTGTTTTCTCCATGCCCAGCGCTCTGTGCAGCGTGCCCCCAAGTGCTTTGTCCAAGCCCCTTCCTCTCTCCGGGCATAGCCTCCTCTAGTATAAAATGATAGGGTTGGACCCGATGGCTGCTGGGGCTCCACAGCCTGTGTTGTATATTCAGATCGATGTTATTGGATGGCTAGATGTGTGGGTGGGTAGCTGCATCTGCATGGGACCTTCATTTCCCTCTAGAGTCAGAGAAGTATTTGTGGTACAAACCCCCAGCTCCCTAGAGGACCCCCTGCCCTTCTTGTTGAGGTTGTTGGCTTCCGGGATAGCGTCACTCCAGAAACTCCCTCTCCAGATGCAGCTCGGCACATTCCTGTGGCTTTCGAGCTCCCTGGGGCCCGGAGAGGTTGAGCTGAGCAGCTAGTATGTGTTGGAGGCAGGATTTGAATTCAGGTCTTCCTGACTCCAAGGCCAGCCCTCTTCCTAGTGCAGACCCTGCCATCTGTTCACCCTTGTCCAGGCGGCTTGGAGTGACTGATGCATCATCACCTGTCCTTGCAAAGAGGAGGAGGAGGGAGTGTGGTACAGTGGAAAGGGCTCTCCATCTTGAGTCAGGAGAACTAGATTCAGATCTTGCCGTTGATAGTTATTGTTGGATCATAAGCAGGCTCTTGACCTCTCTCAGCCTCAGTCTCCTCCTCTGCAAAATAAGTGGGCTGGTTTATAAGGCAGTGCCTGGTATACAGTAAGTGCTTAACAAGTGCTTTATCTAATAAGCTCCCAGACAGCTCTAAAGCTATTACCCTTTGAGCCCAGGGCAAGGGGCGGAGGACCCCATCAGTACACATGACTGTGGCCTTCACTTCCCGTGATCTCTCATCCCTCTCTCTCGATGGATAGGTCCCTCTTCTCCGATGTGCCCAGAGAACATTTGCCTCCCAGACCTCGGGGGAGCTCAAAATGACTCGTATCCTGAAAGAGAAGTTTCCTCAGGCAGCAGCTATCAAGGTCACAGACATTTCAGGTATTGCATTCTCACGTGACTTCCACAGCTCCCGGCCTGGGACAGGGCGGCCGCTCTGAGAAGTACTCACCTTTCCTTCCACAGGCCAGCAGGCACAGCCGCTTCTTGAAGGCAGGAATAATAACACCAGTCCACATTTCTAGGGGCAGGGGGGGCGTGGTGCAAAAACTGAGCCATTTTAAAGAGAAGCCACCGAATGAGCACTTAGCTCCCATCAAGGTCTAAATCTCTCATCTTATTGTTAGAGCTCAAGTGCTCCCAGTATGGGGAGGACTTAGGGTCAGCAGAGACCTGGGTTCAAGTCCCTCCTCAGCAATAGTCATTTTAGCCCTTGAAGCTTTAGTGTCCCCATCTTGGAAATGGGTTAATACTTTGGAGAGCCCTTCTTAGCAGGTGGTTGTAGGAAAGGACTTGGAAGAATTCCAGACATCTGAGCTATGATTCCAGACTGATTCCTCCTTCAGCAGCCATCTACTGGAAAGGAATCCCCACTCTAGCCTCCCCTAGAAATGGCCTCTCATCAAGACCTCCAAGGAGGAAGGATCCCCTCAGCTTCTAACAGGAGCCATGAGACACCATGGTGGGCTGGGCTCAGAGGCAGGGAGACATCAAGTCCCCCTGACGCACGCTGGCCACCAGTCTCTTGCTACCACAGGCAATGTTGTTATTTGGTGATTATTCAGTGGCATCTGACTCTCTGTGATCCCATTTGGATTTTCTTGGCAAAGATATTAAAGTGGTTCGCCCTTTCCTTCTCCAGTTCATTTTACAGATGAGGAAACTGAGGCAAACGGGGTGAAGTGACTTGCCCAGGGTCACACAGCCAGTAAGTGTCCGTGGCTGGATTTGAACTCAGGTATTCCTGACCCCTGGCCAGAGTGCTCTGTCCACCACATTATCAGCTGCCCTCTACACCAGGCAATGGTCAGATCCTAAGTTGCTAAGCCGGTGTCACGCTATAGTTGGGAGAGGGAGTTTCCTCATAGGAAAGTCTTTCCACCAATGGAATCACATGTCTTATTCCTGCCCCAAACCAAACTCCAGAAAATGCTGCTGTTTATTCCCTGTAAAACAGCTGCTATTAGGCTGGTCAGCAGGGCAGTCGTGGCCCAGAATCAGCCCCAGGGCCACAGAGGCAGTCCGGAGGAGGCAGTGGGATGCCGGGAGATGACCCTCTCCTCACCGGCCACCTAGAGCAGCCCCTCTTCGGCCTCAGTTTCCTTTTCTGTAAAATGAGACATTTGGGCCAGCACCCACCCCCCGCCATCTCTAGGTCTGTGATTTTTGCTCTGGGCCAGACACTAGGAAATACACAGAGCCCAGAACTTGCCCTTGGGGACCTTACATTCTACTGGGGTAGAAGACAGGTCCACCAAGAATGAACTAGAGAATGATTTGTGGGGTCGGGGAACAGGGGGCGCAGAGCCCATCACTGGGGGATCCCTAGCAAGACATTTTTCCATTGTGCTGCTCCCGGGAGCCCGGCCTGGTTCCCCCGAATGGCACGTTCAAGTCTGAGAATTTACCATTTCTTGTGTCTTGGGAACCTTTCAGAGTTCTCACTTGAAATTGCAGCCTGTGAGCTGTGTCTGTGCGCTTTGTGTGCCCTGTGTGGGTTAATGGGGGAGCTATCGGCAGTATCCAGAAACCCCGCTCAAGCAGCCTGGACATGGTGGCTGTCAGATAGGCGCCTGGGCCTCATGTGGACACACACCCACAAGACTCTCTGGTCTGCTCCACCCTCCAGGTCATGCCAAGAGCAGTTGCAAAGATAGTGACCACTCCAGCAAGGCTTGCAACACAAATTCTACTTTGGGAAGAGTGAGAAAATATTAAGTGGATTAAAAAAGCGAAAAAAGAGAGGCTGTGATAGGATAGAGAGTTCTGGCCATGGAGCCAGAAAAACCTGGCTTCGAACCATGCCTCTTACTAGCAGGGTGAACATGGATGAGTCATAGCAACAAATCGACCTTGGAGGTCATTGAGTCCACCCCCTCCTTTTACAGATGAGGAAACTGAGGCACAGATGTCAAGTGACCCGCCTTGTGTCTCACAGGTGAGGCCATGGAGAGGGAAGCTTCCGGGCTACAAATCTAGCGTTCTTTCCATTAGGCTACGCTGCCCCTCTGAACTGCGGCCCAGAGAGGACCTCGTACCTCCCTCTTCCCTTCTGTCTTGCCTGGTTTGGTTTTTTTTTCCTCCTGTGTTAATAGCTGCTCTCTGCAGTGTCTGGCTTACTGGATGTGGCTTTTGAGTGTGTAACACCAGGGTTTAATCCCACCTCAGACACTTACTGGCTGTGTGATCTGGGACAAGCTGGCCTCAGCTTCCTTATCTATAGAATAAGGAGGTTAGACTCAGTGGCCTCTAAGGTTCTTCTCATCCCTAAGTTTATACTGATGGCCCTATAGCCCTAGTGTCTGTTTCACACGACCTGGCACATATCTGACCCCTTAGAGATGCTTGTGGACGCTCTCATGTACTGAAGCAGCTTTCCCCCTCACCCTTTACGGTTTGAAGTCCTTCTAATTAAGTATATAAACCTCTGGGTAAATACTTTTTTGTTAGGCCCTAATAGGTACCCTTCGTCCCTGCCCGGGAGCCAGTTATTCTTGTATTTTAAGCTGTGCTCCAGAAATCTATCATTTAAAAAAAAATCTAATTTATTATCTAGTTGGATGATTAGAGTTAGAATCTGGCTCTGTTAGGAGCACACAAAACTTAGTCTGTTCTTCCTAACCCCTCCCCCCTTGTCCATGGCCAGAGAAACATACAACTTAGTGTGTCTCCAGTTTCCAGTATTTACTCTTATCTGTCCTGACCACAGATGACATTGCTTCGTCCTGGGTGGGTCTAGAAGCCATCCCCTGGCCATTGAAGGTAAACCCTTGATGCCATCTGGGGCCGAGCTGTGATGGCAGTCAAGTGGCTAAGAAATTCCAGCTCCTCCAACCAGAAAAACTGACCTTTAAACTCTTTTAATATACATTTTATTGATACCTTTTGTCTTTAGATCAGGGCTGTCCAACCTTAGGTTTTTATCGAAACAATAGACAGTATATTTTGATTTGCCATTTTAGTGAGAGCTCTGAGATCACTTGGCTTTGTTTACTAAAGCATTTACGTAAATTTCTATGCATCCCATGAGCCGCATTTTGGACAGACCTGCTTTAAATCGTGGATGTCTCTGGGGGAGGGAAAGAGCCCTTTTCCATCTCCTAGATTGAAAGCTTCCTCATGACAAATAAAAACAAACAAAAATATCTCTGTGACCAGCTCAGACAGAGTATACAGCATTCTTCCCCAGTAGTCTCCCACCTCTTTACAGTGGGGAAGGCAGCATGTTTCTTTACTTGTTTTTGGGCCCATCACTGGTTTTTCAGTTACTCAAGGTTCAACTCCCTTTGGTGATCTTTTAATTTATACTGTCAAATGTTTTATTTCTAGGTGGTTGCGGGGCCATGTATGAAATCCATATAGAGTCAGAAGAGTTTAAAAACAAGCGAATTTTACAGCAGCACCAGATGGTTAACAAGGTTAGTAGAAGTAATAACCGGGTCACATTTCTGCCCCACGAGACAGTTGTCAAAGCTTGCTCCCCACAACCAACCTGTGAGGTCACTGTTCAAGTACTGCTGTTCCCATATGACCAAACTGAGTCCCAAGAGGTTAAGTGCTTTCTCCCCACATCACCAAGCTAAGGTACTAGTAACACTTGAAGACAGCATTGTGACCTGTCCTTCCTGCTGCCACCTCCACCACCCCCAAGCCTTTTCCATTTCCTCCAGTCCATTGTCCTGTGGCATAGACTCCAGGCCTTCCCTGTCCTCGTATCCTCCTCTGGACTTTCTCCCGCTTATTTATTCTTGCCCTTCCTAAAGAGGGGTCCCCCAGAGCTGAACACAGGCCCCACGTGAAGTCTGACCAGGCTCTGTGGAGGAGACGGAGGGGCGAGCTTGGTTGGGCATCTTACTGCTGCTCCGCTGCCATCTTCTCATGCTCACTATCCAGTGGCTCCCACCATGCACCCTCAGGGAGATCCCCTGCCTCCCTCTCTGGCGTTACCTTCCTCCTGTGGGATTCTTTTTCAGTTATGGGCTGGACTAGTGACTCCTTCCAGCTCTGACAGTCTGTTTTGACGGGTCTTGATCCAGCCCGGACATGTCCTGCCCAGTGCCTGGAAATGACTCGTGTGCTGGCCCTCGTTCCTAGCCTACAAAAATAACCAAGAGCTGCCAGCCCAGTTCCCAGGGCCATATGCACCGTGAACGCTGTTCTTCCTCCCTTGTGGACAGATTGTTTCTTAGAAAATGCAGTCCTGTCTTTGGGGCTTCTTTTATTAGTGGTTGCTACCAAAAAAATGAGATGACTCTTTTGTTTGTTTAGGCGCTAGAAGAAGAGATTAAAGATATGCATGGGCTGAGAATATTCACTTCGGTCCCAAAGCATTGAAGCCTTGCTCGGGGCCTGGGCCTGCTGCTGACGTTACTGCTGGGATGGCATCCTGGGAGGGGACGGACGCCGTTCTTCCCAGAGCGTTTGCCCTCCAAGGTATCCCGTAGTTTCCGGCCACCCCTCCATGCTCTCATGATCAAGGAGTATCTGGGCTGTTCGGATAGTCACTAAAGGAAAAAGACTCCCGTGACTTTGGAAACCTCACTTTTTTGACCAAAGTCATTGGCTCTCTCTGCTGACTGCTGACTGGGGGTTTTCCGTCCCTGGCACCTTCCAGGCCACACTCTGGTCCAGCAGATCAGAACTGATGTGTCCAACCCCTCGGACTCATAGGATGGTGTTATTACCCAAGGGAAGGCCGCACCCCAGCTCCTTTTAAGTTCCCACCTGTTGATTATGGAGGGATGCACCAATCTAAGCTCATTCAATAAAACATGGAGATACAGAGTCGCCCCATGCTTGCCCTTGGGTATCTTGTTCGTTTGATCCTGACCAAGAGTACTCTGAGGGAGGTGGTGGGAGTATTGTGGGGTGGCCCTGGGCATAGAGTCAAGAAGAGGTCTGGGTTTGAATTCTGCCGTGGGATTGTGGGCAGGTCACTTCCCTGAGGCTGTTTCATCTGTAAAGTGGGCATAACCTCATAACGTGGTTGTGATTATCACCTCTGTGTTTCATTTAATGTCCTTCAGAAGCTGACCCCATCCTGCTTTTCCAGGCTTCTGGAATGTTTGTCACCTTCATGCATAGTACAGCGCTGCCAAATTAGCCTTCTTCATGCACAGCATTCCACCTCCCACCTACGTGCCTTTGCCCTGACTATCCCTCATGCCAAGTGTGCCTTCTCTCTCTTTTGCCTCTTAGAATCCCTAGTTTCCTACAGTGCTCAGCTCCAGCGCCACCTTCTACCTGAAACCCTTCCTATTCCCACTAGCTGCTATTGTCTACCCCTCCCCCGTTACCTCTCTTTTTTGTTTATTCTTATATATGTACCCATTGTCTTTCCCAGCTTGAAGGTAAGGATTATTTCCTTTTTGTCTTTGTATTTTCAGTGCCTGCATATGGTAGATGCTTAATACATACTTGTTGATAATTATCAAGTGAGAAAGTATGTGTAAAGCATTTTGCAACCTTAAAAATGCCGTAGAAATATCAGCTGTTATGGTCGTCGTCATCTTATAACACATGTATCTTTTACGGAACCTAGCCATGTGCTCCACACACAGTAGATGTTGGACTTGTAAAGGAGCCTCCACTTCCATCTTACAGGTGAGCAAACTGAGGCTTAGAGAGGCCAGGAAGCATTGGCGGTGGGACCAACGAGGTATGTGCTGTAGGGGACCTCAGAGGCCCAGGACCTGGGTTCTGATCCCTACGCTGTCACTGATGATGGGGTCTGGCATTGGATAAGTGACCCTTGGGTCTTTGTTTTCCTTATCTAAAATGAAGCGAGGAGGGGGACTCCTCCCCAAGAGCTGCATCTGTAGTCACCTTAAGGATTTATTACACGCCTTTTATGTGCAAGGTACAAGGAACTGAGGACACCAAGGAAAAGATGAAAATGTCCCAAAAAACTTAAATTCTCCTAGGATCTACGGCCCATGGAGAGAGAAGGGAATAGGAGGTTAAGAAGAGGCGGGGAGCAGTGGTCATTACGGAGATGAGGAAGGAATGGTGGTAGGAGGCGACTGTGGAGAGAACACTGTGCAGAAAGAGAAAAATTCTAGAGACTGCAAGTAGCAGAGGAGAGCATTCCAGGCGTGGGAGGAGAGCCAGTGCAGAGACATTGGAGGCTGACTTAGGTGAGGGAGCAGAAGTTATGGGGAAATGTTGAGCTCCACCGTGCTGCCGTGACAACACATGGGCTCAGTCAGCAAGATGGCCACATCCATTCAAGCCCGGAAGCTGATAGGGCTGAAGCACATGTGTTCTGATGGCTTCTTGAAGTCTGCAAGGGCAGGAAGGGATGCTGGAATAACCCTGGGCTTGGAGTCAGAAAACCAACTCAAAACCCACATCTGCCTTTTAAATGATTTCTGGCCCCTTCCATCTCGAAAGATCACGTGACCGCAGTCTCATTAAGAAGCATCCCATCTTCTCAACGAACCAGCCACAGCTTGTGGTAACACTGTCTCTGATGGGGAAGATCAACCAATCCACAGACATTCATGGAGCACCTATGATGTGTCCCCTCTGAGATGACCTCTCTCCTCTCTATATCTGCTTTGTACCTAATTATTTACACATTGTCTTTCCCAGTAGATTGTGAGCTCCTTGAGGGTAGGGACTAGTTTTGCCTCTCTTTGTATCCCCAGTGCTTAGCATAGTGCCTGGAACTCAGTAGGTGCTAAATAAATGCTGGTTTCCTAGTACATACAAGCACTGTACTAGGTGCTGGGGAACACAGTTACAAAAGTGAGAATCCTTGCCCTCAAGGAGCTTAGGTTTACTAGTAGAATACAATGTGTACACAGATAAATGTATATATGTGCATTACGCATATATACACACCTATCTACATAAATGCATGTGTCTGTGTACCCACACACATAAAATAAATACAGGGTGATAGGGGACAGATGTTGACAAACTAGAGGAATCAGAAAAAGCCTGGAAACCCGTCATTTTGGATGGTGTCCTCATCTTGCCTCGAGTCTGATTTACTGAGTGTAGATGATCTCGCTAATAAAGACAAGACTCCTTTTGCAAAACCTTTCTTGTTGCAGGTTTTGTTGGTGTTACTTCTTTTTTGTACCAGTGTACTTCCTCATACTGCTCCCTCCCATGAAATCTTCCCATGTGATGAAGAAAATCCTTTTAGCCCAACAAACAGCGGTGTGTCTGAAAATGGATGCCGTATTTGGACCTAAAGTCTGACACTTCTCTATCAGCTGGAGGAAGATACAGCTCATCAGTTTTCTAGTAAAAAGACTGGTGCATTTAATATTAACTCTGATGTCTTTTAGTGTTGTTTTCATTTACATTACATGGGAATACTTGTATAAAGTGAGATAGAAGGTGAGAACAACCAGAGGGGTGATAGACACAATGACAACAAGAATGTAAATTAAAAGAAGACCAACAGGAAAATAAATTTTGAGTAATTGTAGTGAACGATCTTAGGGTCGCTAGGTGGCGCTGCAGTGGATAGGGCGCTATCCTAGGTTGTTAGGGTGCTAACTTCCTGAAGTCAGGAAGACTCATCTTCCTGAGTTCAAATCTGGCCTCAGGTACTTTACTGGCTGTGTGACCGTGGGCAAGTCATTTCACCCTGTTTGCTTCAGTTTCCTCACCTATAAAATGAGCTGGAGAAGGAAATGGCAAATCACTCCAGTATCTCTGCCAAGAAAACCCCAAATGGGGTCATGAAGGGTCAGACACTACGTGCTGAGCAGTTAATGAGTTTTGATGTCCTATATTTGTTTCTTAGAATTTCTAACCTGTCCTACATTGTCTAATTAAAAATTCTAGGTGCTTTACTAAAATTCTTTTTTTTTTTTTTATCCTTAATGCACTGGAGAAGGGAATGGCAAAACCACTCCAGTATCTTTGCTAAGAAACCCCAAATGGGGTCAAGAAGAGTTGGCTGGACATAACTGAAAGAACCCAACAATTCATGCTATATATTCTTCTGGATCTGCTCTTTGCTCTGCATCAGTCCTTAAAAGGAGAGGGAGAGAATAAGCACTTATTAAGCACATACTGTGTGCCAGGCACTGTGCTAACAAATATCTCGTTTGATCCTCACAAAAACTCTTCAAGGTAGGTGCTATTTTAACACCCGTTTTATAGCTGAGGAAACTGAGGCAAACAGGTTAAATGGCTTGCCCAGGTTCACACATCTAGCATGAGGCCAAATTTGAACTCAAGTCTTTCTGACTCCAAACCCAATGCTCTATTTACTCCTCCGCATAGCTGCCCCAATCTATCAATTTGGCAAAGATGACAGAACACGAAAATGGAAATTGATGGAGGAGCTATGAAAGGACAGGCACACTTGCATGGTTGGTGGAGCTGTGAATGATTCAACTGTTCTGGAAAACAGTATGGAACTATACAACATAAGCCACAAAACCATACTTAGCCTTTGACCCAGCAATGGCCATAGAAGAGTTATAGTCCATGAGGATCAAAGCATGAAACTTAGGTCCATTATATAACCAACTAGGGCTAATTGGGTGTCAGTCAGTAAACATTTACTATGTGCCACGTACTGGGGACACAGTTACAAGAGCTTATGTTCTGATGGGGGACACAAAGGTCACGTGAGTGTCATGCAGAATGAAAAGGACAATCACAAAGTGGTTAAATACAAGGTAGTGTGGGCATGGGCATGAGCAAAGATTTCACCAACTGGAACCCAGCTAAACTATTAGAGGAATATGATGAATCATTGCCCCAGGAGAAATTGCAGATACAATTGCTTGTATGACCTGATGGAGAGTTGGTTGTCATCCTCCGTGCTCAAAGAGGACCTCAATGACATTGCTGTGTCGGGGTCAAGGTCCAGTTGTCCGGCTGTGTCTGATGAGACCAATATGATCTCGGATCATTCTACTACAGAACTGAGAGAACAGTTCGCCACTGTGGTCCCAGTCAGCCCCTAGCCTCTAATTTCAGTCTAATTTCCCCTCATAGACTCATTCCCTTGCCCTTCCCAAACCAAAAGGCCCGTCATCCCATTCTTTCTCTTCACTGTGACCCTCTAGGGTCTAGGCTACAATCTTCCTCCTTCCCCATTTCAACCTCTTGGTGAACCAGTTCACTTCTCTACTATCTTCTTTATCTCAATCAGTCGAGAAGTATTTATTAAGTGTTTACTATATGCAAATACATCTGCCTCTCGAGGAGCTCCTGTCCTAATGGGTGAGAAAAGATGAAAATACCTGGGCTGACCTGTGCCTATGTCCTACTTAGAGTCATTGGATCATAGATTTTAAAGAAAGAAGTCCTGGCCACAACACTGCTTTTACAGATGAGGAAACAAGGACAAACAGGTGAAGTGACTTGCCCAGGATTACACAGTAGTAAATATAAGAAGTGGAACATGAACCCAGGTCTTCAGACTCGAAGGCCAATGTCCTACTCACTATTCACTGCGTCAGTGACTCATCAGAGAAATCCCAGGGTGGGAAGGGACCTCGGAGGCCCAGGAATCCCACCCACTCCTACATTAACAAACCAAACTAAAAATCTAGCCCAGACACTACATGATGAACCCCCGTCCCAGGGAGGCCTGGACGATTGCCTCCCTGAGGCTTCCACCCATTTACCTTGGTTTGGTCCTTTGAGAATGGAGGAGGAAAATGCATGTCCTTCTTGGACATGACCATTCAAGTCCTTGAGGGCTCTTCTCACATCTCTGAGCCTTCTCTTCAAGCTCCCTCCCCACACCCCCAATCCTTTCAACCAGTCCTATTAAGGCGAGGTAGTTTCTAGTCCCCTCACGGCACTTACCTAGCGTGAAATGGCATATTCCTCCTTGGTGTTACTACAGCAATTATTGTCTCTGGCATTCAAATTCCTTGTGATCTAGCTCTGGACCTATGTTAGCAGGCTGGCTTTTGGTCACTCCTTGCACATTCTGTGTTCTGGCCACACTGGCTTATGTGGCGTCCCCCTACACATATTCCAACTCCTCCCTCCTCACTTCAAATGTTCCATCTCTTGGATGCTTCCTCCATATTGTTAGGGCTTCTCCCCACCCCTGCCCTTGCCTGAAATTGCTTTGAATATATTTGATTTTTACTTATACGACCATAAGAATGTGGATTTAGATCAAGAAGAGAATTTCAGAGACTGTCTAGTCCAAGCCTTTTACTTCACAGATGAGGAAACCACAGCTCAGAAGGACTAAGTGATGTCCCAAATCACTTTTACTAACTGGCAGAAACAGGATTTGAACCTGTGTCCTCTGACTAAATCTTTCCACTGTATTACTTCCTCCTAGTAAACTCATCATGTGTCTCTCATCTGCCAACCAGTCCTTTGGCGCCACGGGTCAGGCTCTCCCACCCCCAGTATTCTGCACAGAGCCATCACCACCATGGCTCCTGGGGGTCCCCTTTCACCAGAAGCTTGGACCTTTTGTTACCCCCCTGACTGATCAGCCTCTGCCTGAGATCCTAGCCGATACCTTCCTCTCCCTGAAGTGTTCAGACCTGTCAATGACCTCGCTCCCAGCGGAGACGGGTTAGGTTGTAACAGGAGGAAACCCCAGAAAGGGCATCGCTGCCACTGCCGAGGAACGCCCTGTCCTGAGGTAGTTGGTAAGAAAAGGAAATTTCCTGCAGGCTGTGGATTTGTGGCTTTAGTCTTCCTGAGGACTAACATGGCCTTGCAAGCAGGTTGCTCTCCCTCTAGTCACTAGTCACTACAATGAATGAGTCAACTCAGTCTTTTCATGGATTGGAGAAACATTTCCACTGCTATTTGACAGACATAGCTCGGGCCCGGTTTCATGTGTGTGGGCACCCCCCAGTGATGCAGAGTGAGCATACAACTTTGTAGGGAGATGAAGAACGACGAGGTTGGACAGCAGGCCTTCCAGCACTGGTTGCTGGATGCCTGCATTCCTGGGCCCACACTGGAAGGCAGTCTAGCTTAGAGGTCAGGTCAGACTCTGTGCTCTGTTGGCTAGCACAGCTTTTGTGACCCCAGGGCATGACAAAGCACCAGCCAAAGAGAAACTGAGGCTGTCTTCAGACTGTCAATCACAGCTACCGTGTGCCAATACACCCAGAAATCAGACTAAGTCATTGTTTTCTTTCCACATGCTTTATTCTAGTGAAAATAAAGTTACAAAAGTCGATACAAAACACTCTTTAAAAAGTTGAGGAAACTGACTGAGGGAAAAAGTCACTAAAGCTTCTGAAATTGATGTAAAAAACATTATAAAAGCTTTCTGGGTCAGAACCAAGGTTAACTTAGGCAGCGGTCTGTCTATAAGAGTGGTAATGGGGCTGGGGATTGATCAGCCCTGGTAACAGGGTCTGACCAACAACTTGGCGCCTCGCATCGGTCTCACCCTCGTATTCAGCTGGCCACAACCAGCTTTCATTCCAGAGCACTCTCTAGGAATAGAATTTGGTATTAACAGAAAAGACCCCAAGGGAGTTTCAGGTGTGATGTCTTCAATTTAATTAGCCCTCTAACACACTATTGAGTGAATACAGAATTTTCTGGAAATGACATTGAAAATCAAAATGAAGTTAGGACAGATCTCATTCTAAGGTAGCTGCTTCTCTTCTAATTCATCCCCTTCTCCCCAGAGGTTGCCCTGATAAAGACACAGGAAGACAGAAAAAAACATGACCTACTTTGCTTTTTGGTCAGGATGCTAAAAGCAAACCCATCCACTGGATAGGGCACTAGAGAATATGGAGAGGGAGCTCACATGGCTACTCTGGCCTCAGTTCCTGCCTGTATAAAATGAGCATGGTGGACAAGGCCACAGTACCTCCCAGATGGAAGGACCTCAGGGCCACTGACTAACCCATCCTCAAACAGGAATCTTCTCTACGATAAGACAAATGGTGGTTTCCAGGCAAGAATGGGAAACCCACTAGGCCTCTGAAGGAAGGATCGGTCCCTTCCAGTTCTACTATCAGTGGCCTGTATGTGTTCTGTTCCCTTTGTAGTTGGAAACCACACCTGCCCAGTACCTGCAACAAGCCTGCATGAGGAAGAAAGGAAGGAAGGAAGGAAAGAAGGAAGGAAGGGTGGGAAGAAAGGAAGGAGAGAGGGAGGGAGGAAGAAAGGAAAGGAGAGGTGGAAGAAAGGGAGGGAGGAAGGAAAGAAGGGAGAGAGGGAGGGAGGAAACTAGTTTTCATTAACCACCAGTATTGTTCCTACCCTACAGACTGGCTTAACTATCTTTCATTCTGGTTAGATCTAGTCAAAGACTTTTTCCTCAGTCTCCATAAAAGTTAAGATGGGTACTCCAAATCACATTCTAAGAGTAAGAAAGGGACACCAGGGTCCCCTCTCCACCCAGGGGACCCTGATCACTATCTCCAAGCACCTTCTATAGCTGGGCTCCTTCCAGTCAAGGGAATGTCTGCAAGGTCACTGGTTTTAGTTACAATCCTGTCACAGGTTTCCACTCACAGAGGACCTGTCATGTATTTTAATGGCATAATTTTACAAGCCCCCAGTGGCTTTTCAAAAAAGTTCTTCCAATCCACAGACCCTGTGGGATGTTGGCAAGCACTTTGCAGCACTTACAAATGATCTACACAGGCTGGCCTAGGAAGAGACCTCTTCTATGAAATAAAGGGGTTCTTAATGTTCTATTCTGTCAAGGGCACCCCTTCTGGCAGTCTGAAACCTGGGGATCCCTTTCTAAAATATGGATCGAAATGCATAAAATAAAATACATAGGATTATAAAGGCAGCTGATTCTATTGAAATAAAGTGATTCAAACAGATAAAAACACCAAGTTCACAGACCCCAGCTAGGTTAAGAGCCCCTGTCCCACCCCTTTGCAGCTTGAAATCTTAGGACTGAGTATAAGCACCTGGGAATGTGACAGACTGGTCAGAATCCTGGGCTGGGCTGGGCCATGGGGACCCAGGCTCAGGCTCTGACACAGTCCTGCTTTGTGACCTCAGGCAAAGCACTGCTCCCCTCTGTGCCTTCCTTTTCTTATCTATAAGAAGAGGGAGCATCGCTGGATTGAGCAGGGATAGATTGTGTCAAGGGTCCCTTCTTGGACCTGATCCACAGAGGACCACCTGGATTGAATGCTAATGACTCAGGGGTGAGCTTTTACTGGGGAGTGAGAATTTCCTAATGCAGAAAGCTTAGCAAGTTCATCAATACTGTTAGCACTCTAGGGGGCTGGGGATTTCCTATGTATTTTAATGTAAAGCTAGAAAGATTACAAACCAAGCCAGCAGTTGGGTACACATACTCCTCCTTTGCAGAGCTGAAGAGATATAGTCTTCGAGCCAAGCAATGCAGAGTTAAAGATGGAACCTGATCAAAAACTGTGGATGAGAATCTTCCCACCGTAAAGCTCAGAGGCAGCAGGACTCTCTGTGAAGCTGGTCAGATTATCTGCCCCACTCGAATCACCTGCAGAACAACTCGACCTTGGCAATGATGGGAAGGGCAGGGAGGATTAGAAAAAGAAGTTGAACTGGATCCTTTGGGGTTTCCGCCTCGGTGGGATAAAAGATGTTTGTAAAGTTCACATTTAGGATCCTCTCACCTGCTCAGCATAGGCCCAGGCTTGCCAGGACAATAAAAAAGAGAGATGACAGCAATGGTGAGATCCGCTGTCATGAAGGCAGTGAGGGCTCACAGGTGGGACAGCTGCACCAGTGAAAAAGATGTGGGAAACGTGAAGAGAACCAGGGGAAGGCGTCTGCATAGTGGGTGGGTCCTCTTTGACAAGACATGCGTGATGACTGCCCAGGGAGCAGTGTGGAGGGCCTGTGATCCCCCTGGTGGATGGTGGACCTTCCCAACTGGGGTTTGCTCAAGTGCAGGCGGTTTTACTGTAAACCTTAACCAATATTTTCTGTTAAGTGTGTCCGTTCCAGGGCTGGTTCTGCTAAGTCATACAAGCAGATGATTAGGTGTTACTTCTCTCTCTCTTTTTGTGGCGCTATCAAGAGGGCTGCCAAGTGGCCTCTCCAAACTCTAGGCCTGCTGGCTGGAGGGATGTTGGTGAAGGGAGGCTGGCCCAGCCCTTGGCCAGCCCAACACCCACTGCCTCAGCGTTTTAACAAGCTTAGAGCTGAAAAGGCCCCGAGGAAGCACAGGATCAGAGAATCCTGGAGCTTGAAGCGGAAGGGACGTCAGAAGGCATGAAGCCCAATCCCCGCATTTTACAGATGAGGAAACAGGCCAAGAGAGGCTAGACGATGTGCCCAAGGTCACACAGGTGGTCACTGTCAGAGGTGATATCTCCACAAAGGGCCAGTCCTCAACCCCTATCAGACTGCTAGCCTGATACCTCATTTTAAGGAGAAAGAAGCAGGCCTAGAAAAGGAAGACTTGATCACACAGGCAGCTTCGGCAGGGCCTGGAGCCTCAGCTCCTCCCTCGAACCCAAGGTTAGCCTCCCTCTTAGGAACCAACTAGAAAAGATTTTTTCCCCCAAAGAGCAAATACATTTTGCCCAGAATGATGTAATACAAAAATACGCTACGCGCGAAAAGGAGATGCTTTTTTCCCCAGGGTCCAACGTCTTTTGTCCCGTGGGTAGAATCCAACAGGCCAGTTGGTGATTGTTCTGAGGAAGCCCTCAGACCACAGCCCTTCTGAGAACGCCCCCTGGCCCAGGGTCCTCTTTCCGCAAGACGGGGGCTTCCCTGGGGTCCCTACTACTGGGACCTTTCCGCCCTATGCTAATGGCCTACTTAAGGCAGTTAAGGTTCATTCAAAGTGCATGGAGAAAAACTCAAAACAGAACCAAGTAAACTTGAAACAAACAGAATTCAAGCAGTACTAAATGCACAAGGAATCCTCTCCCCATCCAGCATTGCAAATGTGGAAAATTAAAAAAACAAAAACACAATGAGAGTGGCTTTGAGACTTGGTTCTGCACACGGCATTTCTGCTTTGCAAAAAAAAAACCCCACCCCCAATCTTCCTAGAACAGAAAAGCTCTCAAGCATTGGTGAACTGGAACTAGGCCCTTTCACAACTAAAGCCTATATTTAGAAATCCTATAATTCATTTAAGGGAAAAAAAAAAGCACCATGCTCCCTCCCTTGAGGGAATCAACGCCCAAAATCCAAGTCCTGTCTTGGTTAGAAATTCCTTTGGTTGCTGGTGGGCCACCTGATTCCTGTTAACAATGGGCTGGGTCCCAGGAGGCACAGCCTATGGGAAGAGTCATTACCTTAACTACTCCTGCAAGCTCTATTAGCCCCCCCACCTCCCACCCCTAGTGGACACCATACTTTGAGAAGAAAAGATCTAACAGAACAATAAAACAATCTTTTTTTAAAACTTGTTAAAGAGACTAGAAGTCGCTTGGCCATCCAAAGGACCAAGTTCTGCACAAGCTGCCTAAGCTCTTTCGAGACCTTTCCCCAAAGCTCTGAGTCTAATGATGATAGGTGAGATCTTAAATT
The DNA here is from genome assembly GCF_011100635.1 of Trichosurus vulpecula. NCBI lineage: Eukaryota > Metazoa > Chordata > Mammalia > Diprotodontia > Phalangeridae > Trichosurus > Trichosurus vulpecula. The sequence continues at coordinate 421,066,040 of NC_050575.1, read as the reverse complement.
CCAGGCCCATCCCCACCCAGCATTTCCAATACTGTAAAAAGCAACAAGAGGAAGGGGGATGGTGAACCTGGAATTGGAATTTCTGCTTAAAAAGAAAAGCCCATTAAGGACTTTGCCCTCCCCCTCCTCCCACCAGGGAACAAGTAACAGCCCAGCGAATCAACAGGGTGCAGGTGACCAAAGAAGTAACTAGAATTAATTACCCAGGATAGCCCCCAACTCCCCTGGAAGGAGCAGGAAGGTCCAGGGGGTGCCACGAGGCAGAGGGTGCAAACTGTGGCCAGTCTGGCTCCAGGCAAGATGAAGAGGTGCTGGTTCCACTGAGGCACCCTAACTGACCAAGAGGAAGTGACCCCTTAGATCAGGGGAGTGACCAGGGGCTGGGTCAGGCTGGGGGACATCCATCTGGGGCTGTCTATCTGTCCTTGGAGCCAAGCTTCTCGATCAGCTCCTGAAGAGGGGCCAGCTCACGCCGGTCAATCAGATTGAACTCCTGCAGGACAGAGAGGGCAGGGAGGGGAGAAGGGAGAAGAGGAGATGAAAGAGGAGAGAAAAGAAAGAGGGGACAGGAGAGGAAGAGGAAAAGGGAGAAAGAGGGGAAGGGAGAGGGGACAAGGGAAAAGGGAGAGAGAGAAGGAAGAAGGGAGGGGACAGAGAGGGGAGAAGGGAGAGAAGAAAGAGGTGAGGGGACAGAGAGGGGAGGGGACAGGGGAGAAGGAGGAAGGAGAGAGGAAAGGGGAGAGGAGAGAGAGCCACCAAATCAGTCCACAATTCAACCTTCTTATCAATCACTCCCTCCACAGACAAGCATTTATTAAACACCACATATAAGCTGTAGATGGAGGAGACCAGGGCTAGGAGGTCATTGGCAGAGGGAACTGCTAGATGTGGAGGTCCCCTCCACCAACGCAGGTCGGTGTCTTCTCTATTTGTATTCTGACTTAGTGGCTTGAAGCAGCCGGGGGTGCCACAATGCAGAGAGCACTGGGTCTGGAGTCAGGAAGACCTGAGTTTGAATCCTGCCTCAGACACTTCCTAGCTGGGCAACCCTGGGTCAAAGCAGGACTAATAGCCTGCTTCCCAAATCCGCCAAGGTCCCTGGGCCAGATGATGTCAGAAGTGGGACTATGCCCTAAGGCTTCTTGGCCCACCTCCCCCTCTCCCCTCAGAGTCAGGAATAGCCGATCCTTCTGGAGGGCTCCATCGATCCCTACAGGACAAAGCTTAGGTCTGTTAGTCCCTTGAAGAGAGCAAGGCTTCCTGATTTAAAAGGGATGGCCACGAACTTTGTTCTGACATTTTCACACACACTGGTGATTACTTGAGGGCATAAAAGGCCCAGGAAGCCAGGCCTGGGTAAGGCAAGGCCTGCCCATCTGAGACCCGCCTGCTGCCTCCCATGTTTAATGCTGAGAGGCAATGGAGGTGGAGCCCAGGGGATCTTGGCCTCAGTCTGGTGACACCCATGGGCCAACCCCTTCAGGTCAAGGAATCACATGTACTGAAAGGCAGTCATCAAAACATATTTTTTAAAGTTCACAGACCCCGGATCACTTAGCCTATAGATAGAGAAGCTTTCAGAGAAGGTAGATGCCTACAGGGGTGAAGGGTGTTTCCTCATCTGGGAGTTCCCACATAAATGCAACCACGCCCAATCCCTACCCCTGTGTTTGTATGTAAAGAGGACCTGTGGGTGCTTTGGTTAAACTCATTTTCCAAGTCCAAGGCCTGGTTGAAGCCTGTGTGCACAGCAGTGGGGGAGGAGTCCTGGCTTCGGTGTAGGGAGAGAGATCTGGGTTCAAATCCCACCTTTTCCAAATGGGTGCCCAACACCCCACCCCCCACCCACACATTCTTTAAACATGGGGCACTTCATCCCTGCATGACAATTGGCACTGCCGGGATCCTCACTCTGGGGCTGGAAAAGGAAGCTCAGACCCAGAGCGTAAAGAGGGCTTGGGCTTTCCTCAGGGAGCCCTGTGGCCCCTTCCCCTCCTCCATGGAGGCTGACGCACCTGCACGAAGAAGATGAAGTGCTTGAAGGAGGTGTTGAGGTGCGCCTCCTCCTGGAGCTGCATCACTGCGTCAAAGTGCTGGTAGTAGATGTGCGCGTAGACCCGGAACAGGCGCTTCAGAATGGTCTTGGCCACCGACATGAAGTTCTTGGGGAATGGGACCCCTGGGGGCAGAAACCCACCTCAGTCAGCCCGTCAGCCAAGTGGCCAGCCCATCAGCCGCTCAGTCCGCTGGTCAGCCACCCGATCAGTCAGTCGGCTGATCAGTCAATCAGCCAGTTCGTCAGTCAGCCTGTCAGCCTTCCATCCAAGTCAGCAGTGGACATGGGCAGGGCCATCAGCCCGCCTCCTTTCTTTGTAAAGGAGCTTTCCTTGGAAGAAGCCCTGCTGCTTGCTCACAGAAGATGAGCTTGGCTGACAGTGAGGCAGGGACAGGCTGGGGAGGCGAGCCAGAGGAGGCCACAGAGTGTGTCTATTTCAGGACTAGTCAACAAACACTTATCCAGCCCCTACTTGTGATTCCTAAGCCGGGCACTGAGCTCAGCCTCAGACTGATCCTGCTTAACTGTCCACAACGAGGGCTGTTCTGCTGGAGGGGGGTGACAGCGATGTAAAGAGAGACTGTCCCCACTGTTCTGGGCCAAGATAACGGTCAGGTGCTGCCCCCAGGAGGAGACAAGAAGATGTACCTCATTCTCCACTCCTACAGGGGGCGAGGGGGCCATGGGTGCAGAGCACAGCACGTGCTTTCAACCTGCCATGTGCAAGTGTGTTTTGCTGAATTATTTTTTCTTCCTTTTTCACTCTTTTGCAGAATGGGCAGGGGTAGGATGGGGACAAAGGGTGGAATGAAGGTGAAAGAAAAACAAAAGCTTTTAATATTTTTTTAAAAAGAAAAGAAAAAACAGCAACATAATTTTTTTTTAAAAAGTGATCCTTTGAAAGCAGGAAACCCCAACATTTTGGAGAAGAGAAGCTACTTTACACTTCGTAGATCTGGGGGTATAGATGGGGGTCCTGGGACTTCCTGAACTGTCGGGACAGAACAAGAAGCTGATGATTTTCACAGGGGCTCTGCGGAGGCCGAGCCAAGCCAACAGAGCCACCTGTCTGTCCTTTACTCATTCACTGATTCCCACACTCATGCATTCACTACTTGCTAAGGGTTCCTCGGTACACATCATGGTAACTCCAGACCCTGCCTGTCTCCTTTCTCCAGACAGCCCCAACAAGCAAGCCCTTCTTAAGGGTCTCCCATGGGAAAGGCCCTGTGTGGTCTTCAGTCAGTCAGCGAACAAACATTTACTGATAGCACAGGATGTGCCAGGCACTGGGCTCGAAGATCCAACAGGTAAGAGAAGTCAACTGAGGCTAACGAGGTGGGAGTGGGCCAAGATGCAGAGGGAGAGGACCTCCACTGGGCTCGCCCAAGTCTAAACCCCCTTGTTTTACAGACATGGAAACTGAGGCCTGCCCGGCTGAAGGCCTTGGAAGTGGCTACTCACACAGCCAGGATTCAAAGCCAGGGCTCCTTGCCCTCCCAAGATCCCATGCTGCCTCTCCAGGGAAGGACCATCCCCTCCATCTTTGCATTTCCCCACAGAGCCAGGCACACAGGAAGAGCTGTAGACATATTGGCTAAATATCCAAGGCAGATGCCACTGGGAAATGTATTGTGTATGGACACAAAGTCATGTTAAAGGAAAAAAAATGCCTGTGGTTCTCGGGATCAATCTATGGAGATGCTAAGGAGGTCCACAAGCTAGGAAGAAGCCATGAGGAAGGGTACGATGAGCTCCAGCTTGGGAGGCAGGAAGCCCTGGCTTCCAGTCTCAGCTCAGACACTCAACTAGAGTGTAACCATTTTTCAGTGGCCAGGCTGACTGGCTCTCCCCCATCACTGGAAAAGGACGTTGGGCTCTTTGGAGGCCCTCTCACTCACCGATCTTGGATGGGAAAAGTGTCTCATCATCCAGCTGGTCCTGGACCCACGTCATCAGGTAGTCAATGTACTTGGGAGCAGAACATTTAACTGGCTTCTTGATGTTGGTGCCATCAGCCCAGTGGTATTCATATCTGTAAGAGAGATGCTTGATGAGAAGGCAGCAAGAAAACGACCCTCCCCAGTCAACTGGATTTAACTCGAGTCACCATTTATGAAGCACCTACTATGTGCCAACTGCTGTGGATACAAAGACCCTTTAAAAAGGGAACTGATGCCTGCCCTCAGGGAGCTTACGTCTGAAAGCAGAATCTTTTGAACAGATCAAGTGGCAGGTGGCCAGCTAGTCTCCAGTTCAGTCTGGGGTGGGAAGAGCCCCTGGAGCTATTCTAGTCGTCCCCCCCCCCCCCGCCCCAAATCCCCTTACCCCAGACCCATCTGCAAAGGACTCTGGGACCCAGATATTAGTGGAGTAGAAGAAATTATGCACAGTTCCTCTGTGGACATGGATCCATTGAGACCCCCTTAAAAGTCACAGCAGCTCATGTCTATCATTCAGTCAACAAGCATTTATGAAGTACCTACTATGTGCTAGGTGCTGAGATGACAAAAGATAAAAATGAAAGCGCCCCTTGAGGGAAGACAACATAGATGCATGTGGGCATGTACAGAATAAAGGCTTGGCTTCACAACCAGCCTGTGAAGAAGAGGCTGTTATTATCCCCATTTTCCAGATGCAGAAACTGAGACTCATAGGGGTTAAGCCAGGTCACACAAGTACTAAGTGTCTGAGCTCAGGTTTGCTGGACTCCCAGGAGAGCCATGAGCCGCCTCTCCCTACTCTTCAGATAACACTTTTACACAGAGAAGCTTTTAAAAAATGTCTATTTTTATTCTAAACTTCACGCCAAGTAAGACCGTAAGCAGGCTGCTCACCTCAGAGCACCTGCCCAAAGGAAGCGCTCACAGGTACTTCACCTGTTCCACATGAGGGCGCTAGGGGATGAATAAAGGCCTGTTGACTGATTCAAAGAGGCAACTTATTATCAAGGACCAACTGAGTCACTCCTGACTCCCCCCAAGCTGCCTCTGAGGAGAGTGTCCATGAAGCCCAAACCAAAGACAGACTGAGTCAAGCATGACGGCTGAAAGAGGAAGACCTGCCCCATGGAAAAACGGCATCCACTGATGCTGGGTCCAGGAACCTAGGCTGCTGGAGCAGAATGCTGACATGCCTGGACTATAGGGAGCCCAAAGCTGACTCATAACCTCTCCCTTCTTTCCTTCCCTATTACCTTCCAGGGCACCTCTATCCTCCAAGGCTCCCAGGTTCATGACGTTGGAGTCACGCTCACTCTCTTTCACCCCTCCCCCCCCATATCCAAGATGGTACCAAGACCTGTAGATATCACCCCCTGCCCCTTCTCTGCCCATTTCACTTCTGTGGCATCTCTCAAATACACCCCCTTCTAACACTGAGACAGAGCCTCATACCCTCAGGTCTGGACCACTACACTAGCTGCCGGGTGGGGGGGGGGTCCTGCCTGCCTGAGTCCCTCCCCACTCCAGTCCATCCTCCAGTCAGCCACCAAAGGGATTTTCCTAAAGCCCAGGAATGCAGTCCCTGTTCCCTTACCCCCTTAGATTCCCTAAGCCCCTTCAAAGCTCAGCTCACCACCACTTTGCAGACTGTCCTGACCAGCCAGCTGCTTGCGGCACCCCCCCCACCCCCCCACCCCCGTTACCTCTTATTTATTTGGTATATATTTGTTTCTATACATGGTGGCTTTCCTATAGAATGGAAGCTGCTTGAGGGCAGGAGGTTGCTTTCATTTTGTCTCTGTACTCCCAGGGCCTGGTACATTTCCTTGGCATCAGTGGGAACGTGAAATGCACCAAGAGACTGCCAAGGAGAAGCAGACGTTTTTGAGCCCACAGGCACATGGAGGGTGGAACAAATGGGCCCAGTCCTCTCTGGGCAATGCTTGGGATGCATCTGTGAGTCACCTAACAAACATAGAGGCCCTGGGGAGCGTCTCTTACCTGGGGCCTGCAGACATCACTGGGCAGCTTGCTTCGGTGCAAAATTCGGTGATTGTCCCATAGAGCATATTGATCTGGTTAAAGAAATCCACAGCTGTGGAGAAAGAACAGAAGTCCTGCATTAAATGGTGGCCATGACTCACTTAATCATTTTGGGGCCTCAGTTTCCTCTTCTGTCCCGTGGGAATAACATGAACAATAACCTGGCATAGCAGATGGAGAGCTGGGTTCAATTCCTAGCTGCGTGACCCTGGGCACGTCACCTGAGAGGGCCCCACAGCCAGTATGTGTCTGAGGCAGGACCTCCCCCAAAGGCCATGCTGAGGATGCAGGGAGCATTGCACAAACCTACAGGTGTTTCATAATGCCAGCTGTTCTGATCACTGTTCTCATAGAGATCCCTGCTTACCTTTCATCCTTTCATCGACAAGTGCTTATAAAGCACCTAATGTGTGCCAGGGACCTTGCTAAGTGCTGGAAATTCGAGGAAGAATGAAACAGTCCCTGCCCTCAAGGAGCTTACATTCTATATGAGTAGGTCTCTTAAGGGCATGCCTCAGTTTCCTCATGGGTAAAATGAGGGAGCTGAATTCAGTGGCCTCTCAGGCCCAATCCAGCTATAAATTCATGGTCTTAGGTACATTTACAATATCCAGTTATATTCAGAATTCAAACTCAGTTGACAGGCACACAGCACAACCCACCAGCATGGCCCATGGCGGGGCCTGTACTTGCAGCTGCTTGGGGGCGGGGGCAGGGCAGCCACAGTGGGAATGACTCATGAAGGCTCCCGACCCTCAGGGCCCAAGCACAAAGCACAGACTTGAGGAAGGAGGAGGCGCTTAGTGGTGGAAAAGGGAAGGCTCATCCTCAGAAGGGCTCAGCTCCACAGGATGTGATTCCACCAAAACAAACAAAACCCCCAGCCCTCAGAGACAAGCAGAATAAACAAAGAGGATCCAGGGATGAGGCCTCGGCCCACTGCAGAAAGGTCAGCATAGGGGCTGCCGTACACAGAACTCCTGGGGAAGGAAAATCCCTCTACTGGTGCCAGCAGCAACTAGTAATCTTAGAGAGTCACCCAGAGCCCAGAGAGGGGAGAGGTGACCTGCCCTGGCTCAAATGGCCAATATGTCCGAGGCAACACTCGAATCCAGAGCCTTCAGGACTGAAGCCTGACTCTATCCAACATGCCACGGCACCTCTCCATTTCAAAATTAAAACAAACATTTTAAATAGAAATGAAATTAGGGTAGAGATAGAAATGAAGAGCGATAGCAAATGTTATTTGGCACCATTTTACAGGGAAGGAACGGAGATGGCAGCCAAGGGACTTGCCCAGGGTCACACAGCCAGCATCTTCATCAGCACAAAGACAGGGTTGGACCAGATGCCTCTGAGCTCTCTTTCAGTTCTAGAGTCTATGATCCTGCCAGTGTAACCCAGGGCACGATTCTCCTCCTCTGGGCCTCAGTTTCTCCATCTGAGGTACCTTCAAATTCTAAATGTGATGCCCATCCTTGTGGGCTCCCTTCTAACAGTAAGGAAGGTGAGAGCAAAGCGGGCAGTGACCCGGGAGGGCATGTGACATGGCCATGGTCATTGCTTATTTACGTATCACTCTATCTCGGCCAGCTCAGTCTCCCCCAAAGAGGAAGGAGGGCCTTCGGGGGCCAGGGCAAGTCCTGAGCAGCCAGTCAGGAGGCAGAAGGTGGAAGAACTGAGGCCTCAAAGGAGGGAGCTGCTATCTCTCCAAGGGATGATGCTGGGCCAGGAGGAGGCTTCTCCAGGAATTATTAAAGGAAAGAGGTAAACAGCAGGGATCAGTGACTACCAAGGCAGCTGCTGTCCACCTGATGACCACAGAGGTCTGATGTGTCCCCGAAGCATCTAAGTGAAGGCACGTTCATTTTCATCAATCAAATCCCTTTCTGGCCTTCTTATACTCACCTCCTCTCCAAACACATTGTGATCCAGGGACACCAGCATGTTCACTGCTGCTTCTCAAACATGACACTCCCACCTCTCACCTTCAGGCCTTTGTCCCTCTGTCCCCCCTGCCTGGAAGGCTTTCCCTCCTCACCTCGGCTTCTTGGCTTCCTTCAAGATTCAGCTCAAACCCCACCTTCTGCAGGAAGCCTTTCCTGTCCCCTCTCCCCAAGTGTCTGGCCTCTGGAATTTCCTTCCATTTATACTGCCTCCATTTTGCTGGGACCAGCTGTTTTCAGGCTGTCTCCTCCAGGAGAATGAGAGCCAACATTACAGCCAGAAGGAACCTAGAAAACAGCGTCAGGGATTATGAAGTTCTGGGCAAGGCTCCCCAGGGGACAGGTGGCTTTAAGTGACCCTGAAGGAAGGCACATCAAAGAGGATGGGAAGATTTAGAAAGTAAACAGCTGGGCCCCAAGATGGCCCTGAGGAGAGGGTTCCAGACTCAATTAAAATAGAAGGATGACCCCTAATGAAGAGGGACTGAGATCCGGTCTAGGGAGACACCTGCCTCCACAGATTCCCAAGTCAGAGACCAGGACATCCAAAGAGGCGGCGGCCGAGGGGGGCACAGGAGGCAGGAGAGAGGAGCTAGTCAGGAAACGGCCGGCCCGAGTCCACAAGCAAACACCAAGGAAGAAGGTCAAAGACAGGTAAGCTAGTGGAGGGCTTCAAGGAACCTCTGAGGCCAAGCTCTGCCAGAGGCTGGCTGGGGGGGGGCACCCTCCAGATCGGGGGCCGTGGACTCAGAACGCCTCATGTCACTCAAAAGGCACAAGATGGGCCAAAGTCGAGGCATCTGGGGAAGTGACCCAGCACCGGAGACTCATGAGGAAATGCTGGAGCCAAAGCATTGAGGGGAATATTGAGAGAAGAAGAAAAAGAAAGACTACGGCACCAGAAGGACCCCTCCCCCACTCCCTCCCCCTCCCCTCCACCCCCACACAAAAGAGCCAAAGGTGACAACATCTAGGCCTGGCCCAGAGACTGAGATGAGCCCCCCCCCCATGGTCATTGGTTTTGCTGGGTTTTTTTTTTTTCCCTCTTCCTCTTTTTCTCTAAAAAAAGTCTTGTTTGTTACAAGCAATGGCTTTCTGGAAGCGAGAGGGGAGGGATATTTAGCAAATGTAAAAATGAAACATATCAAGAAAATGTATTACAGGAAAAAAAAACTCATCAGAGACCCCATGACCTACCACAAATCGCGTGAACACAAGAAGGAAATGTTGGCATCTGGGAAGCAGTTTCCAGGCCAGCCTGGGGCCCGATGCCACAGTAAAGAGAGAGTACAATTATCCAGACGCAGCCGGGCCATCTCTGCAAAAGCAGAACAGGGAGGCAAATTCCCAGCTCGCTTTAAGGAGCTTGGCCTTCAAAAACGAGAGGACATGGAGGGGGCAGCCCCCGAAGGAAGAACCAGGAAAAACCCGGGGGAGAGACCCCAACACCTGAGAGTGTGCGACTCAGCAGAGGAAGGCCGCGCTTAGGGGGTGGGGACCCCAAGAGCTGGGGAAGGAGATTTCAGAGTTCAGAGAAAGGAGAAGTGGGGACTGAGCCCCAAGCTGAGATGCCAGGCCAGCCCAGGAGCGACAGAACCTTTCCAGAAGGAGATTGTGCAGATGCAAACAAACCATTGCAAGGGGAGGAAATGGATCTGCCGAAAGCCCCAAACATCAGTGACCCGCACAGCTGTGGTCACTTTAAAAGACAGCCAACATCAGAAAGCAAGGAGATGGGGGAAGGCACGGGGCGGGGCAGGCCAGGGAGGACAGCAAGTGGCATCAGGGCACAATGATAACAGCTAGAGAGAGGGACGGGACCTAGGGTGTCCCTAGTGGCAGAAGTCCCAGAGGAGGGCATCTCCTCTGCAGCCTGTATGCACCATGAGGGGAAGGGACCTGCCCAGGGTCACACCGCCAGGCTGGGGCAGGATGCAGAAGCTCTCCCCAGGGTACTTCTGGAGGCTGGTTTACCCAGTGATCAGTATGATGCCCGGCACACAGTAGGTGCTCGCTGCCTTGACCATCTTCTGAGCCTCACAACCACCAGGGAGGTCAGTCCCGGAGCCGCTGTCACCCGCATTTTAAGGCTGGAGCAAACTGAGGCTCAGAGACATGAAAGCATTTGTGGACAGCTGCCCCGTCCTGAGCATTAGGGGTGGGACTCAATAATGAAACAGGAACATTATTAAGAAGAGCTAGTGGCATGGATGGCGGCTTTCCAAACACCGCCTCCTTCAATCCTCATAACAACTCTGAGGCTTGGCAGCCATCATTATGCTCATTTTACACATGAGGAAACTGAGGCAGGCAGAGGTTGCAGAGCTGGTATTTGTCTGGAGGCTAGATCTGAACTTGGCTCTTCCTGCCTCTCACCCAGCACTCCATCCACACCTCCCAGCTGCCAAATTCACACACCTCCAAAAGGGCTTTCAAAGAGCAGAGTGGAAAGATGCTGGATTCCCAGGAAGAAGCCCGGAGTGTGATGCCAGTGGCTGCTTCTGCAGCACCGGTGTGGGAGTCAAGGTCCTGGCTTCAACTCCTGATGGCTCCTATGTGACCTAGCCTCTCTGGGCCCCATCCTCTGGAAAATGAGGGGGCTGAATGAGAGGATGCTTTAAATCTGTGACCCTGTGCCTCTGGACTCCTGCCCCAAACATCCTTCAAATCCAAAAATCACCAACATGAGGAAACAGAATCTCTTAATTAGCAAATGGGGCTGTCGCCCACATTCCTCCATGAACCCTCAGACACAGGGAAGCCTCAGGACCCACTCCAGGCTGGGATGCCACAGCCCACCCCATGTGCCCAGGCAAGTGTGCTGAAGACACAGCCAAAGGCTGACTGCAGTGGTCTTGAGGGGCCAGCAACGTCTTTGGTGCTCCTTTTTATGTTTAGTAACTCCTCCTGGCCTCCATTAATGTCCTGCTCAGATATCACACCATGGCCCCATTAAGGGGCAGGCTCTGACCCACCAGGTGAGAGGTACAACCAGTCAGTCAGCAGTCCACAAGAGTTTACTCAACATTTACCTCATGCCAGAAACAGTGCTGAGCAGTGGGAATAAGAGGACAAACAGAGAGACAGTCCCTGCCTCAAGGACTTTACATTCTAAAGGCAGCACGGAAGAGGAAAGGGGCCAGGAATGGAAAAGTCACAGATGGGGGAGGATGTCCCGAGCACAGTCCAGGAGGGGAGTCCCAGGCACAGCCCAGGGAGGATGCAGAGCCCAGGGGGGATGTCCTGGGCACAGACCTGGCTGGCCAGAGGGTCAGGCCACATTGTCCATCCTTGGGCCTCAGTTTCCTTCACTGTAAAATAAGGTGCCTGGCCTGGATGGCCGCTGTGAGCAGCATGGCAAGGAGCCGGCTCTGCCTTCAGAGATGGGCAGGAAGGATCAGGTGGGTACAAACACTTTACAACCCTCCTAGCAGGGTCTCTTCACCTTCAGTGGGGCCCAGGCCCTCCGGCATACTGGGGAGCTATGGAGCTCTTCTCAGAATTGGGTTTTTAAAAAATCAAAGGAGAGGCTAAATTTCTGTTCGAGCTGAGGCAAAGTGAAGATGTCATCTTCTCCCCATCCAGGTTCACAGGCCTCCTGAGATCTCTCCATGAACCACAGGGTCCTGGAACCCCAAAGAGGAGACCTCTCCCTTCCTCTGCTACTGGGGCCATCCCCCTGGAGCTCCCTTCCATGTACTCTGGATCTCTGGGATGGACCTAATCACGTCCATGTCGTCTCCCCATTAGAGCATAAGCACCGTGAAGGAAAGAATACTTTTCCCCTTTCTTTGTCTCCCAAGCTTGTAGCACAGTGCCTGGCACAGAGTGACTGCTGAATTCTCCCCAGCTTGTAGCACAGTGCCTGGCACAGAGTGACTGCTGAATTCTCCCCAGCTTGTAGCACAGTGCCTGGCACAGAGTGACCACTGAATTCTCCCCCAGCTTACAGCACAGAGTGACCACTGAATAAATGCTTGTTGATTGGTTCACTGATAGTAGGTTCAAGTATATGAGTAAAAAAAAATGAGTAAACATGTCCCATGTGCCAGGCATTTTTCTGAGTCATGGGGATACAAACAGAAAAAACCAAACAGTCCCTGCCCTCCAAGGGCTTACCTTCTAACAGAGAAGACAATACCCATGGGGAGAGGCAGTCGACAGAGGGTAGTATGGGAAGTTACATGACAGGGAGTACAGTCAGAGAGCCAGGAGTGGAAGGGGGTGGCCTGGCCTGGAGCTAGCCAAAGGCCAGTGTGGATAACTGTGTGGCCCCCAAGGTTTCTCCCAGCTTGGAGATTCAGGACATAAGCCAAAGTGACAGCTACTCTATCTAGATCCTCTCTGCTCAGGGCAGGGGCATCCCCCAGTGTCCGAGGGCATTCCCACTGATGAAAGCCCAGCTCTTTCAAAGCACAGACCTGCATGCACATGTGACAGGGTCAAGAAGAAAACTATTTCTGGAGTTACAAACCAAGAGCAGAGTCTGGTAGGGATGCCAGGGTCCATCCCTCCAAATGCCTTCATCTCACAGTGGAGGAAAGTCCAAGAGGCCTGGGGCAGGGAAGGAACTTGCTCCAGGCCACCAATCAGTCAGTCAACAAACCTTTAGGAAGCGCTGAGGCAAAGCTCACATTCTAATAGCAGAGCCGGGTTTGTTCCTCTAA